>NW_027526422.1:52781447-53081492 GCF_048455015.1 Haemaphysalis longicornis
GTGGTAGCAGAAAAAGTGTAGGCACTACCACTGGCAATGCCTTCAGGAGCCGGATCTAGGTAGTCCTTCTCCTGCATATACGTACGGTTAGCTAATTCGCCAGAGTGGTATCCACACCAATCAAGCCCTCTTTAAATTCGAAAGGCTGAGCTCGACTTTTCACTTGCTTTTCAGCTTCTTCCAACACGGCTCCCCAAGGATTTAGGCTTACCGTTCAAGCGGCGACTGGATTGTTCGGGAAGGGTGTCAAGTCAGCCCGTGCCGTGCGCCAAAGTGTTCGACATACCAAATTACTTTGATGGTGGTTACCAGACACAGATGCGCTGCGTTCCCACACTACAGCATAGAATTTTAGGATGGCCTTTCGATGGCCGTTCGATGTAACCAATAATTTGAAATATTACTTGGTAATATTGTTACGTGGCGGCGCAGCGTCGGTCATGGCCGCCATGTAAATGTTGTAAATAGATCGCTTATCAATTTTATTTCGGTTGTCCCCCCTTTGCCCTGCCGCCACGTAAAAATATGAACGAGTTCGAGCGTACTTGCGCTTCGTTTTCATTTCAGGGCCCGCGCGTAACCAGTTGGCATTGTGCTAGGTAGTTTGCTGTTCTTCACGTAACCATGTGTGGACACATATGCTAGCAAGTGACCCCACAGACGTTTACCAGTCACACTGAAATGAATAGACGCACAAGTCACAGACAAGAAAAGTCGGCAAATTATGCAACAACATACAGTAAACCCTCGTTATATCCAAGTCGTGGAGACAAAAAATTGGTTTCGTTACAAGGAATACTTCGTTGAAAACGACTATGGCGTGTGCGCTCTGTGAACACTGCACTGGGGAGAATAAAACACTTCGAAGAAAGAGATATTTCGCACGAAGCGATTTTGTTATAACAAGAGTTCGCAGTTTTAATAGAAGTGGCAGAAACTTTTGAAACATGAAGAGGACGATGGGGTTGTCTAGCAGAGTCCAACTGCGAGCAGAGCTTTTGTCCGCTACAACAGCAAGGAAACAAAATGTTTTGCTGGAGGCATTTATTACACAACTCCGCTGCGAAAGGAGCTCAACGCGACCGAACGATCTCTGCAGGCTCACTCGCTCTCGATGCATTAGAATTTCTTTTCCTTCGTTCATACCGTACTAGTTCAGGGACAGGCTTTGCTGACCAAAGCGCGTACGGTTTGTTGGTCAGCTCGCCGGCGGCGAGCGAGAGCACGCCAGCCGGTGCCGCATCCAAAATGCAGCGGCGCGGACAACGCTGTCCCCTCACGAAGCCGCGGTGCGTCGGCAGGACGCCGCAGGAAGCGCGCACAGACGCACGCGCGCCGCACCGAGTTGGAGGAAGGAGCGCACGTGCATCACTCCTCGTCGGGGTGGGGCGTCGGGGAGGATGGAAGTTGGTTAAGCGGGTCGGCGGCGGCAGCGTCGACGTCGGCAGAGGCACGGGTGGACGGAAAGGCAGCCACACACACAAACTGCACTTCGCTCGACCCATAGCCGGTCCACCCCGCGGGAAGAGCAAAGAAGTAAACAGAGAAGACGGGGACGGAGGGGCGGAAAGGGGACAACAACGAAGGCAGAAGAAGCTTCAGCAGCGACCGAATCGATCTCTGCTGGCCGCTGCGCGCCAGCCGTTCACGGGGGGGTCGTGGGGGAGAACGGGGTCGGAGGTTCGCTGGGCGAAACCCTTGGTCCCTGGACGCCGTCGCTCGCCCCCCTCTTGGCCGAGGGGCGAGCGGCGGGCTCGCGCTGGAATGACGACGGCACGGAGGCGGGTGGGGGCCGCCGGGTCGTCCACGCACGCGGAGGGTAGAAGGACCGTCCACGACCACCGCCACAACCGTATACAAGCCACGCGCGCCGGCGAGCACGGGCACGAAAACACTGGAGAAGCGGGGCACGCGTAAATTTTGGCGTTGGAGGGGCTTAGGAGAGAGCCGCTACCCGCGAGGCTTGCCGTGGAGGGGAGCGGAAGCCTTGCATTTCCTTGCTTCCGCATACGTTCGATGTTGCCGAGTTTTTTCTCGCTACTCTTTACGGGTAACTCGGTGGTAAACTATGTATGTTTTACACCGACGCAACATCAAGAGATCCCTAATCTCTCGCCTGGCCGTCCTTGGGATCTTACATCGTGTTTAGCTGAAGCCTGCTGCGTACTGTACGTCCCCGACACGTAAGATTAAGAAGGGCATCTTCGCGGGAAAAGCTTGTTTATAGACCTGCGACTTCCTTGCAGATTTCTGACTTGTTGTTCAGCGCGGAATTGAGGCCCGTGGTATAGTGGCAGGGTAATCCCCAGTGTCAAGCGTTAACTTTTCTGGGGAAGAATTTCCCAGTACTCATTCCTATAGTTAAAATTATTATGATTACGGTGATGATGACGACAAAGACGGCAACAATTACGAGCAGGAACGCAGTTACAAGCTAATGAATGGGCTTAGTTTGGTGCCAGGAATACGTCGACCATAGTAATACCATAAAAATTCCCGCACGACCAGAACTATAAAAATTAATTGAGGATTCATTGGTGAATTTTAAACAATGCATGGCCATCTCCTCCCTCTTCACTGAGAACTTGAGGCTTGACCCGATGCGCACGCATTGCTATGGCTTCAGAAGTCCTCAACGCGGCGTTCCTCTCACGCCCCTCGTACAACATGCCAGCCTCGCTTAGCGCTTTAAATGTCTCAGGGTTCACGTCTTTTCGCTTCAACAGTAAGATTGGCTACCTCTCACTCCTCTTGTTGCCTGCCAGTATCAGTATTTCGTCGCTACCATTCTTAATGCTTCCTATTTGACCTCCGCACTGGCTGCAGACAAGCAGCCGCCGGAGTCCCAAGACCCGTCGAGGCACATGCAGCTAGCAGCTGGCGTGCCGCGCTTGCACTTGTATCCATGGCAAGGTGGCCAATTTTTCGGAGAAAGTTTTCTCATTCATGAGGCCAGCTCTGTCCACGCACAATCTCCCCGCTGTCCCTCTCCGTTCCTCTATTGCTCGCTCATTTGATAGAATGACGTGAGAATGAACAGAACGCAACGGAATTTTCCCCCACATGCCCCGTCTATTGCTCAAGCAATAGAACGTCAAATGCCGTGGTATATGGTAGGCTCCTCGAATGCAGTAATTTTTCTTTCCTCCCTTAGAATAGATTAGACTTTTATTTTACGCGAAAAGTGCAATAACGGCAGCAGTTATAAAGCAGAAGGCTCTTTACGACGCAAACCACAAGAGCTGCTCTTGCTTCCTCTGTAGTATTGCGTGACAGACAATTCCGTGTAGGTTACGGACGCTCAGTCAGAAACACTCAGGTTATATCATGATATAGATTTGCGTAAATTGCTGAATTAGCTTTAAAGTTAGCTTTCGCTATGAAACTGGCCTTTTTCCAATGCATTTCTCATTTCTTGCGGAACATCCGCCGTGGTAGTCAGTGGCTAAGGCGTTGTGCTGCTGAGCCCAAGGACGCGGGTTCGATCGCGGCCCCGGTGGCTGCTTTTCTGATAAAGGCCAAAAGCTAAAACGCCCGTTTGTCGAGATTTCGGCGCACGTTAAAGATCCCCAGGTGGTCGAAATGAATCCGAAAGTGACCTCCACTACAGCACGTCTCATAGCCCCTGCAGCTTGGGCGCGTTGAGCCCAAGGAAGTTGTATAAAAACTAAAAAGTTTTTATACAACCTCCTTGGTTGAACCCCACAATCAATCAATCAATCAATCAATCAATCAATCAATCAATCAATCAATCAATCAATCAATCAATCAATCAATCAATCAATCAATCAATCAATTCTTGCGGACCGATGATGGCAATGACGACGCGATTCTGAAACCTTCCTGCAGAGCTTCAACCCAAGATTTTCCTTAGAAGGGGTGCTCCACGGCAAGCATTGTTATGTTGTGGTGAAGCCGCAACAAGTCTGTGGAGTCTGTTGTAAACCTTGTATAATTACTTTATCAGCCTAAAGTGTGATGTGCAGGCTTATCTTTTATGCTGGCATAAGTTTCTTTTTTTTTTTCTTCTCGCTACAAAAGTCCCTTAAAGGCTGTCGTTGACCCTGCGTAATGCCCCTGGCCGATTAGTGGTCGGCGGCACTGACAACAACCTGATATGTTTTCAGGGCAGAATTTAGCGAAAAGCGGGTGTGTGTAACCAATAAGAACTGTGCCTGAATGAAGAAGGAGACGATAATAAGCATAAATTAGTTTAAACTTGGAATTCGCAGAAGAACTAAAGATCCACTAAACGATAAAAAACGCGCGCCGGTTTCTATCGGAGGATTATGGTGCCGTAAATGCAAATACACTACTCGTGGCCGCTGCAATGTTTCATTTTATTTTATTTGTTTGCGTATTTGTTTATTTTATTTACGCCGGACACACGAAAGGCGTGGAAAATTAATATATTCGCCCTATAGATTTTGCCCGCACTGTTTTTTTTTTTTCTTTTTGTTCACGGTGAAATGGTCTGCCTAGATAAAGTGAAAGACTGCTCGGACGCACGCCGCGACGACTGCCACTCGTGAGACCTTTTTTCAAGCATGACAGATGGCGTCACCATCCTTAGGAGCCTCAGTGAAGCTTTTCGACACGCGCAAACAGGAAGCTGGGCGAAAACGTGCCACGAGATAAGGCCGGGTCACCCCCCCCACCCCCTTACCACCGCAACGCAAGTGTAACTTCCACAGCGTTACGAAGGGCTTTTTGAGGTTATGCGCAACCATGTGCATGTAAGGAACCACCACATGTAAGGGCGCTTGGGAGGGAAAAGAAACATGCGCGCCTTTGATGTCCGGCCACTTCATGGTACTTCCCGGTTTCCATTCTCCTTGAGCTACAGCGGCAATTTATTTAGCTATGCATTTTTTTAGTTATTCATCATTTTTTAGTTATTTATTGTTTTTTTAGTTGTTCAATTATTTTTATTCATTTATTGTTATTAATTTATTTATATTCATTTATCTTTATTCCTGTATGTTTATTTTTATTTTATTTTATTTTACTTTACTTTGTTTTAGTTTACTTTGTTTTACTTTACTTTACTTTACTTTTACTTTTACTTTTACTTTTACTTTTACTTTTGTTTGTTTGTTTATAAGCATTGACCTACTAAACTGACCCAGTTGACTGTCCGTATTATAAGGCGCTGTCCAATACACATATCTGCAGATACGTGCTACCCTGCGGGGTTGTAAAACTGCGCCAGACTCTAGAGTACGCGCACAGGCTTCAGAGAGCACATACAGAATTCCTTTGGTTTACCAACCTAGAGCTAGCGCACTAAAACTTAACGCAACTCCTACACACGATTATCAAACGCACAGTTAAAACTTGTTGACCAAGCGAAAGCCATGCATAACAAATTTTGTTGTCACACCCGTTTTCGTGAAAGACGATTATCTTCGGCTTTTTCTTTAGTTCCCGTCACGCAATAAATACAAAAAAGTGTGGAGAGTTTGGTTTGAACAGGGGCAAGCGTCGTGATTCCGACGGTTTGTTTCTGATTCAAACATTCAAACATTAGGACGCCGACACACATATAATCGGTTGTGTATTGTGCGTGGCTAAGAAGTAGCATCTGATGGCTCATGCACAGTATAGCCCAAACTCTGACCCTAGTGGGCACCAGTCGTCTTGTCAACACGTGTTGCAGCTGAATTCAGCGGGAAAAAGCTTACCAAAGCGGCCAATTATTTCCCTCAATCAGGCATTCTGTTTCAATAAACGACATCCGAGCACCTAATCTCTGGAAGGAAATATGATTCGGGGATAAAAACAGGTCGCAATATCGCGCCTAATTACACCGAGGGTCGGCGGCACGCATTAGCAAGAGCAGCAGCTAACGTGAAAGGGGTTAACGCAGACCCTTGCACCGCGGTTCAATGTATGAATATATTTTAGCGTTCTGCAAAGCAGCAGTAAGAGCCGGTAAAAGCGGCTGATAAATGGTGCGGCTGTTGTGAACGCAGCTGGCTGCCTGAAGCATTCTCACCGATCTGATCCCCCCCCACACACACACCTCCTTTCTCTCCCCTTCCCCCGGACTTAATCGAGCGCCTTAGGCTGTTCCAACGCACCACCGACGCCGCCAAATACAGAGGGGCTCGAGTGCTTGTCCCCACCCAACAACCCACACGCCTTCTCGTTTTGAGAACGCGGTAAGAGTATATAGGCGGGACATGGTATTAAGGCTGGAAAAAGACGGGGGCAGGGGAGAGGAGCTTGCGCCAGTTTAGAAACCCTCACTGGCTAGTGAAGGCGATGAGGTGCAAAGGGGATGGATTAGGGATCTCATCTTTCGCATAACGTGATGGGCAGTCATGTGCTACAAACGAAACACTACGTTGTACGTTGTACCGGTAGAACTATAGCGGTTACCTGCTGTACTGGACGTACGTATGTGTGTGGGAAAAATATTGCGACGTCGAACAAACAAGTAGAAAACAAGATGAACCTCACTTTGGTATGACACTCACCGATCCGTACCCCGACGAGGTGACACACGTGTCACTCCTCTTGCTAGCCTTTTGGTTGTTCGCGATAGAAATTGCTATTTATTTATGGTAATATGAAAGCAGGTCATTTTATCGTGGTCCAAGATTAGACATTGTATTAGATATATTGTTGTTGTTGCGAGGGCGTTCATTCCATAGCCTCAAGGCTTCGTAAATGATAATGGAGTGGAGGTTGTATTCAGAAAGTTAGGTTACGCTTTGTGCTAAACACTTAGACAAGTATTCCGTGGAACATTTCTTTTAACAGGCGAGCTGTTATTGATGGCCGTAAGTTCGCCGCTGCAGGAAAAAAAATACAAAGAAAGTGCCGAGCGCTCATTAGCGCGTGCCTCACGGCGACCGCCGAGTCCCCGGCTCGCACAGTGGCTTTAAAAAAAAGGAAAACAACTCAAGCGCTGTCGTCCCGCGCTGCCGCGCACGTAAAAAAAAATACTCCAGGGCTAATGCTAAAGATGAAAGGACACCCTGCTTGGGAGAGCTCACAGTGGCCGCCGCATTCTCTAGAAGCCATTATGGATAATTGGGGTTATGGCTACGACTACGAGTGGGCCAATCCTTCCTCACATGACTTGCAGATTCCGCCACCACTGCCTCGAATCGATTGCGAAGAGCTGGTGGAATCTACAATGTTGAGGGTGACTTTGCATCCACCACTCGCCGCGAAGAAGACGACGACCTCTTCGATGCATATGACGACGATTACTAGCACCGCAACTATGCAGATAAGCAATGGTACTGAAACTTTACTATGTGTCCGGCAATTCTCACCTACAACGGCTCCACCATTCAAGTACTGCGCGAGAGTGCAAGCTACTCTGATTTTATTTTCCTGGCTCCGCGGGGAAAATCATTACCTCTTGCACCTCCCCAACAACCTTTTCTGCCCCATCTCGGCCCACTACCGTCACCAACGGCGTATTTTTCCCAATCCACACCCCCACCCATGAGTTGAAGCCACCACTATCAGACAACCTTAAACCAGCGCCTATCCTCACTATCCACACTTCTCCACGCTCTCCATCCAATGGAGTACCAAGCCATTTCTGACTGCTATCCATCGCCCGGCACCCTATACCATCAGGTATGGGAGGGCCATCAAGGACCCTAAGATCCAGTTTGACATTGGTAACAGGCCCGAGCAGCGAGACACACCCAGGGGATCCTGGACTGAGGATCCCCTCCACCTGGTGGGTGCCCTAACAGCAACGCCTCTTGTTCTTCATTCATCCATTCATTGCGACGAAGTAAAATAATAACAATCATAAAATTGGAACCATTTACTCGTATTCTCTCATTAAATCTAAATCGAAGTAGGCGATGATAATTCGAACTACAACCTCTCTGATAAGCGGCGTTGCACTTGATTAGAAGAACGGAGACTATGCGAAGCATGCACACGAGACTTACAAGTGGCCTCCATTCCTTACAGTGTGCATCATTGAATCTCTCTCTCTCTCTCTCTCTCTCTCTCTCTCTCTCTCTCTCTCTCTCTCTCTCTCTCTCTCTCTCTCTCTCTCTCTCTCTCTCTCTCTCTCTCTCTCTCTCTCTCTCTCTCTCTCTCTCTCTCTCTCTCTCTCTCTCTCTCTCTCTCTCTCCTCTCTCTCTCTCTCTCTCTCTCTCTCTCTCTCTCTCTCTCTCTCTCTCTCTCTCTCTCTCTCTCTCTCTCTCTCTCTCTCTCTCTCTCTCTCTCTCTCTCTCTCTCTCTCTCTCTCTCTCTCTCTGCACACGTTTCGCTCTGGGTGTTGAACCTGCAGGGCGCTCGCCGAGAGTACGCTAGGCGCACCGCAGCAGAGTGACAGATGGCCGGGTCTCGCGGGCAGGCGGCGTCCGAGCGCCGCATCGTCACCGTCGGCCCTTTTCCACGACGTGCGCACTGCCGATGAGAAGAGGGGGCTCAGAACGAGGGCGATAAAACACCACCTAGACTGCAATGTCTGTCTGTATTTCATACTTGACATGCAAGTTGCTGGGCTGCCCAAGATCCACCCAGACGTTCGAGCAGGTGAAATCTAGAAACGTTGAGTAGACAAAAGTTTGATGTAGCTAGAGCCAATGGTGAGAGGTCAATGAACGGACTACCAGGCTTTCTCATCTCGGAGGGGATGAGGGAGCCAGTGGCGATCCTGCAACGAGATGAGGGAAAGAAAGGAACGAGAAGGCGATCTACGATGATGAGACGAGCACGAGGGTGAGAAAGAGAGAGAGGCAGAAAGGGTGCCGCAAAAATACAAAAGAAACAGTGGGAGTAGATGGATCCAAAAAGAAATGAAAGAATAGGTGTTCAGTGATGCAACCAACTTCTAAAAGCGTTGCTGGTGGTCGCGGCAGTCCTCGTTTTCGCCAACGCTTTCTCTTACTCATTCGTTTGCGTGTTGGTCTCGTCTACTAACGAGGCCGACGTGGCTGTGAAGTTTGCTGTCACCACGAGCTCCCTCTTTTCCGCATTTCGAAACCGCCCGCGCCTCGAGCTCTGGGCCGATCGTCATGCTCTCCGCTCTATTCATTCCCGCACGCCCCGCACTGTGGGAACCATAACCGCCATTGCGCGCTTTTTAATAGGACGGTGGGAAGGTTCACCCCCTTTTAATGAGTCAATGGGGTTGCTATATACGGGGCACCCTACTGAAAGGAAACTCAGTATCGCAGGCTTACGACGCTAACGCGTAGTTTGACCCCCTTCGTGTATAAATATTCCAATAAACAAGCAACATCCGAAAGGCGCACTGCATGATAATTTTCTGTAACCTATCATAAAGCCTATGTTAAGCTATGCTTTCTGATTCTATAGCTCGTCTCGTTTTTACACTAGCGTTGCGCGTAATTTATACCGGTTAAAAACTGCATCAAGCGGTCATCAATGGGGAATTTTTTTTCTCTGTAAAGCACAACCCGGTTATGCAATCAAAACACACTAGCATAAAGAACGCGAACATTCACTTTTTTAAGGTTATAGGTCAAAGCGTTTGCATGCTTAAAACTGCTAGCTCATCGAGAAAAGGCTTTCACAAAAACAAAATGACTACCAGGTTAATTTACTTGCAATCGAATGAAGGCAAAAGGACCACAGACAGAAGTAGTTTTTGAGGCAAATTATTTTTCGAAGCCAAAGTGCTGATCAAATGTCAAGTTATGCCTATTTAAAATTCACGTAAAAGACAAGTAAATTGACCGGTCGATTTAATTTCTGACAGCGAGTAGATACTTGTTTACTTGGCAATTACACCCTTTGAGTCTGAAACTATGTTTCCTTATTGGTTCAAACAAAAACTGACTGTGTTGAGATCTTACAGAGTATGTATAAACAATGTTAATGGCGCACTAATATGCCAGGACTCTTAACTTTCCAAGAATTGGAGTAAGCAATGTTTTGCGAGCATGAAAAACATTATGATAAAAAAAATAGAGCGCGACTTAGACACAAGAAAGAACGATGGGACGGGCGCTTGTCCCGTCGTTATTTCTTATGTCGTTGTTTAAGTCGCGCTCTATTTTTTTTATTGTAATGCACCAACTTGCCGAACAGCTTTGTTTAATAAAAAACATTGCCGGCGAGCTGGCATGGTTACGACGCAGTGTATCGCGGAACCTCATAACTGTCACGTTATAAGGAGTTGGAGCGTCTTCGACCATAGTCGACACACATCGACCAGATTTAAGGGGAATCCCCAAGATGGAGTAAGTTTCTGCGAAGGAACGTTTGACACCACCTGAATGCAGCCATACGGCTACAAAGGAAAGCTATACAGCTTCCTCAGAAGCTTCGCAGTTGAAGAAAAATTCTTCAACTGCGCAGCTTCTGAGGAAGCTGTATAGCTTTTCTTTGCAGCCGTACGGCTGCATTCAGGTGGTGTCAAACGTTCCTTCGCAGTCGACACACATGCGTGTTTCTCTTATCCAACACCTTTCGAAAATTCTTAAAACAGGTTGCCGTTATGAAACTGCAAGTTCGAACGGGAGCTTGACACCACAAAGCTGCACCTGCGTATGAGGCATGTCGTATAGAAAAGGTTGAGGAATAATATTGCGTTATCCTAATAAACTCGCTTCTTTTTTTCTTTGCTTTGCCGCCATATAAAACAAAAATTTCGGGAGTGCTTACACCCCCCCCCCCCTCTTTCTCAACATCGTTCAAGCAAGATTCGTTAAATCTTGTTCAAATCATTTAGTCTTGAATATAAACTTCCAAAACTTCGGTTAAAAAATAGGCTAGCACCAATGAATGAAGTTTGAATTTAAAAGGAAAAAATCCAGCTGTCTCCCTTCTACCGAACATCAGGTTACGTGAGAAACTTTCGAAAGTTGAGCTTTAAGCCTCGCACGAAATCATTTCGCAGAAACTTGACCTCCTTATCAAGGTTGGCTAGAATGCAGGGTAAGTGCGCCAATACGACCCCTTTTCGTCATGAGCAGAGCAAGGCATGTTGCGTTCAAGTGGAGCACCCACAGATGGCAAGGCGATCAGCCGCTGACGGCTTCTTCGTAAATTTCAAGTGGCGAAATCGCGCTCAATCGGCTCCCCGAAGTGGGCCGCCGGTCTAATACCACCCTCGGTCTAATCGAATTGTTGCTTTTGTGGGAACCAGAGACTTCTCGAAGAAGCTAGTCGACCAACTCGCTGTGAAATGGTCTGCTGAATCATGTGTGGCTTTCGTGCTTTCGAACGCAGTTTTTGCTCGAAAGGTAATAGAGAACAAAAAAAAAATGGCGCGATGAGCACGTGACGTATTGCGAAATGACATCGCAGGTACAGTGATAATCAGGCAATAACAAGTCAGAACGGCACTTGCCCGTGCGTATACCCAAGCAGACCCGTTTCGCTAAGCGAGCGCGAACAAATGTCACGATCAAACCTCAAATTCGAACAAAAACTCGGAAGAATCGTCACTTTCATGAGACCGCAACATGTTCTCAACCAGACGTGATGGTGGTGAGCCTACAGAGTAGTTAGACAGGGAATTTCCCGAGAGTGGGTAGATGAAAACCGTTCGGTTTTGGATGGGTGAGAAAAGGCTCGAGGCCCCGTGGCGTAACACATCGCTCCTTGCGGCTAGCGGGTTGCGTGAACAGAAGAGGACGAGAAGGACGGTCGCTTCCGAATCGTATGCATCGGCAGACATTCCTGACTTTTCTGTAAAGTTGGCTTTGCCATAAAGCATTTCCTAGCAGTACAACGCATCAGTTGCTGGTAAGTTCCTACATTACAGTTGCGCCGTAAAAGGCAGGCTGGAGGTATCACGTGTTGTTGCCTGTCCGAGAGGCGGGACTGTCGGCGTGGTGGTTAAATAAGGGTGTCTTAGTGATGGGGTGGAAGACTGACCAGCAGCCTCCACGAGAATCACGGCCCGGCTCACGCCGGACACGAGGCAAGACAGTGCAGCCACACAACGATGTTACCAACCATAGCACGTGCCGATGCGAACAAGAACTCGGAAGAATCGTCACTTTCATGAGACCGCAACATGTTCTCAACCAGATGCGATGGTGATGACTCTGATGAGCCTGCAGAGTACTTAGGGAATTTCCAGAGTATGGGTTGGCGATAGAGCTTTCTAGCTGTAATGGTGGCTCATAGGCCAAGATGCGCTGCTCACGCCCGAAGTCGTGGGATCGATTCTTGGGCGTTGCTGCTGCTTCAATGCAAAGTATACATATTTTACGTGCGTACTGGAAGGTTACTGCGGATATTAAAATTTGTATATGATACGGTATAAAAGGTGGTTCTGTTTCAGTTTTGTGGGACCCGGTTAGGCATACATTCCAGCGCTGAGCTGTAACCTATGACTATAATAAAATATTTGAATCTCTCTCTCTTTCGGTACCTGGAACCCCAATGACAGTGCAAAGCGGTGGGGTGTGATGTGTTTCGGTGCGGAGAATCAAAGACCTTCTAAGCTCCCTAGCGGCCTATGAACTTGAGGCCGATTTGTGACTGCCTCCCTTTCTACCTCTCTATATCCTCTTTGTGGAGGTGCATGCGTGCGCTTTCGGATTTAATTCTCATCAAATCGTCACCAACCATCTAAAATAACAAACCGAGCATTGTACAGCGCTAACCTCTTCAGTTGCAATGAAGAATACCCTTTCTGTCTTTCTGTAAACCGCTGCGTTCCTTCATTTCGGGATGGATTGATTACCTTTGCAATTTTATTATGATGGCTGGGTGACACCCCCCTCCCCGCACACACACACACACGGTACTTCTACAAATTTTAGGATTTCCGTACGGGGGGGGGGGGGGGGGGGGGGGGTACGGACGAGACCACTGACTTAGTTACTAAATTTTATTCTTTATTTTAGAGTTTTTCATTTCGTTTTGAATGGATATCTCATCTCTTTCAACGGGTATCTTTTTTCTTCTTATCATTTTCCCCCACCATTATTGTACATCGCTTTTTGGGTTAACTATTAACGTAGTAACTTGCATACAACAGAGATTACGCCGATGGGTCTGTAATATTTAAGCTCTTTTACATCACCTTTGTTGTGGATTACAATTACGTTGGCATTTTCGCGGACCAGTGGTACCCGAGACATTCTGAGCATAATTTTGAAGTACTTCCTAAATCGACATCTCCTTCACATTTCAGCAGATTTAAGTCCATCACCTCCTGCACCTTTTTGTTCCCTTCATCTGCTCCTTTTCCACGTCGTCTTCAGTTACTGCTACAAGCTCACCTACAAAGTTATAGCCCAGCGGCCTAAAGCTTTGCTGACATTCATATATGCTCACAACATTTTTTTCTTTTCACTATTTCACCCATATTGTTCGTTACGTTGCCACTTTCACCGCTCAGTACATACCTTCTATGTCTGAAATAGCAAACTTCGCTGTTCTCGCACGTACCCCTGTCTTTAAGCGCTGCCCTCTACGGCTATTCCGCGATACTCGCCTTCGTAGACAGGTAATGCTTTGCGCAGGCGCTGCCTAAGTATCGAATATCGCAATCACGGCTCGCGGATTTGCGTGCGCTCCGCAGCCACCGAAACGCAAACGGCATGGGCGCCGCAGCCACTGTGTCATCGATGCCACGGTTATTCAGTCTACGTCGAAGCCCGGGACGCAACTCCGATCACACGTGTTAATGCTCCGCCGACGGGATACCGCTAGAACGTGTTTTCGGCTGTTTGCACGTTCACCAGCAGGCTTTTAGAACTTGCCAGGGACGTGAGCTAGCGCTATATCCCCCTCCCCCAAGAACACGGCCTAAGGTGTAAAGAACAGGTTTCTATTTTTGTTCGTATTAAAGGGACCCTGCAACACTGTCGATAAGCGCTTTCACTCTTTCCTTCGCGTCTGGAACCACTGCGAAAGCTATCGCCAGCACGGAGCGGCACTGCGTGATTTGCTCGTCGCACGAGATACGCCTTCCATTTCTGCTTTGTTTCTGTGGCTGTTTTTTTTTTTTTTTTTTTTAAGTTGCTATCGAAAAGCGTTCATTGCTGCAACCGAAGAAAACCCGGCCAACAGCCGCTACATGGCCTTAGGGACGTAATTCAAGCCGTCGAAGAACCTCAAGACCGGGAAAGAAACAAAAATCATTTGAGCGAGTTTACAAGTTATCAGATGGGCATAGAGCAGCAAGTTTTGGCTGAGGTACTTCGCGGCCCCCTAATCTAAGTACTGGATGGGTTGGGTGACTACGTTTCTGCAAGCATTTCAGATTTCAAAAAAGTTGAAAGAAGTGTTGCAGGGTCCCTTTAACGTGCTCAAAACGTGCGCACAGGTTTCAGGAACGCGTTTGATGTGCTCGCTGAACGAATTGAAAGGCAGTGCAGCAATCATACTCGATTACCAATCATTAGCAATCATACTCGAATCATACCAATCATACCTGCACTTTTATCCTCGCTATGCTAGCGGAATCCAGTAGGAGTGGGAGGAAGACTTCACGTGACCCTTATGAAGGTGCAATTGAAAGGAAACGAGGGCTATTCTCTCCATAAGCTTTCCTACTCAGAAAGCCAGGGATATAAGGCGAAGGCAACAGTGAGGGCGGTAATTAGCTTGGCGGTCGTGGGGAGAAGGGCAAAATACACTTCTTTCCGAGTTGGGGGAATACACCGTCATTCGTACGTGATTTAGGAGTTCCAGAAGTTCAAGAAGCTTGAAGTGGAAAGATTCCACAATAAATAATTTGTTTGAGGTACTGAAGTTGTGTATTTCGGGCAGTTAACGAAGCGTTGATACCAGTGTCAAGGTCATCTCGGGGAGTTACACTCGGTGATGGATAAAGAGCCCCCTGCATTTCATTTAGTGAGGCATCGGCAGATGCGTCGAGGGAGAGCTGGAGCTTGGAAAGCATGTTCTGGGGTATAACACGTCCAACTTTGGTGCGCAAAAACCGTAAGACGGGAGCAGTATGTAGCTGGCCATTTAGGTCGTCGTAGGAGTAGGGCCAGTTGTACGGATTAGCGTTGGCACTCTTGGTTAACCCATGTGTATGCGGTGCTTGAAGAAGCGTTTGGTTTTCTGCTTTTCGCGGCTGCAGGCCACATCCCCACGTCACTCCCACAGAGAAGATTCCAATCAAACTAAAGGTAGCCTTCTGTGCGTTTTAGTTACGTGAACTTCGTGTGCTTTTGTATCGCAGAGGCAATGAATCTGTGCACCCTTTCTGGTCCGTATGGATCCTTAGGTGGGGATTCAAGATCTTCGGAGTGCGGGTGCAATTCGCAATTTTAGCCAGTGGATATTTCGTAGTACGTCGGCACAGCCTCTTTTCTGGGGCAAAGGGTACTACGAGGATGTAGTAGTCACTCCCAAGGGGATCTACTGCGGACGTCCACGTAATCTTGAAAAGGACCGCGTTTCCATGCGAGATGCTCAACATCGTGCACTTCCCGAACCTGGCTGAAGTTGCGGTGTCATCAAGAAGAAAACAGAATAATCACTAGGGAAAGCTAACATTTTCCTACTGATTGGCGTGTTCTGATCGCAATCCAAGTGGGAATAAGGGAAGTTGAAGTCCCCTAGCGAAGAATGTTGCGTACGTTGCTGGAGCTGCAGGCTGGCTGGACGTCCAGTACGGGTTGGTGATGTGAAGTCGCCTGCTGTGTATGAAATCGGGGATGGAAGCGTGCATTGGGTAGCAATATTCATCTGGAAGGCATCATGTTATGTAGTGGCGAGATCTCTCCGAACATGATGATTGTGGGGTTTAACGCGCCGACGCAACACAGGCGATGAGGTGCGCCGTAGTGGAGGGCTCCGGATTAATTTTGACCACGTGGGGATCTTTATCGTGCGCCGAAATCTCGTACACACGGGCGTTTTTGCTTTTCGCCTCCATCAGAAAAGCGGCCGCCGCGGCCGGGAATCGAACCCGCGACCTCGTGCTCAGCAGCGCAACGCCATCTCTCCGAACATAATGCAACAGTCATATAAAGGTAGTGGGATTTGACTGCGTGCATGCTACGTCATCATTGCGTAATGCTTGGCTGGTGCATCGTAGCCGCGTGATTAAAACGCCTCACGGGTTTCTTAAAGAGAACATGGGTAAAAAATACAACTTCAATTTCAATTTCAAAGAACTGGCCTTCCGCACCTGACGCAGCGCCATTCCAGCCGAAAAGAGAAAGAAAAAAAAAAACAGAAGACGTGCTGCAAAATTTTCAAATTTCGCGCTACAGTGTCGTGATATGGGCGGCAGTGGCGTACCACGGCCGCTGGATGAAAGGCGCACTGACGTGCCCCCTCATCCAGCGGGCGTGGACGTACTATGGGCCACAACTAAAAGCCTTATAGTGTGTCAACTGCGCGTTAGCATTCAAGTGGTACGCTCAAACGGATAAAGAGCTCCCTCCCCCCCCTTCCCCCCCCCCCCTCCCACTCCAACACACACACACAATCACCAGTCACGTTTCTTAGAGATCGTTTAGGTCGGCGGTCACCAATCGAACAAACAAGATTATGTGACGTCATAGAAAAGTTGCCGGAAAGTGGCTGGGGGGTCGCCTTGTGCTTCACAATTTTTTGGGGGGGGCTCGGGCTGTTGGCGTCTCCTGTCGTCATCGTAGTAATCGTTGTGCAATGTAGTCACGGTACTAAAACACCGGGAAACTCGTTTACGCCTCGTGCGAGAATGTAACGCGCACTAGAAAAAAAAAAAAACACCGGGACACTCGTTTACGCCTCGCTCTAGAGAACTTCGTGCTTCAAAGGCAACAGACTTTTACAGCAAAGCTGCATACCGGTACCCCCAAACTGTTTCATCTCCGTTGGCAAAAACGCCAAGGCGCCAAGAATACACTAGTACACTGCATTCTTCGCCCCTCCCCGGGTTTCAGGCATAGGTTAGTGGAGATGGCCCGGGATTTTTTAAAGACGATAGTCTTTCTTGGGCTACTTAAACGCAGAAATTGTGCTCTGTCTGTCCGTCGAGGGGAGAATTTATTAAAACTAGTTACAGCTAGGACCCGCTGTAGTTAGCTACTACATGGATCGACGGGGCACAAGATATACGCAATGTGCTACAGAGGAAACAAAGTGAATATCACACATGTTGACACACAAAAAAACTGTTACTCGATTCAGCCACCCGGCCAACGTGAAACGACAGCTGCGGCGCTGCACAATAGTCATATAATCACCGCCAAATCTAAGCGTGTAAGTCCGGTGTTAGCGTTCATACTTGTCAACATTGTTGAACAAGAACAGGACACAACGCAAATATGAGGCAGCAAATCAATACATAAGTGATATTTGCAGTGTTCCTTTATTCAAAAATTTATGGATGCTTGCTTTCTGCGATAGCAAATGAAATACCACATCAACAGCAGAAAACTGTCGCCTGCTGTTGCCCGCGCTACTATAGCTCCTGGCGGCATTTAAGAAATCAAACGGCAATAGCAACCAAAGGTTCCACTAGATTGGATCCACGTTCCGCTTGGAAAGCTCGTGGAGTAGGGCAACGTGGTTCTATAAACGTTGTAGTAGGGTGCCTCGATTCACGCGTGTGTCCGCCGTACGGCAGCGCTGGCATCGAGGCACCCGACTTGGAGCAGTGGAACGCGGTAAATTTAAATTGACTTGAGCAAACCTTTAGCGTGTTATCTTGGGAGGAACAAGGCGGGAGAGGAACAGCATGAGAGGTGAGCGGGAAAGAGAAGGGAGACCTTTACTTGGCAGGGGCTCCAGTTGACTATCCTTTCGGCGACATTTGCAACGAAAGGAGCAGATACGCGGCCATTTTTTAATATCTCCGTTAGTTGCTCGAAGTTTGCGTTAAAATTGGTTCCATTTTTATCGGGACAAAGCACTCTTGTATTGAAACCAATTTGTATTTTGCCTTCATGGTCCCTTTAAGGGCAGTGTGCACATGTAAATCTCATGTGCAACAGGATCGCTAGGCGCTTCTTTTGCAGGCCCCTGTAATTCCACTGTCATATTATTATGGAGGGGCAGGAGGGGTGTGCGCTCATTGATAGCACATGGTCATTAATTTTTAGCTGATTCTCGGCTTTGTGGGGAAGGAAGATTGGGGTGTTCTTTCGCAGCAGATATGCAAGCAGTGCAGCGTTCCTTCATAGCAGACGATTCGCTTTCAGAAACAGGGCTGCAGTGTGAACTGAAGTATTGGGAGTAAGGAGGCGTGCTGATTGAGTTAAACTTGGAGATTGTGCCGTGATGGCGGCTTGTATATCTTTTGAAGGGAGGGTTGTGCAGGTAAGTGGGGTGTGGGTGCCTAAGAGGGTGAAAGTGCGGGAGCTTTTATGTTGGTGAGGAAGTTGGGTCACTCACCCGCCTTTGCGCAGCCGGAACTGCCTCCGGAGTGATGCGGTCATGCGTGCTGGTTGGTTTGCGGTGGCCGGTATAGGTAAACCCGTTGGCGTTGTTGGGGCCGATGCTATACGGTTGTGCGATGCTAGTCGGGGAATGATCCGTCTGTAGGCGCTTTAGATAGGCACTGCGGAAAGGCGGCAGCATGCGGCCGCGGTCGGTTTGATTCCGTATATTCTGACTTCAACTGTGATTGTTTCGACGGGCCCCTCCGACTAAACTACGGCTGCTATGGCGAGAGGTGTTCAAGGCTGTGAGGGGGGAGTTTCGTGGCCGTATAGGTGTATTTCGTTGAGCGCAAAAGTAGACAAGGACGACGAAAAGACGAGACACTAGGACGCTACTACAGCGGAAGTTCATTGTTCCAAGACGCTGCTTTATAACAACCGTAAAGCAGATAAAATCGAAGCAAAAAATATGAAAAGAATTTGACAGCATGCGGTGGACTGCGCACTCAATCACCTACATTGTCGACACGTGCGTCATCAAAACCAATGAATTCAACTACCCTTGGCGATAAGTGCGAGAATGACACACTGGCACATCTGTCGCGCACACACTGGATGTTTGCGGCTCCCACTATCTCTCTGCGGTGCGACAGTCAGCGGATTTGTAGACCACTTCACGTTTGCCAAACACTGGGCTTCAAGCGCACTCTTTGCAGGGAACACGAAGGTGGCTGCCATTGCTTTGGCACATATCTTATTCGCATGTTTCCTCGAACAAACGCAGAGCACTTTCAGCGTAACTAACAAACTGATTGCGGTGCTTGATCCTGCTTGATGCGTTTAACTCTGGCATACCAACAAGTCCAATCCATAACGTTACTGAATTATGTATGTGTCTTGACTAATACAAATCAGTATCGTTTCCTGCATGCAGGAAACTTCCTCTTGGTATATCCCCCGGCCATGGAGACAAAACACAACTGTGTTCAAGTTTTAGAAAGAACTAGCTTTTGCCAACTCACTCAGCTCGATTCCAGAGATGAAAGACAATTTTAAAGCGGAAGCTTTCCTAGTGGTACCGATGGCGTTTTGTCAAAAAAAAAAACTAATGCGTTTCCCTATAGACCGGTTGGTCGACTGAAAAGTTATGATATCTGGACACACGGCGCGTGCGTGAAACCGGGCTTCCATTGTGTCAAAACGGTCACTCGAAATTCGCGAAAAAGGAACGGTTCTAGATCAGACAACACACGCATCGACCATGAAGGAGTCGATAGTGCGTCTTTATCCCATAAGCCACGTATCGATATACATTTAGATCGTTCGTTGATGCGTTTACTTGGTGGGAGAAAAATCGTCGCGTGGGTTCGTTCTTCCTTCGCGATTTGGGTCTTCGAATGTTTGGCGATCGATTGGACGCACTTTCAGCGACGGATGCACACACTTTTAGCTTTCGTGCTTCTCTCAACTTTCTTCAGGAAGGGATGGTAATTTTTAACAAAAATGAAGGAAGCTTAGACTAACGCGTAAGACTTAGAGGTAGCGAAGCTGTACGCAACCCTCACGACCATCACGACGGTTTAAGTTCCCGATTGCAGCCGATTTGCTTCTTGTTCGTTGTAACAACGACCTCTTCATCATTGTTGCTATAAGTGTAAGCTTCCTTTAGTTTTTGTGGAAGCGATAATCACTGCCCATCACCTTGGAGGGGCGTACGCTATGACGCGTCTTTCTCGTTCCGAGCAAGTGTTGCCACGATTACGGCGAACGGTGGGGTTTTTCCTGGCCAATCTTGGCCAACCTCCCTAAGTGGGTATGCTTGGCTTGACAAACGTGCGCTGGGGACGCTGAGCGGTCGTCGCGAGTCCCGCACACACCAGCGCTGGGCATTTTCTTGGTTTTTTTTGACTGCCGGGCAGTCGCCGCGAAGTACAGACTCACGTGCGCGCTCTCGGCATTTTCTTTGTAATTTTAACTGAGGACAGGAAAAATTACAATTTGCTAAACAGATTGGCCGTTAAAAAAATTCGGGGAAGCTTGCACTAACGCGCAAGATTTGAATGGCGGAGCTGTTGTAGGTGAGCATTGCCGGGCACATAGTTAAATTTCAGTATCATTGTTAAGTTTGCATAGTTTCGGTGCTAGTAATCGTTCATATGCATCGCAGAAGTCGTCGTCTTCTTCGTGGCGAGTGGTGGATGCAAATTCCTCCTCAGCATTGTAGACTTTCACCAGCTCTTCGTCGTAGACTCGAGGCAGCGGTGGCGGGATCTGCAAGTCGTCTCGGGAAAGATTGGCGCACTCATAGCCATGTCTCCAGTTATCCATAATGCTTCTGGAGAATGCGGTGGTCGCGGTGAGCTCTCCCAAGCAGGATGTCCTTTCATTTTTAGCATTAGCCCTGGAGTATTTTTTACGTGTGCGGCAGCGCGGGACGACAGCGCTGGAGTTGTTTTCCTTTTTTTTTTTTTTTCTAAAGCCACTTCGCGAGCCGGGGACGCGCGCCTCGCGAGCGCTCGGCATTTTCGCGCTGCTCCGGGTTTTTGCCAGTTTTGTTGTTGTTAAATCCACTGCGCGCGGGGACGCTCGGCGTTCGCCAGGAGGCACGCGCTCACGAGCGTGAGGAATTTTTTTCCTGCAACGTTGAACTTACGGCCAGTAACAACAGCTCCGCTGTTAGAAAAAACGCGAGGAATGTGAAGAAGAAAAAAATTTTTAAATTTTGCGCTTCAGGGTCACAAAATGGGCAACAGTGACGCAATATAGGCCAGAACAAAAAAAAAACTTTGCACGTTAGCATTCAAGTGACGCGATCAAACGGAACTAGCGGCCCAACTACCATCGCCCAGACATGTTTCTCGGCCGTGGATTTGGTCGGGGGCCGCCAATCCACCCAACAAGGCTCTGTGACGTCATAGATACGTCGCCGGAAAGTGGTGGGAAGTCGCCACAGCTTCATCTGTTTTCCTTATCATCTTCATTGCTACTGCGAGGTAGTATACCCCTAACCAGCCAAGGAAATTTTGGTGTCCGCGTCAGCAGAAAGCCCCCAGGCTACTGCCGGATATACACACAGAAACATCCCAGGCTACTGGCTGCACAAACTACTGGCACCGCCATGGATCGAACCTGGACCCGAAGAGAAGCGGAGCGAGTGCCCGTCGTCTTGCCGACTACACTACGCCCACACGTGGAGACGCGGAGACATACGGTGGTTTGGATTCAGCGTCTGAGGTGGAAGGAGCTTTTTGGAGGCGACACACGAAACAAGAGCGAGGGGGAGGCAGTGAGATAGATGACGCCATAGACGCGCGTGCCGCCCTTCTCGTCACCCTTCGAAAGACGCTCCTCTCCGTTTTCTTTCTGCCAACGCTGCTGCGTTTGTGAGACCGCCCCCGCCCCCAGGTAACGAAAGTGAGACTCCATGGTTTCACTCTTTGTAGAGCCACGTGTGTGGACTCAAGTGATGCCGCATAGGTAATCATTGTGGGTGTCGTTTACAGCTTCGCACTCCAACCACCTTCACAGCGTGGATTGGAGCCAATTTTTTTGTTTGAAGTTTGGGATAAAATTTTTTTCATTGTGATTGAAGAAAGCGGTTTTTTAATGAACCAAACCTGTATTTTCTCTTCATGGCTCCTTACATTTACAAGTAAAATTTAAGAACGCTGTATGTTTGCATGTACGAAAGGGAGTGATACATTAAGAAAATTGCACAGTACACTTTAGGATATCTCCGTGAGGGCCCAAAACTACCGTTATCTTTGCCAAAAAGTGGCAAATCTGTTTGCCCCTGCCATTTCATTACTATGCATCAGTTTGAACATTTGAATTTTGTTCCGGTACGCTACCTCTCGCGCAGTTTTCTGCAGTGTTGCCCAAGGATAGACGCAAGACTTTGCACTCGGTTTATGGTTGTTCACTGTCTTGGCATATACGTTTTGCACCGTGTGCACTGACAGTGCAATCCGGGAAGCTTAAATTATGATTCGGGTAAAACATCGCACAAGTCAAATGCTCCAGTAGACATGCCGACCAATCAAAGTTCTATCAACGCCTTAGCAGCCTTGGTACACAACCGAACGGAAGAAATATGCTGAACAACGACATCTTGAAGAAACCAAATAGGACCTCACACGAAATTATTTTCACAGCGGGAATTCGATTGCACAGATGCCATGTTGCCAACAACTCATGCAAAATAACAACAACAACACTAATAACCTGTGGAAAGGGGTCAGGAGATAAGGTCTGAAAATGGTGATAAATGATGGAAGTAAATGGTACCTTACCCTTATGATAGCCACTCGGTGCTTTGCCAAAAAAAAAAAAAAAACAGCTCCATTCAGTTTGAAAATCTGGTGAAACAGCGTAGCTGTGGGTTGTCTTAACGAAGACTCCGTTTAGCTTCGGATTTAGCAACCGTGCAGCTGCGCTGAACCAAATAAATCAGGGGCTGTGGGCTGGTCAAGCTGCCTGTGAGCAGCTTTTTTCTCGCCGCCCTCCCATCTACTATGTATGATGGCAAATAAATGATTTGATTTGATTTGATTTGATTCTTTCTTGTGCGTGACGATAGAGCCGTCTTAGCGGCTAATTGTGATATATAATCAATTTCCGGATATTTCCGGTAAAACAACACCGTTTTCTGCAAGCATACTCCCTCCGTAGATGGCCATCTATTGGCAGCAGGCCGTAATTAGCCGTAACGTTTACGACATCACTGTGATCTAGCTAGCTAACAAGTAAATGAAAGGGCGTAATGGTAGAGTCGTCATAGCGGCTAAATTTCATACAATTTGTCTAAGGATACTTTCGATAACACAAAAGTTAGAGCCGTTTTCAGTAATCGTAAATGGTCATGCTTCACTGCACAACATAAGATGTGGCAAAGCCAACTTACAAAAACAAAGCTCGCAGCGTTTTTTTTTTTTTTTTTATGTCGGCTTCAATTTTGTGTTTCGCTAACTTTGAGGTTTAGGAAGGAGGTGACGTATGCTATGCGACTGATGATGAAGGCTTGTACGAGACGTATTAGATTGTTTTCTTTCACTCCTCGATGTTTGGTAGCTATGAGAGAGATGAGTTGTGTAGTCTGGTAAACCCCTTTTTCTAGGGCACGGAGAGTATTCAATTATGTCCGTTTGCCTGTATACGGTGTTCTAGAATCTTGATGCAGTCAACTATTAGGATGGGTTTGCCGTTAAGGTAGTGATTTGGATGAGAGGGAGTGGAGAGGTGGTTGTCTTCCTGATCTTTTAGGTCTGTATAGAAGAAGCTCTGATTTTGTTTGGGACCAGGACAGACCACGAGAGGCAGCATACGCTTCGACGACATCAGTTGCCGCTTGGAGGGTATCTTGGATGTGACCATCAGATCCTCTAATAACCCACAACGTGATGTCGTCGGCGTATGTGCTGTGGTGTAGGTCGGGGATGGTGTCGAGGAGCGGGGGTAGACCTCGTAGGGCCATATTAAAAAGAAAGGGGGAAAGAACCGATCCTTGGGGGGTACCTTTGCTACCGAGGGGGATGGGGGGTGTAGTCAATTGTCCAAGGGTGAGTGTGGTTGTTCGACCCGTGAGGAAATTACAAATGTAGTTGCATGGTCGCGCACTGACTCCAGCCGCGGCTACTCCTTCCAGGATTGCCAAGTGGCTAACGGAGTCGAACGCTCGCGTTGAATCGAGGCCCAAGATCGCCTTGGTGTTATGTGTAGAACTGAATCGAGCATCTACTATGTGGTGTTTTAGTTGTAGCATGACGTCCTGAGTAGACAGCTGGGGTCGGAACCCCAGCATGGAGTGAGGGAGCAGGTGGTGCTTTTCGATGTGATTGTTGCGGCGGGTGAAAACGACGTGCTCTAAGAGCTTGCCTAGGCACGATGTTAATGATATAGGTCGGAGGTGATCGACGTGGGGCTGCTTCCCCTGTTTGGGAATAAGAACGGTTTTGGCTCTCCCAACATTCATTGAAAAGTGTAGTCAGGTCGGCGATGGTAGGGTCGCCGAGGTTTCGAAGTAGCTTATTAGTTATTTTGTCGGGGCCCGGAATCGATTTGGTTTTAAGGTGTTGGGTGGCGGCGCGCACCTCCGCCTTCGTTATGGGTGCGTCCAGCTCTGGGTTGGAATCCCCACAGTAACCTGAATGAGTTAAGGTGGGGCAAGCAGGAGCGTATTTATTCTGTATATAATCGAGGAGTTCGGTGTCAGTACCAGTGAATTGATGTATGATGTGGGATACGAGTTGGCGTTGTGTGGTGCGTGTGGAAGAGGGGTCAATCAGGTGTTTGAGAATGTTCCACGTCTGCGAAAGATTGAAGTTCGAGTTGAAAGCCGCGCATGCGGAATGCCAGTTTCCGGTGTCCGCCCCTAGGCGAGACAATTTACGCCTGTTGGTGGAACTTCCTTTCTTGTTTTTTGTGCAATAAATACATACATGCATACATGGCAGTTATGAGTGAGGAGCTGGAGGGTGTATTTTTCAATGTCGCGGTCGAGAGCAGCTATCCTCCTTCGAAGGGTTCGATTGTGCCGCTGTTTAGAGAGGCGTTTCTTTGCTTGCCACATGTGGGCGAGTTTGGAGTCAGGTTCTAGGGAATCTGCTGGTATGTCTACTGTTTGTGTAGAGTTGCGTAGGCGTTCGTGTAGAGCTTCTTCCCACCTTGCGAGGTTGGCGATGGTAACGGGTGCAGTGGGGGTTTGATGTCCGGTTTTATGTGCTCTGAATGTGTCCCAGTTTATTATTCGGGCCTGTTTATTTTGATTGGGTCGTATTGATGGTAGGCCCATTTCAAGTTTAATAATTTTATGGTCGCTGCCTAGATCGGCTTGCGTGTTAGACCAGATGGGAGAGAGATGAGTGTTTTTTGTGTAGGTGAGGTAAGGAGAGGTGTACTTGCAAACACTATTTCCTAAGCGAGTTGGGTATGCGGGGTCTGTGAGTAAGGTGACCTTCCTGTTGGCAGTCTAACCAGAGACGGCACCCTTTGACGTTTTCTCTTGGGTAGCCCCAGGCGGGGTGGTGGGCGTTGAAGTTGCCTGCTACTACGAGGGGATGTCTGCCTGCCAGAGCTTGTATAAAGAGTACGTGGAAACGGTGTTGTAGTGGGGGGCTGCTATATATGTTTAATATGAACACACTCTGATGTCGTTTACTGGGTCGAGGAATGAGCTCGATGAAAACATGGTCGATGCGTGTGGGAAGGAGAAGCTCGTGTTGTATTACTGGGAGGTTACGATGGACGAGGATGGTCGTTTCACGAGGTCTGGGGTCACTGTTTGGAAAGGATTTGTACCCGGATAATTTTGCTACGCAGCCCGTCTCCTGCAGGCAAATGACATCTGGGGGTGGGCCTAATGTTTTAGGGTCTATGTGGTGCTGGAGATTGCCACGTTTGCGGCGATATCCCCGGCTATTCCACTGCCAGATAATAATGTTCTGTACCTCCATTATCAGAAGTGGCGGGGGTTTTGGGTCGGTCGTAGGGTTTGGAAGATTTTTTGGATAATGCGGATAGTCGTGAACAGCTGGCTTCAAATACAGTCATTCGAGAATTGAAGTCTGTTATCTGAGAGCGGAGTGTCGCTACCAGTTCGGCAAAAGGTTCCAATTGTTTAGCTACCGTTTCGGCTAGATTGGCACGGAGTTCTCGCATTTGTGATTGAATCTCCTCTTTAGTGATGTATTCTGGTGAGGGTTTGGAAGAAAGGGGCGCTTGGCGCTTGGCAGGGTGGGATTCGGTATCGATTGCATTGTCGCGCGAGGTAGAGGTTGCGGAAGGAGGAGGAGGAGGGGGAGAAATGGTGTTAGTCGAGGGCCTGAGGGATTTGGGTTCTGATTTCGGTGTAGAGGGGGATTCGGTATCCATCGCGTCGTCTCACGTGGTGGAGGTTGAGGGAGGAGTAAGGCTGTTGATGGATGCCTTGAGAGTTTTGAGTTCAGTTTTTAGGGTTTCGTTTTCAGCTGGGACCATGCCCAGTAATTGCTTAAGGTGTGCTATTTCGTTAGCTTGAGGAGAGCGGGAGGCCACAACTGACCAGCTTACCCTGGGGTGATGGCCCGAAGTGCGCTGAGGAGGTTTCTCACGTGAGTCACCAGCACTATGCTCGTTCGTTGAAGTGTTCGGCGGGAGAAGTGCTGTGGACGGGGCTTCGTGTTGAGTGGCTGCTGTCATTTTTGGAGGGATGGCAAGTTTTTCACAGACTTCAGGAGCCCATTGCTGGGATGCGTCAGTGGAAACGCACCAACTTGTCGCTGTGTGCAGGAGGTGCGTGGATGTGAACGATGTATTGGCGGCTGGAAACGTTGCTTACACAGTTTATCATCCAATACGTGGCGGCCTCCACACACCACGCACATGGGTTCGCATGAGTGTTGCTCACTTGGAGAGGCTTGGACACCGCACTGTTGGCAACGAGAAGGGTCAGGATTGGGACAGATATCGGCGCGGTGACCGAGAGCCCCACACGATAGGCAGGCTTCCGTCTTTCTTCGATGGATGTGGCAGCGGTACTCTGCTCCTCGGTAGTAAAGGTAGTGTGGCACCCGAAAGCCTTCAAATACAATAACGACGGTGTTGGTGCGACCCATCCGGTGCGCCTGTAGCGCTGTCGGGTTACCCGAGTGAATGATGCTTGCTGTGATGTCTTCGGGGGAGTCGTAGGCGGGGATTCCGTGAATGACTCCTTTGGATGTACCTTCAGGGCTGGTCGCATAAGAGGTGGTCGGGTATTCTCGGTCATGGGGGGAGAGGGAAGCAATAACATTGTATTTCTCTGCTCGCACAAGACTCGGCGTGCTTACTATTACGATATTCTTTTCTGGATTTGTGCGCATTACGTCTTCTCTGGCTTCGTTAGTTTGGAGAACAGCAGCTCGAAGTATGGCGTCTCGGAGTTCGGCCATGCCGGCCTTTGTAACATCAAGGCCGTTACGAGGGCGGATGATTATCTTGAGGTGTTCCCTCGGTAACTGAGGTGGTCGGATTGGCTTGTGAGGCTGTCGCGAGGACTTATCCTGCTTGATTGTTGAGGATCTGGGTTGAGCGCTCTGATGCTGCTTCAGAGTGCGAGCGCCACGTTGGTGGTAGCATTCTAGCCATCCCCGCTCGGGGGTGACCATGTAAGGAGATATGTCCTCACCTTGAACCACGATGGGTTCCATCTTCCAAACTTTGAGGCTTGGGCCTTAGGCGTCGCTGTTGGAACTGGTGCCGCGTGGCAGGCTTGTAGCGAGGGGGCCGCTGCGCCGACGTGACCGCCGGCGCCGGCGGGGTGCTGTTCGACGTTCGACGTTAGGGTTAGCCGAGCCGCTGGACCGTGCTAACTTCGGACGTGCTAGGGTCCAAGGAAATGGTCCAAGAGTTCCAGAAGGCGGTCAAGTGGGCAGCGGAGTATATCAGCGACGAACCAGTAATAAACCAGTAATAAAATCCTGCCGTCGCCGGAAGGACACTGAAATCGACCTGAAAACGGTCCCACCCGTGGCAACAATAAAGTTTAATCTGATCTGATCTGTCGGCTGTACCTCTAAACACAAGTGCGATGCTTGGAAGACGTCGTTTAGGGGCAATATAAGCCGTCTTAGATACGACGCTTGGTCCTGCGAAGCAGTACACCTCTAACCAGCCAAGGAAAGTTTCATCTTCGCATCAGCGGAAAACTCCCTGGCGACTACTGGCTACACAAAGAAACAACCCAGGCTACTACTGGATCGAACCTGGGTCCGAATAGAGAAGCGGAGCGAGAACCCGTCGTCTTGCCGACTAAGCTATGCCCACACACGTGGCGACGGGGAGACAGACGGTGGTTTGTATTCAGCGTCTGGAGAGGGGAAGGACTTTTTTTTTTTTTTTTTTTTGAGGCGACAGATGAAACAAGAGTGAAGGGGAGGCAATGAGAGAGATGACGCCATAGCCACGCGTGCCGCCCCCTCCTCACCCTTCGAAAGACGCTCCTCTACATTTTATTTGTGCCGATGCTGCTGAGTTCGGGACGCCGCCCCAGCGAACCAGGTGCCGGCTGGCAGCCTCTCTGGTCTCACTCTTTGTTGAGCCACGTGTGCGAATTCAAGTGACGCCTCATGAGTAATCGTTGTAAGTGTCGTTTACAGCTTCGCATTCCAACCACCTTCGCAGCGTGGATTGGAGCCAATTTTTTAGGTTATTTTTAGGAATTTTTTCTATGCTGAGAACCGCTTTTTGCAGGGCAGAGAAACCTGCTAGGGAGAGAGCATGGCACAATACCAGCACAGAGTGTTGTCAAGCCCAGCCCTAGAACTGCTGCGTTAAAAAAATTCCTCAGGATACTTTAATCTGCTTACTTGCTTTGCAGGAAGCCTGGTGATGCCAAAGAGTTCTGAATTGCTACGTTGCAATTGCATATCTCTTCCTTCGCTTCCGTTTTGGCACATATTACTTTGACAAGCTATACTCGGTGACAACGGCACCCGAATGTCCGCTGTGCCTTATCACCGTAGCCGGATGTTTCTCCGCGCGGCGCAAGTAGGGCGTTACTGGGAATATTTTGAACATGGTGTGAGCCGTTCCCGTGATTTTTTGGACTTAATATGCTTATAAACGACTCCAGTGACGACAAGCAAACTGCGTGAGACAAGGCAGACGATATCACGCATTCATAGCAAACCCCTTTCAAAACGCGCGCGCACTGACGTCACGGGTCCGGCGCTTTGGCGGAGTGATACACTACATGAGGTGGTGCCGTTCTTGAGTTGTAACCGAGTATACATCATTTTTGCGCTTATTTCTTTGCTTGCTTTTATGCGTCTTTTGGCGCCAGATACTTCAACAAGCAGAATGGTAACAGCGCAACATTCCCAGAATCAGAGTTCTGACCGACTGGAATGCACCTGTTCTAGTCAGGTGATGTCATCCCAGTCACATGTCACATGGCACGCACTATTCTAACTTTTGTATAACCGCTGCTAACGTGTGGAGGGTAGAGAGAGAGAGAGAGAGAGAGAGAGAGAGAGAGAGGGGATCTTTAATGAAGTCTGGCGATGTTGGCCGGGCTAAAATGCCTAACTTTCTATGCCAGTTGACGACGTGATGACGATGATGGTGATTATGTTGAAGAACTTAATGCGCCCAAAGAGGTTAAGTTATTTACGGAGACTGGTCTAGACATGTTTGTTGCAGGTACTCTACCAGAGCTTTCGTAGCTCGTGAAGCACGCTTGGAACATGCCCACGGTCCTAAAACATCCTCTAGCTGAATGTCCACGTTAAGAGGCAGTCCCAAAGACACTGCGAACGACTCTTTGCGCACTAAATCAAGCACATTTACAGAGCAGGTGCTGGAGGGTTTCTCGCACATTGCGGTGTGGGCAGAGTGGCCATGTAGTTCGTTTCATATTAAAGGGGAAGTTGCGCGTGTATGCGACGAATCAAGTGGCCTGTACAACGAATCAAGTACAACGAATCAAGCAGCCTGTAAAGGGTGCACACCTACACACAGGGTGTTCTTGCGGAAAAGCAACCTTTAGTACTAAAGAGAATGTGAGGGTATTCATCCAAATCTACATGAGGGAAATATTCGGCTTCTGCAGAAGCCCTAGGATTTAAGGGTAGCATAGAGGAAGTTAACTTCAAAGCTTTCGAGGGGACGAAAAGAAGATTAGTATGAATGCTGGTGGACGAAAAGCAGAGAGGGGAATATTGGCTAGGGCAGTTACCACCTGTAACAGAAAAAAAAAAGTATTTTGTGCCTAATAAGCTTTTTGTGCCTGCCCTAAGCAGCGGTAGTATTAAACATAGGTATATTAGTCTTTTTTGGTGAGATAACATGTCATCACCCCGCTACAAAGGGGAAACCAATAGCAATCATCATCATCAGTACGTTATACTTAGGGTTGTTTGTTTTCGGGTTTTATATTTTAACACGAAAGTGTGTTATGCCAAGATAAATCAAGATTTCACTGCCATCATATCCATCACAGAAATGACGCCAATACACCTTTGCCGAAGCGACCCCCCCACCAGGACGGTGCTCGCCAAACGCACCAACAATACAGCCGCCGACCCGCAAATCATGCTCAGCTGTAGATTTCGCTGCAGATTTCCCTTTCGTGTTTTACCGATTCCTATGACAGAGGAATCAACATAGTTTTTTTTCTTCTTGTGCTTCTGAGAGGCAACCTTTTATAAGTCATCTTTCTTCTTTTTTTAAATGGCAGCTTTATTGTGACAATAGTAAAAAAAGAGCAGCAACAAAACAACAGAACATAAGAAGCACCATGCGTCCAAGGACACAGAAGTTCAAGTCGTGGCTAATTGCACTGTCTTCATCTGGCAGAAAACCAACCTACTCGATAGTTGCATGGCCTGGTACCTCATTCGTGGCTCTGGTATAAATGACAGTCTAGCAGCATCCTTGCCCGATTCAAAGTTCCCGCCATTGCATAGTCGAAGCAACCCATCCTTTTAAACTAAAGCAGCAACTTGGACGTTGTCATCACGCAGGCATATTGCCTACTTGCACACACAAATCACATTTGAAAAACGTCGGAAATGCCGGGTACATCATAGCACTTGAAAATGCAACCACACGTCATCCGTATTAACAAAAGTCTACCTACTTGGCACATTTCAGACATTGCATTGTGGCTGCAGTGAATGCTAGAAAGCACACGCACACACACTTGCACAACCTCCGCGGAGAGCCCCTAGGTTGTGAAAGGGTTTAATCAAGGCTATCAAGCACCATTTGCCCATCTACACAAATCAGACGCCGTATAAACTGTAAAGTGTGTCAAACGCGGTGACAGAAATCCCTTTCTTGCTTGATCAAGCATGTACAAAAACTATCACTAGTCTACATATTTAGTTTCATGACAGTGCTAGGACAGGACACAGAGGACACAGCGCCCAGTCTCGTGTTGCCTTCTCTGTGTCCTGTCCTAGCGCTGTTATCAAACTAAGTATGTTCCAACAAGCTATTAACAGTTTTTTAGCCTACATATTATTGCGCATTACAAATTTGTTAGACGCCATTACTATTTGATGAATGATTCTACACAAGGTTACAAACCGTGATTCTGCTGGGTTTTTTGTGTGTGTGTTTCAACACTCTAATGTAGTTTCTGTTGCACAACAGCTATGCTGCACTGATTACAAGGATAATATGGTTAGAAAGGCTGATTAGAATAAGCTGTATAAGACAAGTATGATAGCGTTTCATAAGCTAAACGTGCGAATAAACTTGTAAAGGATCGAGCCGCAGCCTCCTTTCAATACAGATGGCGCCTCACGAAAAAGTAAAAAACTGCGCAGAGACCACGCTCGACAAACATCATGGATCTGGACAGCGCAAATATGCACTCTACGCTTCCAAGTCGCGTGAAATTGCCTTTGTCTCGACAAAACGATTGCATGCGACACCAGCTAGATGCAAATTTCGTATTCAAACCGCAGCAAACTTCGAAAAGAAATAAACATAAACTTTGATACTGGAAACTTTCCTGATATTTTGGATAAGACATCTGTTAAATGTAAGCATGTCATAATATTAAACAGTATGCACATGTAAAACACCGCCTGCTTTCATAGCTGTTGATGCAACATATTAGTTTACTTGGCAGTCGGTGACCAAAATTCTAATGCGTCACACATTTACTTGCATAACGAGATAATTAAGTAGCTGAAGCACTTCCGACAATGTTGAAAAAGAAAAGAATGTAGGATGGAGTATTCATAAAACCAAATTAGTAGTGACACTTGTTCCTACACTTGTCACCATTAGCAAGTGTCCCTGCACTTGTAGTCAAACAAAAGTTAAATTCACAGAACAAAAAATCAACTTAGTGGAACATACAAACAAAATATAACTGGCCTGCTGACAAACTTCTATGCACTTTTCTCCTGCCTGACCGGGCACTCAACAAAATTCACAATTAAACTGCTATCCACATAGTTTACACGTCTTGTGATGCCACTTCATTAGAGGCTTCTGCCAGCACATGGCAGAAGTTTACATTAAGCAATGCATTCTGTTCTGCTGATCTTCAATTCACATTGCTAACTGACTGATCAGGTGCACAAGAGCATGTGCTGTAAGCACATGTATATACAGACGTGCACTTGCTACAACACCAGTGTAACTGCAATGTCTTACATCAAGTAAAAAAGCTCACAAAATGCATGAACAAACCACAGTGTTGCTTCTTTCTTTGTTTCTCATTCGAGGCACGCCACCAATCAGCAACAGTAAAGCATTCCAAGAAAGTTTTCTAATACAGCATTTTTTTTTTTCCTAATGCAGTGTATTGAGTTCTATGCTTCCGATTTCCCTCTCGTGACACATACGCCAAAAGCACGAGATGAATGAGATTAGGTTCTTGGAGGGGAGACACCCCAGAGTACTTTGAAATAAAGTACAGCAAAAACAGTCAGGTTGCAATAAAAGATCAGATTCATGGCCACTGTTGAGCAAGTTTAGAGCACCGTACACAGCAGCAACATCAGAAAACTAAGATAACTACGCACAAAACTCGACATTACCAGAATGCTAGTTTTCAAGATGCTGCCAGGAAAGTTCTCCACGAACTAATGTGTTGCTCTTGTTTGCCCAGTTTGGCTTTTCAAAGCACACAAAGACCACACAGCATACTTTTGAATGTTCATTCACCCCCTGCTGCGGGGGGGGGGGGGGGTTCCTCCAAGTCCTGGTTGTAGCCCTGTTTTTATTTGTTCCTGAAAGTCAAGGGTGTTAGTGTAAATCTTCCTATGTGGACGCAAATGTTGCACCAGCTTGTCAGGAACCAGTAGTCTTCAATTTCAGCACCTTGTGTCTGCCTCTTCTCTGCTTACTCTCCACGTCTGGCACAAACAATCCGTGTAACTCGCGCACAGAACTGGAACATGCACTACCGTGAGATGTTCGAACTCGACGCTGCCGACACAGCTGCCGCCACTCTCGCATCTTCATGCCTGCCTGGACGCGGCGAAGTGGGTGAAGCTGGTGAGGTCGCGACCGCCGCGACTGCCACCTTGACCAGGGGGGACGTCCCCAGCACAATGTCAGCTGCGTCCTCTCGGCCCAGTTCATCTAGTGCCCTTGCCAGGTGACCGATCGTGCTGTCCATCACCAGCGTCCACTCGCCCAGCACCCTGGCGATGGGGCTCTTGCCCGAGGTGGCGAGCGCACCCGACTCCTTTGACTCGGGGTCGAGCTCGGGCAGCCGCTCGGTCATTCCAAGCTGGACCGCGAGAAGGCACCAGTCACGGCCAAGCTTCTCGGGGGGGTCGAGCGCGGCGCCCAACCGCTGGCGCGTCAACAGCGAGAGCTGCGAGGCGTGCGTGTCGGGGCCGCATACCAGCGAGGCGACGGAGGCAACGTCACGGCAGCAGAGGAGGTCACATGCTGACTCAGGCATGCCGGTCTGTGGGTGGAGCACTTGGGCATGGAGCCCCGCACCGTCGCGAAGCATAGCGCGCATCACGAGGCGTGCTGGGTAGCGCGCCGGGGACAGAGCGTGGTGCCGGAGGTCGGCGGCACTGAGGAGGTGCCGCTCGAACTGAGCACCAGGGCACACTTCGCCGAGCACATCGTCGACGACCATCAGCAGGTCTTCCAGAAAGTAGAAGCTGTCAAATTATACACATTAAAAAATATCTCAAGGAAAAGGCAGTGGACATCGGTTACTACACTCTTACTACAGCCTGTTTTAATGTTAAAAAATGCAGTTAAATCCCTGCAAAAGCACTTCCATCTCCATGGCCACAATTAGGCCATTGCGATGGAACAACCGCAATTCACATAGTTATCCTGGACAAAGGTTGTTCAAGTTGTACTATAAAAAAAATCTATTGCGTTTTAATTTTGAAAACTGGACTTACTTAATATTAACTCAATGTGCACTTAAGTCTAAAGATCTTTACTCTAAAAAAGGGGGGATGGTGCGCACCGGAGGTGCACCTGGACTATGGGGAACACCATAGTGGAGGACTATGCTTTAGCTTAGATCTATTGACGATCTTCAATGCCCACCAAAATCTAAACCTATGGGCATTTTTCACCCCTTCAGAAAAACAGCCGCCACAACCAGGATCGCATTTACGTGTCCAAGACAACTACTCCACGGCACTTAAAGCACAGCAACTTACAAGATCTCTCGGTAATTGTTTAACGATACATTGGTATGCTGACTTCTCAATGTTACATTACAAGAAAGTAAATACTCCTGACTGAGAAGACCAGCCACTTCCTTCTACACAAACTAAACATGCGAAAAGTGTTTCTGGGTGTTGGCTGCAACTGAATGCAAGAGGAAATTCAGACAGCAATTATATTAACTTACTGGACATGTAAATGTCCAGGTGTTTCAAGTAAATCTCTCGCTATTTGATTGATTGATTTATTGTAACGCGCCGACGCAACGCAGGTGATGAGGCGCGCCATAGTGGAGGGCTCCGGATTAATTTTGACCACCTGGGGATCTTTAACGTGCGCCGAAATCTCGAACAAATGGCCGTTGTTGCTTTTTGCCTCCATCAGAAAAGCAGCCGCCACGGCCGGGAATCGAACCCGCGTTCTCGTTCCCTTTCTATTTAAAAAAATAAGAGAACATGTCCAGCTGAACAGTCTATATGTGGTCCCCAAGGCCACCACAACGGCCCAACTGTGTTGCCTCGCTTTTTGCAGTAAGGCTGCAGATAACCGATGTGCCACTTGTACTGTCGTTACTCACCAGCTTGAAGACGATCCTCTCGGACCTCGAACTTTTACTTCCAATGCGCTGTCATTGTCCACAAGAGTAAGCATTCCCTCCAGGGCACCACTGCAGAATTTGCTACCCCGTAGCCACTGGTATAGATCACTGTCAGAGTCGGCGTGCTCCATCGATGCCCTCCGCAGTTGAACCTGTACATATGAAGCGCATGCTGTGACTGAAAAAGTCGCACCTCTTCTTTCGGTCAAACAAGTGTCCGGAATAAAAGAAAGTAACTCATATACCGTATTTTCTGGTCTCTACGTCACACTTTTGTATTAGTCGCACCCCCTCAAAATGGCAGTTTTTCGAAAAAAAAAACTCACACAAGTCGCACCACAGTATAAGACGCACCAGTGCACAAAACGCACTTGTTAATCAGGTAAACTCGTAGAGGGTCAGTTTGTTAGAAAGTGCGGTGCAAGTACATGGTTGTGGCGGCTGCCGCCTCTGAACGCATCCACCAGTAAGCAGTGCTGGACACGTGCATCTACCATCCGAAGTCCAGACAGAACTAGCTTCTCAAAAATGATTTATTAATTCACACACAGATGGCATGTTCTTACAGACGGCGGCATTTAGGCAAAACCATTGAAGCCTTCTTCCTTCGACTCGCTAACAAATAATTAATTCATTTAGACCATAGAGCTGTGTCTCTCTTAACGTGCGCTGACTTCCCGCAGCACACAGGCACCTTTTCAAGTGTGGACCACGCGTGACCGCCACGTACCAAATTTATTCCATACATAAGTCGCACCGGTGGATAAGACGCAGCAATGAAAATTTCAGAAAAAAGCCGTGACTTATACACTGGAAAATACGGTAGAAACTTAAGAAATGAGCTGGGTGATTGTTTTTTCACGAAACTTGCACTGCACAAATGAAGACACAGAAACGATACGCACAGAAAGATATGGATAAAGCCCAAGTTTCCCGGTGAATCTGTTACATCTAGGCTGGCTTGGTGTGATTACTTTACACTGCACAAAAACAAAAACATGATACTACAGATCCATTGGTTTCAACTGGCATGTGACGTTCACATTAAGAGCTAAGAAAAAAAAAAAAAAAAAAAACCATGAGCAAGTCATCCAATTTTTGTCGACATTCCTATTATGATGCGCAAAAATGCATTTTCTCACTACCCATCCAAGTGTTTTGTTTTAAACCTTTTTAAGCTTTAATTAAAGAGGTTGCCACACTGCTAACATTCCTAGAAGCTGGCAGCAGAAGCACATGCGAGAAAGTTTCTATTCAAAATGCAGGCACTCCATTACTTATAACTTCACACACCTATTAGGAACTAAGCTTGAAATTCGCCAAGTATCCTTTAGACAAATACAACACTGATATATGCAGTTTCACACTATGGGTCACATTTGGCCTGTGGAAGGTGCAGTCAAAAACACAACATATGAGTACAACCCCCCGCACTAATATCTCAAGAATGGAGTATTTGGGCATTTTGCTACAAACTGATGTGCATCTGATGTAACCTGGCCACTTTGAGCTAGAGTACAGCCCGTGCTCTAAACTGCTGCATTATCATCAGCAGGTCAGGCAAATTGTACCATTAATGTATTAAGTACTGCTGACTTATATAAGTGCCCAGAAAAGTACCCCAGTCATAAAACTGGGAAGGTACATCGCTCACAGACTTGACGGCATTAATAAGAGTCTGCCTTGCCAGTCTTATTCACTACAAATTCATTCTCTCTTCTCTTATTAGGTCTGTTTTGATGTTGACTGCAAAGTTTACTTTGTTTACTCAACAGACATAAGCAGTTGAGTCATAATACAGTTGAACCTCGATTTAACGAAATTTGCGATATAACGAATTTTTTCAAGTTTTCTATCAAAATTTTGCTAAATGCATGTATTTTTGTCTCGATTTTACTAAGTAATTTTGTGCGGCGCTTCCGATTTAACGAGGTGTCGGCAAGAAAGGAAGAATGAAATTCCGGTCGAGGCACGTTTTATTTTGCCTCTCAGACCCTACATTGAAAAAATTCAGTACTCGCAGTGACTCTTGAAAGGCTAAAATGAAAGAAAAGCGGTGAAATCTACCGTTAACAACAATTAAAAGCGAAGAATGAAGCTGCACAAACTGCTAGCGGTCATGGACGGTTTAATAGTGCGGCCACCATTTTGACGTCTCCATTGTTGCCTACGCCAGCGCCCTCCATGCTTAGGCTGCCGAAGCCTACTTCAAGCTTTTTTTCTACGCGTCATTGCTCACGGTGCTGCTGCTCTAGGTTGTGCTCGCTGATAACCACATTAATATTTTGTTCGTGCATCGTTAAGTGAGTCTTGTAAGCAGCATGAGCACTCAAAGGGAAAGAAAAGTGTTACGAACAAGAGCCTGAGGAAGTTCGGTGAAACCGACAGCCACCGAGGTGTGATGGATGCCAACGACGTTCTGCGGAGGCACGCAGGCGCACACGAATGTTTAAAGAGCAAGCCTTGTTAGCTCTGTCAGCATACGAGCGTCACGTAAAGCCCGCCCTGGTCAAGAAACGCCAAGCACTGCTTACGGACTTCTTCACTATGGCTTGAACATTGAGTGCTGGTGGCAATAAATTGCTCTCTTTGAACGTGGTCATCTTCGTTTCACCAGTGTTCATTAGACAGCTGCGGTGCAGAGAAATTGGTTTCGTAAGGGCTCAATGGGCATAAAAGTAATTACTTAATCGAATTTGGCCGGAAGATATTTAATGTAAGCTTTCCGCTTTCCGGAGCACGTAAGCGCTGCTCCACACAGTGAAGCGGTCTGCATGTACTCCGCTCAACTCATAATCATGGCTTTATCTTGAGTGTCGTGGTTGCATCACGCGCCCATACTGCAGAGCCTTTGTACATGAAAAAAGTCTTTCGAAAGTTTCATAGCAGCCTTCCGCTGTTGGCCCGCCGCACCCCCCAACGCTGCACCTAAGCCTACCACTGAATAAATGAAAAGAGGCGTAACTTCGAACGAGCACCTCGCTGGGGTGAAGTTCATGGGGCATGGACGCGGGTTCAATTGACTAACAGCGGCATTTAGTAGTGACCTAAATGAAAAAAAGAAAAAGTGGAAACCTAGTCTGCTATCATATTTAATGAGGCATTGCGGAAAAAGCACCGGTGTTACGATGACACATGAACTACCGTCGGCTATCCGAATTCCATTGCCTAAGTGTTGAAACTCTTAATTCACACAATTTTCGTGGCCAGTTTTAGTACAAATTTCGCTTTAAGTGGAGAGGTAACTACATAGCAGTTGTTGCCTGGCGAGGGCCAAAGTGTTGAAACCCCAATAACTGGTTAAATGAACTGTAAAATCGAAACCTCGATTTTACGAAATTCTCGATTTAACGAAATTTGCGGCCCCAAGTACGACTTCGTTATATCGAGGTTTAACTGTAGTATATTTGCTCGTTTCCTGTGGTACTCAGGTTAAAACTAAAACACCTGCACTTTGCTGCTAAAACCTCAGTTCATATTTTTCCAAGAAACACCAGAGGGTCCTTTTCCTCTTGCTCTATTTCCCATATCTTCTTCATTTTTTTACCCAAAGCATAAAATATCGAGCGACATCTCTTTTTTCATTGAGAAGCAAAATCTTAAACCCACACCGACATCAGTTTAGAATATTTTTGGCACACAACAGAGAAATATGCTACCCTGACTAACCAAGAAAGCATCATCATGCCCAATGTACACACAATATGTCCATTTCTGCAACACAGCTGGAATTATTTGGCCTTTCTGAGCACTAGCTAGAACAACGCAGCTACATATTTCCTTATCATAAGATGCCAAACTGGATTGCACCAACAAATAGTACTGAAAATTATGCATGTTAAGCTCCTCAATGTCACACATGGCTAGGAAACTTCAAAAAGTTTACAAGCGGCCAAGCGATCTATTATAGGTTGTCAGGGTGGGGTCCCCAAAGGCATTTCAAGTGTCCTCAAAGCCTTAACCACAAACCCCAGAGCCTGTCTCACACATCTTTTTTTATTCTGTCAAACCCGGTGCCAAAGCCGAAAGTTCCTTTTGAAAGCACATTGGCTGTTCCAATTGTTCTACACAGTGGGAACTTTCAAGCTGTCTTTTTTGCACAGCATCAGAGTTCTGCAAGAAGGCCAAATGATCACAGGGTTTCACAAAACTAGAGAACGAGAGACTTAATTAGGGTGCAATTGCCAATTGTTTTGACAGCATGTAACATGCCAGCACACTCCTTCCTTTCGGGTTTTTTTCGTGTCTAGAAGAGACCTCCACATATTCTGAAAATCACTCACCCAGAGAGACCTGGCGCATCTGCCAATCTGAGTGATTTACACTAGGCAGGCGTGTATCTAAACCCAGTAACAATCTCTTCATACTTTTATTTATGGAACAACTCTCAACACCAGTTGAACCGGTTAGACGTTAGTAGTCGCCTAATCTTCACTGAAAACTCCTTCTCACCTGAATCCTAGTGAAGATGGTGGCCAAGATGTGCGGGAAGTCATCAAATGGCAAGACGTGCACCCCGCAGTAGACGCCCTGTGCGTAACGGGGGTCCGAAGGGTCCCATAGGCCTTCCAGGGTCTCCACCAAGTTGTAGCAGGGAAACTCGTACTCCACATCACCGTCATTGTCACACTTTGTGCACATTTTCAGGTTCTCCAATACCTGGAAAGCGTGAGGAAGGAAAAGTTACGGGGGCACCTAAGTTTTCTCTTATGATGCGAGAATGCGTCAGCACCACTTATGGTTGAGTTGTAGAAGCGTAGGTGTGGGTACGTGTGTAGGTATTGCCAACTATTACAGTGAAGGTGTTGATTGCCCTTTTGCCATCTTTCATGATGTCCTCCATCAAGATATCACCTAAAAAAAGTTTGCACTGCCTGTAAAGCATGCTTTTCTGTACTACGAAGCTACGAAGGGTAAGTATGACTGAGGAGCCAACACAGTGGCCTGAAGAACCAGGAGAAGCATACAAATTTCACACATTCTCTCCACTTGAAAAAAAAGAAAAAAATAGAACATCCTCACTTCATCTTGGAAAGATGTGAGATCCATCACTTGCAAAAACTCTTCCAATTAGCACATGTAGTCAAGATGCCGCATCTTTAAAGACACCAACTCATTTAGTGGTGTTTGTCAATATCATGTCCTTGGTGAGGGTAGGCCACACAAGGCAACCACACAGCACGTTTAGGAATCTGAGAAAATCATTTTAGAGCAGTTTTTGCATCAGAAAAAATGCTACTTTGTAGCAGAAAATTTGAATTTTGCACCAGTCAAAAAGACATTCTAAAGCAGCAAAACGGGCTTTTTACACAGCAAGCAGCAGCCTCGTAGATGTAAAATAGGTTTCAGCATAGGAAAACAGTCCATTAGAACACCACAATGCATTTTTCCGACAAGGAATAAAAGTTTGCTTTGCCACCAGGCAACCACATTTTTAATATGTTTTTCAGACCAGGTCTTGGGTTGGCTTTCTTGCGCGGTGCCGCAGCTGCGTAAAGGAGCCGAATGCTTGCAAACCTCTCAGAAAACAAGTGTGTGCTAACCATGGGTTGCGGCAGCTGAAGTCGAATGCCACTTACAGGTGAAATTGAGAAACTCATAAGACGCGTGTTTGTCGATAGGGGCATGAATGTGTTAGCAAGAGCTTCTGTTAGCAAGTTCTCCAGCATTTCTTCTTCTTAAAATTCTCCAGCGAATAGAGAGTCGTGGGCTGCATAAAGTAAAATTCAATCTCTGATAACACAATCCAGTGTTTTGGCACCATAGCGGAAATATTAATGCGTAGCATTCTTTGCCGGGTACCCCCACAGCCAAGACCGTGCGACGCCCTGCATTTTCACAAAAATACAGATTTGGCAGAAGTAACACTTTCAATCATTATAATAGCGTGAATGGAGATAATTGGTTGGACATTATTTTTGAAAAAACAAAAAATAAGAAAAATATAAAAAAGTAGCGAAAATGGCAAACCGTGTAACACCCTGCATTTCCACTAAACTGCAGATTTGGCAGAAGTAACACCTTTAATCGTTATAATAGTGTAATTAGGAATAATTTGTCGAACATACTTTATAAAAGCAAAGAAACAAGAAAAATGAAAAAAAAAATTGTGAAAGTGGCAAAGCGTGCAACCCCCTGCATTTCCGCAAAAATGCAGATTCGGCGGAAGTGACACCTTTAATCGTTATGAAGTGACACCTTTAATCGTTATAATAGCATAATTAGAGATGATTGGTTGGACATAATCTTTTAAAACAAAAAAAATTACGAAAATAGAAAAGAAACAGCAAGAATGGCAAACCGTGTAACGCCCTGCATCTCCACAAAAATGCAGATTTAGTGGAAGTAATACCTTTAATTGTTATAACAGTGTAAATAGAGATAACTGGTCGGACAGAATTTTGAAAAAACCAATAAATACGAAAAATAGAAAAAAAAATGAAGCTCACACTAACACGTAACACTTGAAGGTATCGAAGCTGTACGCAACTTTCACGACCGCCACGAAGGTTTAAGTCTACAATTGCAGCCAATTTGCTTCTTCTTCACTGCTGCAACAACCTTTACTCTATCACTGTTGCTATAAGAGTGAGCTTCTTTCATTTTTTGGGGAGTGATAATCATTGGACATCGCCTTGGAGGGTTGGAGGGGCATACACTATGACGTGTCTTTCTCATTCCGAGCGAGGGTTGCCACGATTACGGCGAATGCTGAAGTTTTTTTTTTGGCCAACCTTGGCAATCTCCTTAAGTGGGTAATGCTTGACTTGACAAACGTGCGCCGGGGACACTGGGAATTCGCCACGAGGCACGCACACACGAGTGCTCGACATTTTCTTCGTTTTTTTAATTGCCAGGCGGTCACCGTGAGGCCCGCGCTCACGTGCGCCCTCGGCGATTTCTTCGCATTTTTAACTGTGGACACGAAAAATTACAATGTGCTAAACAGCTTCGCTGTTAAAAATAGTAAAAGTGGCAAACCATGTAACGCCCTTCAGTTACACAAAAATGCTGATTTGGCAGAAGTAACACTTGTAATCATTATAATAGCACAAATGGGGATAATTGGTCGGACAGAATTAAAAAAAAAATTCGGCTGTAAAGAACTCGCACTCTAAACAAGTGGCATAAGAATGCTACGCATTAGTAGACAATTCTCTGAATTTCTGCAGGTATTTTTTATAGATTTATTTATCAAGGCTGCAACAAAGAAGAGGTCTTTGAGGACACAAGGCATGTTGATGCTTGTTAACCTCTCTAAAATTCTTAAGTCATGGAGATTGAAAGAATGTGGGTACTGTACGTGGCAAAAAATTCTTTTTTTCGCTGCTATGGGTGCCTACCAGCCCACTAATCATAGAATGGTGCATTAGATGGCCAATCGCAGATAAAAAATCATTTACAGTGTCATTTATTCATCTCAGTTTCGGTTTCAACAAAACGAACGCAGAGCGGCCATCATGACAGGAGGGTGCCCCCCACGTCACCATTCTTGTCGCAGTATCCAGACCGCTGCCGGTCTGGACGCGCGTGTGAGCGAGCGCATGCGTGTTCCCAGACCGGCCGAGGTCTTAACCATTCCCACATGCCCAGGCAGCATGACGTCAGTCCCAAAACCATGACATGATACACATGGCATAGCAGCGCGCTCCAACCGCTACCAGCGTGTCGGCTACGTCACAGGAGCCCCGACGTCGACAGTTTGGGGCAAGGAGCAGATGATGTCATGCTGGCCCGCTCTGGGCTTTCTCATGTGGGCAAAGATTAAAATGGGTTTAAAATATGTTATACTGAATGGTTACAGTTGAAACTTGCTGAGAGATATCTCCTAATAAAAAAAAAGCATATCTCAGCTTTGAATATTCGTGTCACTACTCCTTTAATGTCAAAATGTTGGATGGTGTCTAATGTGGCCTGGAGTCTAGAATAGCAGTATACCAAGCTAGCACCCAAGCATTAGAAATCAGTCCTACCTGCAGGAGGTCTATGGCATCTGCGTCGGTATAGGCAAACTGGAAGTCTTCAACTGTGTAGCAGCCTGTCACCCGCGCCTTTTCCAGATGCTCCTGGGAGAGCAGCTCTCCAATGACGGAACTGCACAGCCACTTTGGGTTCAGCACAACCATGTCCTCAGCTTCAGATTTTGTGTACAGCACCTGCAATAAATAGTGTGCGGTTGAGTAAAAAAGGACACACAACCCACAGGCCTGCACTCACTGGTTTTGTATTCCCCTTTCAACAAATTCAACAAAACAAAGTGGGCCATGGAAAAAAACAGTCGTTTGCAGAATGTGCTCAACAAAAACAGGTGCATCTAAGGCTCACTATAAGTACTCAATAACTGACAAGCAATGATGAAGGCGATGCAGCTCTTGACTCAACATCAGTATCTGAACCACTGTACAAGGTGGAAGAAGAAAAAGAAAAGAAAATCTTGCCCAAGTGTTTTACAGTGCGTTTAACGGGACACTAAAGGCTGAATAACTTTTTAACGTGGAGCAGTTGTTGCTGGCCATGTGTTCAGCGACATTAAAAAAAGCACAGGTCGTCATGGTTACTCTCGCTGTTTACCGCGCACGTGAGCGCACGCTTAACGAGGAGCGCCCGGCATCGTCCAGGCTTGCATGTGGTGCTCACAAAAAATACCAAAAAAACAGTCCCACAAGTGTCCACGCCTCAAGAAGAGAGCCCAAGACAGCTCGTGCTACAGACACCCAGTTTGCGAAGCCAGTTGCCACTGGTTCTAGCGCGTGCTGACGCATTCTACTTTGGGAGAAATGTGAAAGCCTGCGGATAAAACAATCCGTGCACGCCAGTCATGCATGAGAAGGATGACGATATAGATGGACATGACGATGACCACAACTACCACAGTAAAAAGCGACGACGGAACATGTAAATAAACAATTTCAAACCTAATGAAATACATGGTGGTGTGTCCTTCAGTACTTACACAGAAAGAAAAGAAATCCTCCAGCTTCACTATGGTTCAAGCCTTGCACAACTTAGTGCAAGCTTCGCCAATTTTTTTTATTTTAACTGAAACAACGCAACTCTCATGCTTCTTTTAGTTGTCGTCTAACAACTACTATGTATGCTGTCCTAACTTAGAAGTGAATAAACGGGCATTTCCTTCCCTCTTTCCCTTACATCTTCTTGCAACATAGAAGAGCACATCCAAGAGTCAGAAGACCAGAGCCAATCAAGCAGCGACAGAATGCTCAATGGTGTTGATGGGGTAGCCTTCAGTCTTAACAGAGCCGCCACCCAGGAGAAGCAATTATAACAAACGCAAAGCTCAGCTGACGGCCGGTTCGGTTACCTCATTGCCTCCACTAACAAACTCACATTTATGTACTAGGCTAGTTGGTTCAGAATCTTGGCGAGAAATGGCGCGACAAAACGGGACGGAAGGACAGTGCTGACTTCAAACAAATTAGTTTATTGCGCACAGGTAATATAAGAAAAAGTGGAAAGAACACAAATGAGGAAAAAGTTACAGTTATAAGCGCAGATAAACTATATCTCTTTTGGTAACAAGCCCACCAATGGCCTGCTAACATAAGCTCCTGTGCGCTTGTGCATAGGCGTGCGCACAGGGGGGGCAGGGGGGGCGGCCGCCCCCCCATATCATCTTAGGGGGGCGCCAAATTCGCCCCGTACCTTTACCGAATCAAACCTGTCCCTTAGGGTTATGACCACGCGTGTGTTTCCACGACAATGGCAGCCAAAGAGCCATCATATGTTACCTTCCAAAAGCTGTTTATTTTCAGCCCCGGAAGGCGGGGACCAAAAGCAGGCCGTCGTGAGAAACACGTTATCACTTAATTTTCATTGTTGCATCTATTGCGGGGTTTGCCTTTCTTCTACTTTTTGTCATAAATAATGTGCGTAACACCCAGCAAAACAGCTGCGCAAAGAGAGGTTCGGAATAGACAATTTTATCTTTATAAAAGACAGATGTGTCATATGTTTCTGTGCTTTAGGGAGGATGGAAGTTTTTTCGACAGCGCGTTGTGAAAGCGATGCCGCATCCACACTATAGTGCCTAGAATATACGTTCTAGGCACTATATCCGCACTGGGACCTGCTCACACACACGAAAGTAAAAGCTTCTGCTCAGAAATATTTTGCATGTGTTGCAATTCCATCACTGAAATAAAAATTTTATACACCATTTTCCTTGCTAGAGGTGGGCGCCGCCATTTGCTTTTTCTGACCGGACGCTAGCGCCGTCTATGAAGCGACCGCCGAAGCTTCTGCGCTGGGCTGTTAAGTGCTCCGTTCTTTCCGTGCGTCAGCTCGGTACCTGTGCATTACCAAGTGAACCGTAGTGGTTTGGCGTTAAGTTAGCGGTTACAGTGCTTGTATGTGTGTGTGTTCTGTTTCGTTTTCATCATCTGCGGACGGATTTTAGGTCCTAATTTGCTGCCAGAGCGGAAAATGCCGATCCCGGCTGTTGCGAGCAGCAGTAGCAGTGTGGTGGTGGTGCCGGCGGTGCTCCGCAGTTCCGCGATGCAAACGTACCGGTATGGCACCGACTGACATAGAAATCGATATCGGGGAGTAAATACATGTTTTCAATGCCACCGTGCTTGTTATGTTCACCGATTAGTCATGTTTACGGAAGCGCGGACGTCGAATGCGAAGCGCGCACAGCATATGTGGGTCACGGTGATCCGTGCTCGCGATGGACTTTCGACGAGGCGATTGCTACGCTGTTGACATTGCAATGTAATATAATCTTTCTTAACTAGACTTATGACGGTTACTGACGAAACGAAATTACCTGGGCGGAAAAATAACACGACCGCACAACCAGTCAAATTACTATTCGAAGGTTGAGCAGAAGGGTTGACGTTCGGGCGAGTTAATTCTGGTTGATCATGATCGTGATTATGATTGACCTAACTCTGCGCAGCGCATGTGGCCTGTCGCTCGGAGCCCACCTTAGTGAAACCGCTGCTTGCACCACAAATGCTTTACGCAACCAGCAGTAACTGTTTTGTAATTGTAATTAGATTCCATGACAACGCAAAAAGATTAAAAGCTTTTCCTTTGACCGCGTTGTGAACAGGTTGAGCTATTTTCCAAATGCAGCGTTCACGCGTATCTCGAGCTTCGTTTCCACATTGGGCTGCCTGCTTATCCTGCTATCGACCAGCAATGTGCGATGGAGAAAGTTATCATTTCATATCGTTTGCCAGTGTAACGCATTGGCCTGAAAAAAAGTAAACAAAACGCCGTGATTTTAAAGGTTTGATTAGATGAAAAGGGTATTGTTTAATGCCAATCGGCTGTAATGACCAAACAATATATGGTATTTTAAACTGACTACAAGGAACCAGAAGTTATTGTAATGCTGTATTGTATCGGCGCTTGTGAAAGATCCCCAGGTGGTCAAAATTCACCTGGAGCCCTCCACTACGGCGCGCCTCATCACCCATGAAGCGTCGGGCGTTAAACACCATAATGAATCAATTAATCAATCAACCAATCAATCAATGCTGTATGGTAAAGGATAAAGTTGCTTCTAACATTTCAGGGGGTTCCGTTCCCTGTCGCAGCTTTGCGTGTGATAAATGGATTTTGCTCCGTCTGCTTGCTGTCCAAGTGCACCCAACAAACCCTGGAGTTGGTCGTTGGTACAAAGTCGTTGCGATTTATCAGCAGCATCCACCAATATCTCAACTCGGTGTGTGTTGGGAAGCGATGCAGCAAAAACACGCCGCAACCGCACTGCATTTTCTCCAGGCAGTGCCGTGCACATGCGTGCTGTCAGCGACTGTTTCTCGCTTTCTCTGGTTGTTCAATAACCCACCACCACGCAGTGCTGACCAAGTGACGTTTGCGCCTTGAACGGCATCGCAGCATTGGCTAAAACAGTTAAAAGTTCCGCAAAAACTAAGCACGCGGTGAGAAATACCCCCTGTATCATACCGCGCCGAGCGATGTTAGCAGCCCAGCGCGCACAGGCAACACTGGTCGGCCGCCCAGAGAACTGGTTTGAGAGTATTTTCCTCCTTTCCCGGCTGCTTATGGAAAATGGTGTATACACATTACTCGTCTTTGCTCTGGCATTCTGACCATTAGGCCTTCAGAGGGAAGAGGTCGGTAGTTTCCGGGGAAGGGGGGGGGCTGTGGTAAGACTTCGACCCCCCTAATCGAGAACCCTGCGCACGCCTATGCGCTCGTGCATAGAAAACGCTTCAAAATCTCACGTGTTCGTTGCTCATAATACTGCTTCAGGATACGACCGTGCTCAAAAGATGGGCTCGCACAAGCACGACAAAACGTGCAGCAGGGCGCTGGCAGTAGCAGGTCTGACAGCACACACATACTCATAAAGCTGGTCGTTCACGCTGCTGTCTTGTGTTCAGGTGTGCTGTTCGTGCAGACACACACACACTGGCAGTAAGAAATAAACAAGTTCTAAAGCCCTCTACGCTCACGTTGTGCAGCATATACAGTCCCTTATGGTACCCGTTGTTCTAAAGCCCTCTACGCTCACGTTGTGCAGCATATACAGTCCCTTATGGTACCCGTTGTTCTAAAGCCCTCTACGCTCACGTTGTGCAGCATATACAGTCCCTTATGGTACCCGTTGTTCTAAAGCCCTCTACGCTCACGTTGTGCAGCATATACAGTCCCTTATGGTACCCGTCGTTCTAAAGCCCTCTACGCTCACGTTGTGCAGCATATACAGTCCCTTATGGTACCCGTTGTTCTAAAGCCCTCTACGCTCACGTTGTGCAGCATATACAGTCCCTTATGGTACCCGTTGTTCTAAAGCCCTCTACGCTCACGTTGTGCAGCATATACAGTCCCTTATGGTACCCGTTGTTCTAAAGCCCTCTACGCTCACGTTGTGCAGCATATACAGTCCCTTATGGTACCCGTTGTTCTAAAGCCCTCTACGCTCACGTTGTGCAGCATATACAGTCCCTTATGGTACCCGTTGTTCTAAAGCCCTCTACGCTCACATTGTGCAGCATATACAGTCCCTTATGGTACCCGTTGAGCAATCTATTCCCGCAAGAATTTTGTAAATGCACTCAGTGTTAATGCAAATGTCAGATCAAACAAGCACATATTTATGCTGTCTTCTATTATTCTATCTCAAGCCATTTGCGGCACTGTGGAAGTTAGTGCAGAGCTGGTTCAATGCGGTGACAGGACCGGACATACGTACTTCAGTAAACAAAAGCCTGTTTGACTGAGCCGGCTTTAAGTGTGGTCAACGCAGCATGCCACCAATAGGACCCCGTATAAGCAATAACCATACCCAAGACAGCCAAGGAGGTATGAAATACATATTACGCAAAGACAGAATAAATAACGGAACAGTATAACCAGAGATGTGCACTCTTACTGGCTTCTTGACATACTGAATAGGTAATCCGCTTCCGCATTAACCGGAAAGGAGGCAAAGCTTTACCTTGCAGATACTTACAGACACCGCGAGATTGTACAGCGGCCCCGACTACAAAAAAAAAAAAAAAAAATCGGGAAGCAGGAAGTGTAATGTCAGTGTGTGTTTTGGTGTGACTGAACGAACATTTCAAAGAGAACTATTGACTTCCCATTTTCTTGGTACGCCGTTCCAGTTCAAGCCACGGCATATACTGTGCTACGAGATATTGTGGGCATCGTCGGTGCAACTCTCTCACCTCCCCCATGAGCTGCAGCTGGTGGATGAGCTCCCGCATGTGCTCCTCTCCGGCCAGGGGGTTCACCTGAATGTGCACCATGTCCATGAACTGGCGCCACGACAGCACCGGGAATGAAGGGGACGACTTGCGCCAGTTGGGGAGGTGCCCCACCATGGACTCCAGGAAGCCCGTACTCTTGGGGAGCCCCTGCAAGAAGAAGTAAAAAGAAAAGGTTTAAGCTGTTAACTATAACGAAATCCCACGAGTACGAAATTCCCGCGGCACCAAAATATTTTCGGATTCTCTGGGTGAACGTCCATAGAAGCTTATGTATTTCATATCTCGCAGCAACGAAATGTTTTTGGAAAGTGATCCCATATTAACGAAATTTGCTGCAAGTTCGGTCGGCATTTCATCTACCCATTTGAGGCTAACAGTGTCCAAAAAGTGCTGAAGCGCATTTTTTGAGGCTCAAAGAGTGTAAACTTCTGCTACAGCCCGCTTGCATGGCTGCCGCCATGTTTGTTTACTAAGAAGACCGTGCAACAGGTGGTTGTAAAGGCAGCCTCGCAGCGACACCCCCAGGGGGCAACATATGGGGACTCATGGCTCACGGCTACCGCTAGCCGGCTACCGCCGAACAGCGCACGCGAGTTCGTTGTGTGTGCAGCAATCGGCACATTTGCTCTCAATCAGAAGTGAAAGTTTTTATTGATACAAGATAAGGCAGTCATCATTGCCCAATTCAGTGGCCGAAGTGGAAAAAGGGAGGATAGCGCCGATGAGTTTGGAACCATCTGCAGCTCGCTCTACCATTTTTGGAAAGCAAGGAAGCCACTCTCTAATAGCGTACATGTGCAAAACAAAACTGTAACGACTGTCGCCTTTCTGGACGACAACAAAGTGGTGCTCACTTAGTTTTGTAGACAGCATTGGAACAACAAGGTGCCACTGTCTGGCAAAGTTCATCAACAGAAGAAGCTGGACTTCACTTTCATGCTCGGACATACTCGGTGCAGAGGACCAGGGAGAAAAACGTGCAGAGAAGGCGAACCCACGGGGCGTTTTGGATGCATCTGACACGATTCGGTAATTCTTAGGCATGCACGACTAGCAATGAAGCCCTTCTTGTGTGAGGGCTTAGCCGTGAAGTCACTGCAAGGTAAGGCTCGCAAAGTAATATAACCGACTTTTGAAAATAAATTTTCAGCTTGCGGGCAATTTTCCGATCGTTTTTGTTTCATTCTCGCAGCAACGAAAGTCCCGCAAAAGAGAATTTTATGGCTTTCTCCGGTGGATTTGTTATTGCAGGGTTCGACTGTAGCAGATGGCACCACGTAGCCAAGCCGAGTGCGTAGAAGCCAGGCCCCACACTGCATGCGAAACCAAGCCACCGGGAACAGCCCCCAACGAAAGGCCCCGCGAGTTTCCTCTCCACGGTGACCTCCCTTTGGTGGGGCATGGTGAACTTTGAGCAGACGACGCATAAGGTTTCATCTGTGCCTTTCACTTCTATCTTACAGCCATGTGGTACGCACTGTCTCTATCTGAGCTTTAATAAACCCAGTTAACCACCCAGTATAACCAAAAACATGGACCATATTGATATGAGCCAGTCAATTCACAACAGGTAATCTTACAGCTTTACTGTCGTTAAAGACGTGTGGCTGATGTGATCGACTCCGCATCTGTCTAATTTTTGTACCGTAGGTTACATGCGAAGCACTTCAGGTGATCAATATGGAAGGTTATAAAAGTTAATTCGTTTGTTTCATACAGCAATTGGCGGTGGGATGTTTGAGTGGTGCCCCCTGGCTCTGACGTCGGCTTAGGCACTCGCGCCCCTGTCGTCTGCTACACTCCTCTTGTGAGGGGCAGCACTGCCTGTACTAAAATCGCCAGCTTTGATGCTTTAATGCGTTAAAAAGCATATTTCTAGCAATTCAGTTATTTCTTCCAGCTCCTGACATATCTGAATAATTTCAAGCTGTATCCTCCACAAGTTTGCAACACACGAGGAGAGAGAGAACAACTTTTTTTAGATTATAGGTCAGAGGATCGTGTGTAACTTGTCCTTTCTAGTTTATTCGCGAGGTTCAACACTCAGAGTGCCTTGATAAGTATTCAAAATGCGTAGGCTTCCCTACAGTATTTTTGAGATGTGCTTATGAAGACTTAACAGTCTAATGCTACGTACCAAGCAGCAGACCCTTCCATGCCCATCGCACAGCAGGAAATGAAACAGCTGTCTTCTATTTCTTTCGTTGTTGTGGACTTGTATCAGATTAATGTTTTTTTTCTGTGCCCAACGCATTAATTTTTCTGCGCCGTCATCAACTTCTTATTAGTTGGTTTGGGGATGTTTAGGAGGCTCACAAAGATCGTGTGGATATTTTCTGCAGGCTGCATGGAATGCATTCCCTCCTTCACAAATTGGCTTTCATTATGGCGGCGTGCAAGAAATATCCGCAGTGCGTGTTTTTTTTTCAGATTCAAATACAATGAGAAGGTTTGTGCTAAGCCACCGCGATAGCGCCCAAGACAATGTTGTCCAGAGTATTCGAAGGTGGCTTTTGTGATCCTAATTACCATTACTATCATAATGAACTGACTCTTAACCTGGACAATTATGACATGATTACAGTGTTGAAGGCTTGATATACTCGCTAACAAACATAATAAATAGTATACGTGCATGTATTACAAGAATCGAAACCAATGCATATTTCCAAGCAGCTCTTTATTGTTTTCCAACCCTTCCACGCGTAAAGAACAAATCCTGGTCTACTCGGGATGGCGTTCTATGAATTGAAGAAAATTACTCTTGCTCTCTTGTCCTGGACTGAAGACCTGGCCCACTAATCAGCTCGGCTTTACTGTTAAAGCTCTTCCTCTTCCTCCTCCTCAACCTCCTCCTCCGCATCCTCTTGAGTACAGCTTTCCTATAACGCACACCTAAATATTGGGATGATATGGCTGTGGGAAATGTGCCGAACTATCCCTCCAAGCCTGAACAAACAGTGTTAATCTTTACCGTAAACGTGACGCGCTCTGCTCAATAAACCCCCATACTGGTTAGAAGCCTGGTATAAAACCAGCACGTGCCTATTTACACAGGGGGCTATTTGGAACTAAACATACAGTTTTTGCAGCCCATAGTGCATGTCAGCATACTTTCATGCCATGACAACATAAAGTGATGTGATACAATACTTTCGAGCGTTCGGCAAGGTTGCAAAAACTGTTTTACCTTGCATATGATAAACGAAAATCGTAATGCCTTCTGCCAAAACCGACAGCCCCGAAGGGCTGGAATTTGTTTCGGTCTTATATTTTCGCTGTTGTCGGTTACTAGCAGCTGGCTGTTCCTTTTGTTCGAAAGATTGCTTAATACAGACGCCGACGCCCAGCTCCAACTCTTCACGCTCCGCACAGGACCGGCTCCGCAAGGAATGGGGCAACGCCGGCAGTGCTTCTTCCGTAGTGGTATCCAAAACTATACTTTAACTCACACCTTGAACTAGTTTACACCTTGAGCTAGTGTACGGCTGAAAGAAAAAAGCTGTCGTCAGCGCTGAGGAACCTGGACTCTCGGCGGCCATTTTCGGAGGAGAAGATTCTGTGCCACTGGCCTTCTCAGTCATCCGCTCAGAAGGCGACTAAGGAACTATTACGTTTTCTACGGGCGACGAACTTGAACACTAGGCTGTAGAGTGAGAGCCTCCAGTGTCAATCACTGTCAAGTGCCTCAGTGCTGGGCATATGTGTCTGGTCCAACTTTTCCTTTTTTTTGCTCTCTCTTTTTTGCCCATTTCCCCTTTCCCACGTGCAGGATAGCAAACTCGGCTCTAGCCAGGTTAACTTTCCTGCCTTTCTTCTACATTCTTCTTTCCTTGAGCTAGTGTATGCGATTTTAAGTATATTATTATGATAAAAAGTTGCGCACACGCAAAATCAGGCACGGGCAAGCGTCAGACGTCAATCAAACGCAAAGATACAGCACGGAGAGTGAGCCCGAGTGAAGCTGACGACAAATGCGAGAATCCCTAAGCCGATGTCACGGAGGTGCGCTTCGCAGTGCCGCCCGTGATCGCGCTCACCGCCAATAGGGCAATGCCTTACTGCCAAGGAAATGAACCACAGAAGTGCCAGGAAATGATGGCCAGATGCATTTAAACTGAAGGTTAGTTTCAGACTTTTAGGCTCGAGCATGGAGCTCAAGTTGTATATTGTCTACACTGATTACTAGGTGCTGTAAGGTATTTGCTGTACCAACTTATTTGAATGCAGTGCCATTTTATTGCTCACAACTAACATGCAGTGTTTGCCTCTCACACCTTTTAGGGAACTCACAGAACCCTTCGGCCTTAAGGGGACTCACCTGACCACATTCCTATGGGACTTTGGAATTCATGACTCACGAGCTTAAAAAGCACCATGTACCAATACAAAAAGTTTTACAAACACATAGAAATGCTCTTAACGGCCTAGTTTGCTTCTTTTTGAAACAGATTACTTCTTTAATAAAATAAAAATTAACAAGAAACACATTATCGTGTATCTAGCTTTCCCTAGATAGCACTAGCTGTCCAGCAAGCGAGTGCTTTAAGTCTTTATTTCAGTACAGAGGGAAAATATTTCCAAAATAAGAAAACTAAGCCATTGTGAACATTTCTATGTATTTGTAAAACTTTTCGCATTGGCGTCCGATGGTTCTTAAGCCCGTGGGTCATGAAGTTGTTAACAGGTAAGTCCTCCTTAAGCCGTGTTGCCCACATTGATTTAAAGTCGTGTGTCAAGGAACCTAATTATTTCAACTGCAAAATGATGTAATAACTCCAGCTTTGTGGTGTCACCAGACAGCTATAAAAAAACTCACCATATGTGCTAGATGTATGAACATTCATTCAGTTTTGATGCACCAAGTCTGACAAAAAACCCTGCCAACCGAGGCATGGTACAGGTTCATTAATATGCTACAATTGGCATGCGTTTATACCTGAATAATTTTGTTCCTGTTGTTGGAGAGGTATTGCTTGAGAAACTTCATGCTCTGCGAGCCAACAACTTGAGCATCCATGACGAACACGTTCTCGTGAAGGTCGAACACGTGCTGGAACCGCTCTCGGGCCGCCGCCAGGACGATTCTGCTGTCGCCCTCGGCGTTGCTCTGCTGCTGCTGCAGGTCAAAGTTCTGGTTTCTGAAGGTGTTGTTGGCACAGACGTCGGCGTGCGTGGCCACCAGTGCCACTCGCAGAGGAGATGCACTCTTGCCCCCCATTCCTGCGAGGAAGGGCGTGGGCGGCTGTATCAGTTACAAGCACAAAACGTTAAAATAAATGCCCAGAACAAGCTAAAGACCTGTTCCGTCTTAGGTAGTTACTGCACTCAAATTTCACCTCAACCAAATTTACTTTTAATGAGTGGTAAGTACCACCGAATCAGCTGGGACACGAGTGGTAGCCCTGTAACATGCCGCGTTAATCAGCCAGAAGCGTTTAAAAAAGATCCGCCGCAGGCCAGGCTGCACCTGCCGGCGGATCGCGTAAACAGCCATGACGCGCCTGTGACACTCCAGCAGACAGGGGCTTTTTTCTTTGGCCAGCCACGCAGCTGGAGAACCGGTCGAGCTCTGCTGCGAACACTTCACCATTTGCTGCCCCGTGCACGCGTAGAGCTTGTGTTCAGGCTTGCTCCCGAGCTGCTGACTGTCCGGCCACTCGCTTGCCGGCTGCAACGTCATTTTAATGGCCAGGCTCTCCTAAATTTCGGTTTCAAAATCGCAGATTTTTGCTGACCACTTGCGGCGTCCACGCACGCACTTCAGCTGTTGTATTTTGCATCTTGCTCTCTTTCTACGCAGACTATACGGAAACAGTGTTTTCAAGTGGTCGAAATTTTGAGTGCAGTTGGCCTTTAAACGCACAAAAAGTCTCAATCAATGAGAAATCAGCACTGCAGATCACACAACAAATTATATAAATGATCCAAAATATGACCTTCAAAACTGAACAGTCTTGTATGTATTTATTTGTCCCCTTGGCTTGTTACAACGTGCTGATATTTTCAGCGGTTCCTGTCTATAATGCACCTGAGAAATTTGCATTATCAGTTGTGGCACTTACGTAACCCCCAAGCCTCATAGTTTAAAGATTTCAAAAAAGTCAATCTCACTTATTGTGCCGAAGAAATTACATGGTCATGATTATGAAAGAATTTAGATTGAACACCAGGTTTGTTTGTTTGCTCTTACACATGCAGGCATTTTCTTTAACTCTGCCCGCATTTGATCAAGAACCAGTACCAGTTAGGAATCAAACGTGTGACCTTGGGGTAGCAGCATAAGGCTTCGAATACCACACTCGTGATAAAGAACTGTGTAGATCAAATTTTGCATGCATCGCAGAATTTTTATACTTGCTTTCCTTCACTTGGACAGAATGAATGAACAACCAACAATCCTAGACTGGCCAGTGTGAGGCAGCGAGCTGCACATAAGCTTTGTATGCCCCATTTTCCCCTTGGATCTGTGTCCTCACAGCGGAATTGAAAACTCTGTTTCCTTGCCCTACTTTTCTTTCATCCTAGCAGCAGCCAATGTGGACTGCAGCCAATGTACAACACTAGATATATTTACCACATAACATCGAATTTCGCAGGCATGCACAATGTTCACAGTTTTCCAAAATCAAATGCAAACCTATTTTCTAGTTTAAGGGAGCACACTGGTCTTAAACCAAAAATGTTTATTTTTACAGTTGCGATGGTAAAAATTGAAAGACATATCTAGTTTTTCATTCTGATTGTAGATATAAAATTTGTTTTTGTGTAAAACGGCTACATTCAAATTTATTCGTACTTTATACTATTTGGTTTTCTGACAGCTTTTGTAAAAAAACTGCTGAAGTGATGCAACTGAACAAAGTATCAGCGAACTGTGCCAAAATCAAGGAATGCACTAAGGCTAACAGTATCATTCTATCTGGTCTGCAGCAAAAGTTACGACCATTTGAAGTTTGGGCTGGGAAGGTGGGAACCAGAAAAAGCGGTTTTGCCATCAAATCCCAAACTTCAAACATTTGTGACTTCTGCTACAGACCAAATAGAATGATGCTGCTAGTCTTATTGCACTCATTGATTTGTGCACAGTTCACTGGTACCTTGTTCAGCTGAATCACTCCAGCAGTTTTTTTACAAAAGCCATAAAAAAATCAAATATAAAAAGCCGAATAAATTTGAATGTAGCCATTATACCCACAAAAAAAATTTCATATCTACAATAGAATGGAAAACTACATAGGTCCTCCAGTTTTTATCATCGTAACTGTAAAACTAAAGCATTCGATCAAAGAAAATTGAACTCTAAGCTGTCATCGTGAAATATGTGCAATGTGAACAAACTACCGATTTTCAAACCAGCAGTACATCATCGCTACAAGAAGGGAGCGGGGTACGCGAGCGCACCCTCCTCACCCAGGGGTTCGACAGGTGGTGCCCTGGCCTGCAGGTAGGCCAGCCAGAAGCAGACCTGCCGAATCTGCACTTGCACGGGGTCGGCGAGGCTGAACACCACCAGGTGGAGGCAGTGGGCGTTGCCCACAAAGTGGTCGTACAGCATCAGGTACGGCTCATGGCCGGAGAACTCCCACACACTCAGGTCGCCCACGCCGGACACGGTCGCCTGTGCGAGAGGGTGCCCCATGCAATGGCTTTAACATGCACTTGCATTTCTTCATAGAGGGTGGTACTCACGCTGACTGCTGCAATTTACAAAAGGGAGCGATCATGTTAGTCGTTTACTTGTCTAGGCCAAACAGTACAAAAACTATGGTTTTGGGTGTCTAACTACGGAAGCTCCAAGCAAGTGCAAAAAGATGAACCGACTCAAAAACTTCCTTGTTGGGTTCAAAGGTCCATCAAGCTACAGGCTTGATGAAAAGATGGACAGCCCTGCGAAGGCTAACATACTTAGCCAAGGTCTTGAAACCATGAAGAGATAAGTGGCGCTGTTTTGCAGGCTTTTTTCATGCATTATAAGTGTGTACTGCATATTCACTGCATATTTCTTTACTACTGGCATGAGGGGCACGAGAAAGTTAGTGAACACTGCATCTGCGGTAGCCTACACATTACAAACTACCTGTATGGCCATACTCAGTCATGCCATATGTCACAAGACTGGGTAAACACATCTGTATGGGCAGAGCTTCTGCCCAGACAGCAATTGTTTCATGCTACCGCAACCTGCCCAATATGGTTGGAGAAAGAACTATGAAGCGAGGTCTAAGTAGCTATTCATTGGCATACGTAATGGCTCTGGTAGAACACTCCTACATACTGGACTACTATGTGGAGACTAAGTACCGTATTTACTCGTGTAATCCTCGCACTCGCGTAATCCTCGCACCCCTAATGTGAGCCAGCAAAACTTGGATTTTTTGGTTACTCGCATAATCCTCGCACCCCCAACTTTGCAGCGGCGAAAGTTGCCTCCTCGCGAAACCCGCATGGTGCACGCGCTCTCCAACACGTGCCCTCCCCCGCCGCCTCTCCGTTCGGCAGAGAGCGCTGTGTATTCAAGGCCATCCAGGCGCCCTAACCTGCATGGCTACTCCCTAACAGGCGCCCTAACACGCTACTCACACTATCCTTGAGCCGGTTTCGCGTGCGCGCAACTAGACGGCGTTCGCGCAGCCCGCTGTCGTGTTGTCGTGTCGCCGTCGTTGAGCAGCAGCAGTCAGTGAGTCACTCGCGTCAGTGGTGGATAGCTCGCTGCCATTATGAGATCTTTTTGATCGCTTTGTTTTATGCTTGGTGCCGATCTGTTTGTTTTGTGCTTGGTGCCGTTTCACCATGGGGAAGAACGCCAGCTACACTGCCGCTTTCAAATTTAAAGCGATAGAGTACGCGATCGAACACGGCAACCGCGCCGCAGGCAGGCACTTCGGCGTGCCTGGTGGCAACTTCATGATCGCTGATCAACGGGAGACTGTTTATGATAAGATAAAAAGAAATATCTGCTGTTGGCAACACTGAGCTTACATATACAAAAAACAACCGCTACATTTAGTGGGATTGGCAGAAGGCAAATTGGCAACAGTGTGCACCGGATTTTTTTCCCCTGCATAATTCTCGCACCCCTAACTTCACATTGACTTTTCCGAAAAAAAAGTGCGAGGATTATGCGAGTAAATACGGTAGTGAGCACGTGATGGTGAACTGAATGGGCACAGTGACTACGCAACTGGGGACTCGGGATCTACACTGTAGGCTTCGTTATAACGGCACATGCCCCTGAATGCATGATCGGCAATACTCAAGCCAACAGGGACATTTTGGGACTTGCATCGGGACAACCTTGCTCCGTGCAAGATACCCAAAGCGACGCAAATGGACATGACTGGGATATGATGCGGCTATGAATGCACTGCGTTTCCGTGCGCCTCCTACACAACTTCTTATGGAAGAAATCTGGAATTCCTTTACCTTGGTTTCAATTCTTAAGAACCATTGCTTTCAGCAACAGTTACTGCAGTACAAATGTGGCAGCTTTATTAAATTTAGTCAAAAGAAAGAATGCCACTGGTATTCTGAATAGAAAAGTTGCTTTATAACTAAAGGTAATATTAAATAGGATTATTATACAAGCTGCAGAAACTGTTATATTCGGTGAAAACTTAAGAACGGCACCAGAAGTTGCCGCTGTGCCTTATCACCGTAGCCGGATGTTTCTCTGCGCGGCGCAAGTAGGGCGTTACTGGGAATACTTTGAACATGGCGTGAGCCATTCCCGTGATTTTTTGGACTTCCAGTGACGACAAACAAACTGCGTGAGACAAGGCAGACGATATCACGCATTCATAGCAAACCCCTTTCAAAACGCACGCGCACTGACGTCACGGGTCCGGCGCTTTGGCGGAGTGATACGCTACATGAGGTGGTGCCGTTCTTGAGTTGTAACATAGTATAGTGATTCACAACATGACTGTTTTCATTATCAAACATTGTTTTTAAAGAAACTGCCAACAAAAAACACACAACCTTGAAAAATGTATTATGTGAACATGCATTAAACTGCAGATATTACAGCAGGACCAAGCTCACTTTGAAGTAATGACCGGAAAGAAGCATCAATGAGGAATGTATTTCCAGAGTTCTACTACACACTTCCATTGAGCCCACCTAAATTGGTTCCACCAGGAGCAAAACACATTCATCATTAAAAAATGATGTAATGACCACTTGTAAAGGTGTCAAACATTATACGGGAAAAGAATGTTAGCTAGTAAAGGGTGGAGTCTGCCTTTGCCACGCCTTATGATTCTTCACCAAGTTATACCCGTGCTACATAAGCGTTTCAAAGGCCTTTGAATCGAATGTCATTTGACTCATACCTTTGAGCTGCTACATGACGTTTTTCAGAGGCATTTGGTTGAAATGGGATTTGAGTCAAAGGAGCACGATAACCAACCTTTGAGAATCTCAAAGGCCTTTGAAACGCAAACGTTTGTACTCTCGCACACAGTTTGTGCATGCCGTATATACAAAAATGGGTAAAACATTGTTTCGAGTAAGACGTGGTTTTTAAAGGGCACACTCTTAATCATTTTTCTTTTGTCTTTGTTTACTATGACTCCGTCTATGATTACAAAGTAACTTGGTACTCTCAACACCAGTGGTGAAAAAACAACTGAAAAAAAATAGCTATTTTGTGCACGTTGTACTTGTGTATGTAGGTTAGGTATATTCAGTTTTATCGCTCACAAAGGTGCTTTTTGCCCTGACATTAAATTTTTTTTCGCCAAGTTATGGAAACGCAAACTGGGCAGCAACGGCGACACCAAAACATTGCGGGTGAATGCAGAAACTTTCAACTGCCTTTCAGAATCATCGTGTAAATTGGCTGAACTCCTTCCAGTTCGAATGACATTTGAAATTTTGAAGGCCGTTAGACTCAAATGGCCTTTTAAACACTCGTGTAGTATGAGTATTAGCCTGTGTTCTACGAACCTGTTGCACATCAATGCCCCGTGTGTAGTTGGGATTTGTCGTCTCGGAAAACAGGGGCTGTGAGCCATCCATGTCCATGCAACTGGAGATGAGAAGGGCGGGCGGTGTCGTCGACTTCTTGTATTCGCTCAGCTCAGCCATGTCGTTGAGGTCGACGGTCCTGATGTTGTTCTCACTGTCCGTATCAATCGTGTACTCGTCCATCGCTGGCGTGCTGGATCGGCTGCTGTGGGGTCCTGACGCTGCACGGAAAAATGGCAGAATGGACAGCACTAACCACACAGAGACAGCGAAATGATTTTGTTAGGCACAAGCCAACGAATCCAGCTAGTGAACTACATGTTCATGATAACTAGATTGAAAGCTTATCTCAACAAAGCAGATAAAAATTGGTAGAAATGTAAATGTTAAGTACGACAACTGTTTTGCTAAATTAACTAGTCCTGTTGAGGATAACAGAGCTCCAATGCAGAAGGCTTACAGGTACTGTCTTCCTGCAAAAGTGTTCAATGCTTTTAAAACAGGAAAAGAAATGACCTAAAAACCACAGGCTTAAAAAGATGAAATTGGAGCTTTTAAAAATACCTTTATCAAATTTGAGTGTGTAAACTTTATGCTTAGACGGGCGCAAAACAGAATATGAGGAAATTGTGCACATTTGACTGCTTTTAGTAGATGAAGTCATATTGGTCTCTTCTGCTCAATTTAAAATTGTCTCTGACGTTCTGACTACAGTTATGTTTACGAGTGTGGCAAACTGGGCAATTGGTCTATGCTCATGGTGAAAACAGCGCAAAGAAAGGCAAAGACAAAGATAGGGTAAAGACAAACATGGCTCTGACTCGCAATTGAAGATTTTAGAGAAGGAAAACAGCCACAATTATACTGTACATGACCAGAAATACAAACAAGAATGTTTGTGTTTCTCGTGTTTTTTCTCATTCATGTTTCTTCTCATTCTTGTTTGTGTTTTCAGTGATTTACAGTATAAGTATGGCTGTTTTCCTTCCTTAAAATCCTCAGTTGCGAGTCACCGCCGTGTTTGTGTTTACCCTATCTCTGTCTTCCTCTTTCCTTGCGCTGCTTTCTAGATGAACGTACACTCATGTTGGCTCACTCAGACTAAATTTTACATGGTTACCCTTTCTTTCTTGTTGCACCACTACAACACAAAACAGAAACTACTCAGAACGCACTTCCAATTTCACTCGTCTGTATGCAAAGGCAAAAGGCTCCTATCATAAAGACAGGAAGAACAGCCTGTTAGCATCAGATACCATTTGAAGTTTATGAAACATCATGGCCGCTGCCACGTCGCATGACAACATGCCGACTGGTGGCTACATCTGATGTGTTAATTTTAAGCAAAATGCAACAAAACACAGCTGATGTGACACAGCCTCTTTAACTTTTTACTTTTCTCCATTGTGCCTCAAGCCCAAGGTGCTGTTTTAAACTTCAAGGTAGCGCTCACACACAGTGTGCGGACTGGTGTAGAACACAGGAATTCAGACAGGTGTTCAGCGTACCATACGCTGGTTTCTGTACCCAATGAAATGTTCATCCTAAATCACAAATACTAGTGCTCAAACACTTTGTTGCCAGCAAGCTGCATTCACCCGGCTCAAATAACTGTAGGAGGAGCACTTCGCTACTTAGAGAGCAGATGCCACTGCCATACCATTTAACCTGAATGCCATTCACCGATGTGAGCACAATCACACCAGACACCTATAAGCCAATGGTGAGAATTTCCACAGACTCATCAATGGGAACAAAGTGAATAAATGTGCGTTATTTTGATATGTGATAACTACATTGATGCTAATCACATACGAAGACTGCACTGTGCTCCCAATGTGCTGCATACGGTCGGTGAAGGGCACTTCCGGACAACGCTAAGAAATTCAACGGGTCAAGGGGCCCAAAACTGAAACTCTTTACTAGGTGCAACTCTTTACCGCTTTGATCTGTTGACTTGGGGGTCAATTTCGATCCTTCCTTGAAGCCTCTCTCCTCTACCTACACACACTCACTTCAGATTCACGAACGGACACACTTAGGTGAGCTGTTTCACATACTGGGCTTTGGCTTTGGTGACGTTGGAGACGTCTTGGAGCGTCGAAACCAGCTGCTGAAGTAGCCGCACTTGAGCGACTCCAGAAGTGTTGTCTTGCCCACCCCACTGTGGCCGAACACCTTGAGCTTTATCCTGGACAGCGGCTGCGTGCCCGGTATCATCTGGGCTATGTACTCCTCTTTCAGTTGTTCCTATGGGGGGAGACGGAGGAAGCAGCCACATTGGCGGTTAGAGAATGGCACAACAAAAACAGCCAGGCATGTGAAGTGCACCTTAGAGATTCTGATTCATACGTCGATCATTCACATATTGGCTCCATAAGAGAACCGTAATGCTGTATTAATGTGGCATGTGAGCAATGAAAGCTAAAGGCTAAAAAGGCTAAATTAAGGCTAAAAAGCTAAAGCTACAAAAATTTTATCTACAAACTGCATGCATTCAAATAAATTGATTTGATTGTAGGGTTTAACGCGCCGAAGCAACGCAGGCGATAAGGCGCGCCGTAGTGGAGGGCTCCGGATTAATTTTGACCACCTAGGTATATTTAACGTGCACCGAAATCTCGAACACACGGGTGTTTTTTGGTTTTCGCCCCCATCAGAAAAGTGGCCACTGCGGCCGGGAATCGAACCTGCGTCCTTGTGCTCAGCAGCACAACATTCAAAATTGAAGTTCTGATTAGTTAGGTATTTTGAGAGTGAGGCAGGGCTTTCTTACATTGGTGAATTGCATGAAATGAAACCAAGACTGCTTCATCTGAGTCATTATTGCTGCTTTTATTTTCGTTTTTGTTAAAATTTGGAAGAATGCTGCAACACATATCTGACACAAGTCACACAACATATTTCACATAGGATGCTAATGAACTACGCATCCAAAATAGGCGTGCCTTCTTTTTCTGGTCATGTAAACTCTGTGTTCCAGGCTAACTTACTTTTCTAGCTCTACAGCCAGTGAGCAATGTCAGTGCCCATCTTTCATTACTTACATTCCTCAGTCGATTCAACAGGTCACCAATGGGACTGTGCCCCTGAGCAAGAGCTGTGATTTCTGCAGGTATCCCATCCTGGAAGAGTGTGGGGAAAAAAAAATAAACCACACCAGATATTGTAATATACATATCACATTGCCCTCATAAAGACATTAGAAGGTTATCAAACCAAAAACCCTTGTTTCAGACACTGTTTTAAGGCTTCATCATTTCAGAGAAAATTACTAGGCCATCTTGTTCTTGTTCTATCAGGTGAGCCATAAGAACCACATCATCAAAACAGACAGCATGCTGCAACCTTTAACGAACAGAATCTATTCCTGCAGTAAATCTTTTAAACAACGTGCCTAGCTGATCTCACTATGCTTTTAGTATTACAAAGAATTTGAGTTTTGATGCCAGGGTAACCGAAATCGGCCATAGGGGTTCTGTTTCACACAGTTCCTTCACAATATCAACAGCAAACTTACCCAAAAAAGGACAAAATTATCACTTGGAGATTTAAAGCCTATAGACATATGGGCCATGTCTTTTTTCATTGCTTTGGCACAGTTTAGTGGAGAGGGAGAAACATACCCTGTTCTTTTGATCCACATTACAGCCAGCAAGGCACAGGCAACGGACGACTTCTGTGTGGCCATTTTTGGCAGCCAGGTGCAGAGGATAGAGTCCAGCCTAAAGAATGGAAGCAGGGTGAAAAAAAATATATGGCTGTTACCAATAAAAGCTTTCCTCCACCAATAAACTCTGCATGTTGAATAAAAAGACAGTGAGTTGAAGTAGAGTCATCACTGTGTGTCAGACTCTGCTAACATCTGTAATTATGTGAATTTGCTAACAGCAGCCACATAGCAACACAGTAAGTGAGGTTTGCTGCTGATAGTTACAGTTCCGCACATTGCCCACTTTCATTTATCGGTGGCAAAAAAAACTGAGGTGCATTTAGAGTTCTTTGTCTGCTATCTAGTGCACCAATGCCACCGCAGAGCAGCAGTGACTAAAACAAATTCTGCGAGCTGCATTCTGAAAAGCATCAGAATCGTGCGATTACCCAACAGGTTCTAATCTACAGCACAAAATGACACTGCATGGAAAGTTAGAGCTGCGTATACTGTGTTCAGATATTTTATTTCTGTGCACATGACGCCAGGAAGAGCAAATGTGTGGTGTATTTCTTTTCGAGCTTTCCGAGTTTAGACTTTTCAGGAGATGTGCTGGACTATGCAAAATAATGTTAAAATATTTTGCAGGTGTAAACACCTGCATCATGAGTAGAGCAATAAGTTGTGGACAGGTGAGATTTGTAAGAAAAAGGTGTGTACTTAAAGAGGCCTTTGTAAAACCTCCCTGAGACACGATTATCAGAGCCACTAATATAATTTAATTAAAAGTGTAGCAGTCAACTCCAGCACTTCAATGCCAATGTAATTGCTTTAGTTGAAACAAAACGTCTTACACCTGAAGGTGCCTTTTAACAGCACCCAGAGGTTGTCTGATAAGCTACCACCACAAACTACATTGAACTTCACAACAACAATAAAATAGCAGTTAACATTCTACGTTTCGTAAACAAAAAAAGAGCTACATTATGACAGGAGTTGTATACCTTGTTTGGCACATCAACCTTGCATCCGAAGGCACACAAAGTCTGGGCCAGTGAGAGCAGGCCATCACGAGCAGCCACATGGATTGCAGTTTCTCCATGCTGTTGGGAGATTAAAAAAAAAGAAACATGCACATTTCAGACATTGATAAATAACAATATATTGAGCTTATTAAGGCACGCTTAAGGCTAGCACCTTAGCTTATTAAGGCACGCTTAAGGCTAGCACCTTTGTTGAAGAAGTTGGGAAAAACACAGAATGTGGCACCAAGTGTTTGAGGAAAGGGACTGTGAGCTTGCTCTCCATTTAGATGTGTAACACATGACGGAAGAGCAGGATTTTGATCCTACGTCATGTGAGTGGACGAAGAGGAGGTCATGGTGACGATGATACATTCCTATGTATGCATTACACAATTACCATGACCGATGCAACATTACGATGTGTTGTGACATGTGCTTCATGAAGTATGCAAAAATTTCTCTTCGAACTTATATATACAGAGGAATTTTCGCTTGGAGCCATGTGAAAGAAGCGAGAAAGTGCTCATTGCATTGTGAAGGATTCCAGCTAGCCTTATGGCACAGACATGATGAACAATTGATTGATTAATTGATTGTAGGGTTTAACGCCCTGACGCAGTGCAGGCAATGAGGTGTACCATCGTGGAGGACTCCGGATTAATTCTGACCACCTGGGGATCTTTAACATGCACCGAAACGAGTTGTCATTCATCATGTACAAGTTCACGTACAAACATGAAGAAGCTCATTTACCATGTCTGCACGATAAGTGTAGCTGACTACCATAAAATACACTGTAACAATGTTATTCCTCGTAGGTTAGGTAGTGTATTGTTTAGGAACATTTATAAGAAGAATTAGTCTCAGGAGGCGTCGCTTGTAGAGGAAAAGTGATGGAAAGGGCAGAGCATGTAGTGTCTTGGGAACCGTACCTTTTCATATTCGTGCGTTTATTTATATGCCACTTGTACATTTCTACATTTATATGCCACTTTTAAACTGCTGGCAACATTGCCGACAAAATAGTGCCTGACATGATAACTGGATTAAGTGTTGTGAATTTGCAAGGTTTTACTCCTGTGATTACTGGAAGGCTACATGCAGGTGCTTGGCCACTTTGAATATATTACTTTCAAAAAGACAGTGAAAACTGTTCAAAAAAATAGTTTCTGACCTTCTGAAGATCAAATGTGTATTGGCTGCAAACATTTGCATACTTTAGTTGCAAACATTTGCAACTTTTCTCCTCTTAGAGACTTATGTACTTAAGACCATGAGAAAGATTATAAGTTCACTAATGTGCCACTCTGCTACATTACACAAAATATGACCCAGGAATTTAATGTGCAGTGAGCTGTAAAGACACGGGATCAAGAAAATACATTTGTCTTATCAGCAACTCTATTACACCTGCTACAAGGAAGCACAAGTGCCTGTTAGTATTAACCGTGAATTCAAAGTGAATTCGCATTAAAAGGAATCCACTGTGAACGCCAGTGCTTTTATAACGAAGCACAAAATTCTCGAAATGCCATCTGGCCTCAATGTCACACCGTGATTTATAAAGCTTATAAAAAATGGTACAGCAGTGCTAGACAGATACCCAATTTTTCTGGTACAAAATACTATTTTGTGACCTTTTCTGAACGCCATGCGTTACAATTTCTGCTGAATGTTTTTACAAGGCTGACATGAAGTAAGGGTATTCTTGTAGTTGAATGAAAATCAAACAGGCCAAAAGTGTGCAACAAATGATCTATACACCAACCACCAGGGAGCACAAGGAGTTTCTTTTTTTTGGAAGTGCGCAAGATTGATACAGTTAGCTGTGGAGTACATGCGGCTTACATTGTCGACGACATCTGTTTGGCAGCCGTTGTGAAGGAGAAGCAGAGCCACCGAGATGTGATGCCTCCTTAGGGCTAGGTGCAGTGCTGTGCAACCGTGCTAAAGAATAGGAAAAAAGAATAAACCGATTTGAGCGAACCAGCAGCGCCTTGTAGAATTAGGCCAAAAATGAAACTGAAACCACATTTCCCGAATTGTTACAGCTGCCTTACTACGCGAGACAATCTCGACACCAGCAAATGTAACCTAGCTGTATTTTACTTGCTTCTTTTCATTTTAACTAGATCCTCGATTCAGCTAAATAATTCATGATTCACGTGAGATTCGTTCAGCTGGTCTTCAAACATATCAGCTAACCAGCTCAATTCCTTGAACAATACAAGTACCAAAAAACTCACATTTATTTCTTACAATGCCGTGTGCACACAGACCCCTCAAATTGCTTTTGCCAAGATATTTCGTATCAACAATCAACATGTGCTATGAAGCTTTAATCATACTAGATAACAATTCTACAGTAGATTAAAAAGATTAAAAGCAAGCCGTCTGTGTTATTCGTTCCCCCTTTTCTTGACTTCTCTTCACCTTCTGATTAGTAGTCGACATCTAATTTCAAAAGCATAAACCGGCTATTGGTTAATTTTTGCTAAAGTGGAAAGAAAGAACAATGAAATGCAAATTCATTCAAAACCCAGCTCATACATGAAATGTATCTTTATCATAAATGTTACGAACACCGCGATGAAATTCTAGTGAGTGAGTGAATGAATGGGTGAGTAGCCCTCTAAAGCCACTGTGATACAGACCTTGTCTAGGAGGTCCGGGTCTGCTCCAGCCTCTAGGAGACAGCGCACACTTTCGAGGTGACCCCTTGCTGATGCGGTGTGCACTGGAGTCTCCCCTTCCTGCATGGGAAAAAAGAAGAAGAAGACAAGATCGCACATTAATTTTTATTAAGCCGTATATTCATTTGGCAAACAGAACTTGCTCTACATTGCGATATCCAGCTGTGCCATAGTGTTGTCATCTATGCAAGGCAGGTTTTCCACTTACAACTGAAATCATGTCAGGAAGGAAAAAAAACAAATTAAAAGACATTGGTTTCAGCAACGCAATTTTTATCATGCATGTATGCATGCCTCTAAAAAATCCTACAAGTTAATTTCAAAAGATGCACTGTGCATGAGTGCCTTCAACAACAAATTATTCTCTTTATGCCAATGTAGCGTTTAAAAAGAGCTGTTATGGGTACGTCGTCATACGGCAATCCTGACATTTTTTGGTCATCAGTTTTTCTTCCATACATGAGCAGCCGCACTTCTTCATCGTTTTGAAGCTTTTTCAGCTGATTCACACACTTTTTTGTGACTAGGAAGATGTCTTTACAAAGGCATTTCATCGGCCATCTTCCTCCCATGATTTGGTGACATTGGCTGTGACAACATCACATTGACAGATTGAAGGCACCCATTCCTTACATAACTTGCGTCTTAACAAAAAAGTCAGCGATAACAATAAAATAGGTTAATGACAAGATAATAAAGTCTGAAACAACATCACATCACAATGCAAATCAAGGTGATGTCATTTAACGGCTCTCGTTTTTCAAGGCTTTTACAAAGAATAAAAGAAGGCTCTAGGATTTTTTTTGCTATGCAAATTGGCAGGCAGTCTCTAACCTTGTTCCGTAGGTGTGTGTGGGCTCCTGCTTCACACAGAACATGCATGATTGCTGGAAATCCATGCCATGCTGCAATATGCAATGCTGTGTCCCCATGCTGCGGCAAGGGAACAAAAAAAACATGCAAAAATGATAAATATGAGGCTGTAAAATAATATTAACCGACAAACTACACATGCTGTGAAAAAAATCAGCAGCGAAGTGCTGCTTAAAAAGTGTGCGCCCATCTTTTACAATGTTCAACTCTTCAATAGGAACATGTCTGTATTACGCTCGAGTAAGCTTGGAAATACTTCTCTCGCTGTATTTAAAAATCGAATAACTTTCTTATTTCTGCAGCGGTCTTGATCATCTATGATGAGTGTCTCTGCATGGCACGGAGAAAAGATGTAATGCCCGAAAAATACCTGAAAGAAAAGTGTTGGGGGGGATTCCTGTTACATGCTCATGTAGAGAACTCAAGCTGAAGGTCCTGCGTCTGATGCATTCTGCCATTATTAGTGCCATGCCGTGCAGCAAAGCAGCACGGAAATGGCATTGTTGCGTAATATACTTTGGAACAGGGTACACTAACACATAGACCCTGTTACAAGAGACACTTGGGTATAAGTGGCATTTGAATGAAGATAGTTTGGTTGGTTTTCCTGTATTAGCAACATTGCTTACAAGAGACCTTGGTTGCAAGAGACTAGTTTCCTGGGTCCCTTGAGCATCTCTTAACTGTAGTACTTCCCACCACACCCGGCGACCAACTTTCATACCATTCCCCTCCCTTTCTCTTTGCCTCGCCACCTTCTCTTCTTTCCCCATAAAGTTTACGCTTATTCAACGAAAGGCCTGCACTGGACTTGCACAGAGTCGAATCAAGACTGAACTCGAATTGCAGGAAGGGGGGGGGGGTTACGTGTTGTTTCTTAAAACTTGTTCACAATTTGATACAAGGAATAATCAGAAGGAAGAGGGACAACACAGAGCAAGACAATGAAACAATCTTCGAGTCACTTTAATCACGACAAGTATATACTATATACATCAGTGGCGTAGCCAGAATTTATTTTTGGGGGATGTTATACCCGACTAGTAAAAAAACAAAAAGGAAACATAGTCTGCACCCAAACAATACCTTATTTTCGTTTTTACACTTAAATTTATAGATTAAGTGTGTAAACAGCATGGGCGGAAAAAAGACCGGAAGGAGTGGGCGGGGATATGCCACTTAGAACACCCCCGAAATTTTATGAGACCGAACCCCTCCCCCCCCCACCCAAACTACACCCCTGATATATATGTATATATATACGAACTGATACTGCGTTTGCCACGTAAGTTCTTCCTTCCATCCCTGTCCCTACTTATATTGCTATGCTGTACAAAGCTACAAAACGGTCAACACAATTTTAGTTTCTTGAGACCCCACCCCCCAGGTCTGTTTGAGTCGAGTCTACCTGTGAGCAGGAACCCCCTTCCGATTTCGGGTACAGCTTTCCACTGAGCAAGAAGTTTCTGCTTGGTCACTTGCCTCGTCAGTGACATTGATGTTGGCACCGAAGGAACAGAGCAGCTTGACCGCCGAATGGTGACCGTAACGGGCGGCCACATGCAAGGCGGTCTCGCCGGATTTGTTCTGGCAGTCGACCGAGACGCCGTTCTCCCAGAGATACTGGATCACGTCCGTGTGGCCCTGGCGCGCTGCCCAGTACATGGCGCTGTCCCCGTGCTGTGCAGGCCAGGAGGGAAAGAAAAGTAAGCTGAGAGAAAACATGAACGTTAGCAAATCCACTGGGCAGGGACTTGGCCCTTTGGAACAGAACCACAAGGTGGTAGGAGGGGAACGCGTTGAACCAAAAATAAAGAGAACGATAATGTGAAAATGCAACATTCAACGTTAGTTGTAACAACTGTGATGCAACGTGTCGATATTCGTATCTACAGCAGGGTATTACAAATTACTTTGCAATGATCTACACATTTTCCAGCAAACGTATCACACTTGATAGTACGGGAGGTTCATTGGTCAACAACGTGCCACACTAATTACAGACAGCCCATACGGACTGTCCAGAAATTGACTTTGAACTAGCGCATCGGCGGCCGTGAATCACTCTTCTTCCCGTCAGTGATAACACGCTTCTCTTCTACCACACTGCCATGCATTACGGCACCACCCCTCTTCCATCTAGGGGCCATTATGGGACCTTTTTAACGAGGCCTTTTCAATTCTGCTTTCCGAATGCTAACGGTGCCATACATGCTCTATGGGAAGCGCACTTCTGATAAAGGTGTCACTGACAATCTAGGTAAAAATAACGAAGCAATTGTACAAGTTATCTAATCTGCACGTGGAAGCAATTACAATGCAGCTTCATCTTTACTATCTTCTGTGTTTGATCATCAGAGGGGAAGACAGCGCAATAGTGTTATCGTACTCGCTAATGAGGAAGACTCTGTAATGTGCCCGGCACAAATATATACGGCAGCGCATCCATCACGCGTGTCAAGAGAGAGCACACACTACAGTGCATTACACCCAGAGCTAGCGTACCCCCTAGCCTAGCGGCGCCCACGACCGGTGAAAACTTTCCGCTCCTGCTCATACGCCATCAGTCGGGGGCAGTGCCTTACAATCCCGGTGGTTATTCCAAGCGCCGCGAGGTGGTGCTGTGGTATTTTTTGCACAGGGCTATTTTTCACTCACGGTCAACGCCGCTGACAGCGCCGCCTTTCTTGCAGCACGGAGCCCTTAACGCTAAGTGGTAAGAAAACCAAATAAGGCTGATGAATAAACTGCAGTCAGTGATTGCAGTTTATTTCCCAATCCTCATTTGCCTCGTTAGCGCGCTGGTTTCTAATCAGCATGCGCACTGCATGAAACTCTGAGCAGACTTACACTATCGGACAGCTTCAGGTTGGCGCCCTTGGAATGCAGCAGCTTGAGGATCTGCAACTGAGCCAGGCCCGCAGCAATGTGGACGGCAGTCTCTCCATGCTGCGGCGGAAAGTTCGACAGAGAAAGGCTGCTTTAATCGCCGTGGGTTCTGCATTCACGCAAAGCTGGAGGCCCAACAGAGACTGTATGAGAAGCAGTAAGTGTGGAGGTATGGCCACGAGAAGGCTCAGTCGAGATGCAGGTCGCTCAAAATTAAGCGGTAGGGAAGGGGATGGGGGCGGAGTTTAACATCATGGGAACAACAATCAGCACTTAGAGAAGCTGCATGCCGAGCTGCATAAGTAGAAACACACAGTGCCTCCTTGTCTAACACCTCCTAATTGTTTTTTGCTATGTAAGCTGAACCTTGTAAGCAAAATCAGAGTGATGAGCGGAAGCCTGCGGAGCAGTGGAGCGGAATCCTATAGAAATGTCTGCGGACATGGAAATACTGGTTCCTTCATGCGACGGATTTTCGCATTGTTTAAACTGCAGCCGATGGGTGAGCACAAAACACACAAACTGGGAACCATTGATAATTGCCCACCAAATTTAATGCCTTCCAGTCACCCCCCTCCCCCCCTCCCCCAAATAAAACAACAAAATCAACCAAGCGAAAGACACAGCAGATCGGTTTTCACGATGTGGACCACTGTACGAATATTCAGTCAACCTATCCAAGGCTCCCAGTCGACAATGACATCGAACGTTGCAGTCTTTGGCATTTTTCAAACATTCCCAGCTGGTCGACGAGGCGAAGGTGCATGTCTAAGTATTCCTTACAAACGTCGCTTGCAGTGATGCGGCATCTATTCTTATCCATACCTAACAAAATTTACACATCACTCGTGTTAACAAACTGGTCGACGGTGATTAACACCGGCAAGAGGTATCCGCCGATCTGTCCTTCATCAAACTGTTATCCCTTTTTGTTTCCTCTCAATACACTCCAGATAGCTTGTCTCCTATACAGAAGCACGCTCTGTTCTCCGGCATTTTTCCTTGTCGAGGTCCTCACAAGGTGTGCTTGCATTTCTGGCCACTCGGATGCGAACGTCATCCTTCCGAGAACGGCAGTGTACCCGTGCTACAAGCCGGGATTGTCACAGACTCACAGTGCAGAAAGGAACGGCCGTTCGACAACGTATCCGCACCGTGGCGAAGAAAAGGGGGTGAGAGGGTGGACAGCGATTCGCACATACCTTGTTACTTTGATTCGGATTAATGTGGGACATGGAGAAGAGCTCCTCCAGTCCGGCCAGGTTCCCTTCCTCGACGGCGCAGAAGAGGGCGGCAACCACGAAGTTCTCGTCTTGCTGCGAACGAAGAGAGAGGAAGAGAAAACGGGGAAGACCGAATATTAATTCATGTTCGCTTCACTTTTCAAAGGAAAGGGTCAGAAAATTTAATAGAGTGACGCGTAATGAATGCTTTCCTACATGTACATGTGTACGCCATTGTAGCTTGTGGTGGAGAATGAATCGGGATTTCACCATTTCACTTACAATTTTGATCCTCGCGCGAGCGAGATGATGATGATGATGGTGGTGGTGGTGGTGGGGATGGTGGTGATTCGAATGCCGTAATTCACGCACGTACGTACGGGCAAACTTGGAGACGGGAACGCCTTATTCTGCGATTGAAGACGCGATTTGTACGAAAGGTGTGTTGTGCAAGCGCGTACATGTACGCACACCTTGCCTGGAACCGTGAATTGGTCTGTCCTTCGTACGTACACGCGTATAATCTTCATGGAAAACAGGGTCGCGTAGGCGAGGCCTTGGCAGATATTTTGTGACACCCGACGAAAGTGGCGAGAAACCTAGAGGTGCGTTTCCGCAAAAGTTGCTACACCTGCAGTTTATCTGCATGCGGCTGACTTGAAGACGTATGTTCTTGTTTCTCTCCGCAAATTCCTTATTTCTTTCGCGAATAAAATACAATGTAATTGTTCCAGCCACAAAATGTTCTACTCTAGGCACACAGTGTGGTATCACGAAAAGTCAACACATAATGCGCGTACGTACAGTTTCAGTCCGTAAAGCCAATAAATGGGATACATTTAACAAGCAGAATATATAAAAACAAGGCAAAAGTATACTTGTCGAAAGCACTCAGATGAAAAGTGGTGTTTATCGCGTCCACTGCACCAACGAGGTCGGAGAGCTCTTTCATTGCTATGCACTCGTAAATATTTAGGCGCAGAAACTTTGTTTTTCGTCTCACTAAAATAGTGGATTCCCTGCGCTCCAGACGTTGGACACTCCATGAAAAAAAAAAAAAAAAAAAGAACAGCGCACTCATTTTAACTTTAAGATAGCCGGGGGTGGGATGGTTGAATGTATACCCCCCTGAACGACAGTGCCCGCTGCCGCATGACAAAACTGCGGAAAATGGAAAACCCCCAGAAAGTTTCACGAGGATCATATCGTGCCGGTGCACACTGTAAACATTTTAAAGTGCCATGGTTCTCTTATGAATGTTCGTTAACACCTTCTGAGCTGAGCTCCTATTGTCCATAACGCGTACAAACACGGACAATAATGATGAGATGGGGCGCCACACAGCGCTGAGCGATGACCCTTCTTTTTTCTGCCCGTGTTTGTACGCGCTATGAAATCTTGTGAGCACGCCACGGGAAGAAATTTTGACCATCAAATGGCCATGCTTCAAACTGCTGGTTTCATGTATACATCAAACCTCTCCCCACCCGCAAAATCCGCCAGGCAGGATCTGGATCGCATGCTGACTATAGGTGCTCTTACGATTTTCTCAAGATTTGCTAGAACAGAGCGTTAATGCGTAAAAATTGCGGAAGGCAAAGAAAAAAAAATGCGGAAGCTCCTAAGTGAGTATCGTCAGTAAGCTTCTCTGCTACACACTGTGCCCCTTTTAAGTCGGCTTAACTACTTTAAACGAATGCAATGCTGTGAAGGCATTTCCCCAGGGAAAATATAAGCAGTTGGATATCAAGCGAGCAAGGCCCAAGGACCTCTTGTGTCCCTATCGAGCGCTATACACCGAGAACCCTTAAAGTTAACTTCACTACTATACCCTAATGCATTGCTATGAGGGTATACGCGAATGTTCTGTTCCATTTCGCGACGACCAAATTGAGCCCTGACTGCGTCCACTATGAAGATTTTTCTTCGCGCCCAACCCATTTTGCTAACGACGCACTTTGCGCGGATAACGAGAGTTTACTTCGAAACCGAAACTGTACAAAAGGCCAGTAGTAAGCGTGAAAGCCGTAGTGCGGGGGTCGACAACCTGCGGCCTGCGGGGCAGTATTTGCGGCCCCCGGCACGGAGCTAGACCCCCTTCCTCTCCTCTTGTCACTTCCTATCTGAATGCCGACACGTAAGTTATGACCTCAAATGGGGTCAAAGCTCGTGACATTCGTGCTGAAAATAAACATGAGTATGATTTCTATTCCAATTTTGTACACGATTTTCAATTTTCTGAATGTTTTCTCTTTGCCCGCGAACCCACCGTTCGATCTGCCGTGCGGAACCAGCCGTGTCGGCTTCATGCAACTTGGCCCTCCGCTGCAAAAGGTTGCCGACCCCTGCCCTAGTGCGTACCTTCAACAGACCCCATGTAACCTTATGAAGCGCTATATCGCGAGCCCCTTCAATGTTGGGTTCACTACTACACATAAGTGCATTGCTGTGAAGACATTTTTGTGAGCAATATAAGACGTCTGATATGAAGGTGTGATGACCCTAGGGTCCTTTATTAAGGACCTTCATACAATCCCGTGCATTCCTATAAATCGATATACGCCGAACTCTTTTAAAGTCGGCTTCACTTGTTCACACAAGTGCATTGCTTGAAAGACAACTGTTCAGGGGAATATAGGCGTTCTTGTATGAAAAGAGGAAATCCCTATAGATACGAGTATTTTTATAAATACCTCAAAAGTCCTCATGCATACGCGCCATATACAGATCCCCTTTAAAGTCGGCCTCACTACTATAAGCATATGAAATGCTGCGAAGACATTTTTCCAGTAGTAATGTAAGCGGTCTTAAATGAAAACGTGAAGAGCTAGCAATTTCTTGTGCGGCAAAAGCGTGACACATAGGCGTTACAGACGGACTTCTGTTTGGTCAAAAGAATAATGACGGTAAAACGCGTTGAGGGGCGAGAGCATTGCCTTAAATTAATACTTCAGCAAGAGAACAAAACGGTAATTTATAAACATAACAAAAACATGTATCTGTGTGATTCACTACGTCCGGAAGCAGTAATAATGGTGCCGGTTAAGTCCTGCGGAAGTTTAGCCAATCATTTTTTACACATTACCGGAAGGAAGTGTTGTCGATATCTGCGCACTATATGTGCTTCTAACTTGTTAGTGAATATGCACCAACACCAACGCGCGCGCACACACCTACAAGCCAAAAGTAAAAGCTGCACATGCTACAATGCGACTTCCAACTATATAATACCAGACACGAGAATAATGAAGGGGCGAGCACATCACGCTATCAATCTCTCAACAACCCGCACTCCTTTCATGAAGTATGAAACCAGCCGCAATGGAAAAAACCTCCACAAGATAAAGTGACGTAAATGTACCGTATTTATTCGAATATAAGGCGAGTTTTTTTTTCCAAAATCCGTAGTCTCAAAGTCATACCCCGTTTCATATTCTAAGCTCAGTATAGATATATGGCGTTTTTTTTTTACTCTCCTTATAATCGTATCCGCATTATAATCGAATAAATACGGTATCTAGTGATCGCACAAACATTGCGCACGAAAGTTCCCTTATTCCCCGTTATAGCACAGAAGCAAAAAGTGAACCCGTATACGTCCCCATTTTGGAAGAGGAATTCGGATATAGCAGTACAACTTCGACCAAAATGCGCCGCCTCTAAAGATGTTCTGCCCCCCAACAATGCCCATAGCCAGGGAGACGCTGCAGCTGCGAGCAGAGCAATGCACTACAATGTGTGAGTAGTACGTGCGCGTCTGCGTAGTAAAAGTAGCGCGGTTAACGTTACCGTGAATGGGCGACGGTTGTAGCGACCACGACGGGGAGAACGGAGCGCGCCGGCGGGCGTCCGTCTCTGCAGGCACTGCCCTTTCCGCGAACGCCCGGTTCAGAAAACCCGGAACCTTTCCCTTGTTTGTGGCGCTCCTTTCTTCCCGGCCCGGGATGTTCGATCAATTTCGGGAGCCCGTGACGTCGGCGACCACGTGACGCGTCCCTGGTTGCAACGTCACGCGAGCGCGCTCTCGTGCCTCGTTCAAATCGTTAACGCCTTAGCGGTCGCTTTTCTTTTATATATATAAGACGCGACGATCGTTATCGGTCGCTGTCATTAGTGCGTAAACACAGCCGGGACGATTCAGCGCTGGGTCTACCTGGGGCTGCCGACAAAGCAGCCAGGTTGGGTTCGCGCTGGCATCTTTCCGCACATACCATCGATTGTCATATCGTTCGCGCTCGCCAGCGTGTGCGTTGGTACCGTTTTCATTTCGGCGATGGTTTCAGCGCCGTAACTGCGAACTTATTTGCAGCGCAATGGCGAGGGTCACGCTTTGACCTTCTAACCAGCCCCTGGCCCTTGCACGCAAATCTGTAACGAATCAACTGTTTCTCACCTTCTAGGACCAGTAAACTACGCCGTGAAGGTGCATGGTGACTCTCTCTGGCTTATTGTCTGGGGAAGATGCGCGCTGTGCGCATGCGCTGTTTTTCTTTCTTTCTCTTTTTTTTTTTTTTTTTTGCGCAGGGAGGACGCCATGACCGGCTTTGAAGTGCCAAAAGTATTGCGCAACGAAGGTTAGGGCTTTCACCAAATTAACGAATCCGAGTACGGTTATTTTTCCTTACAAAATTTCCCCGTTGCTTCGTGCCATTAGAAGATCGGGAATAAGAAAAGTAGAGTGAGATGGAGGCGAAAAGCAAAAACGCCCGTGTGCACGAGATTGCGGCGCACTTTTAAGATCCGCAGGTGATCAAAATTAATCCGTAGCCCTCCACTACGGCGCGCCTCATCGCCTGCGTTGCGTCGGCGCGTTAAACCCTACAATCAATCAAAGAAAAGTAAAATGAACTAAAAGCTGTGATGAGCGAAAAGGTAGGCTATACTGTGGTTACTATCACTTCGTCCTGGATGTAACGTGAAAGAAACTGCATATATATATATAATTGCTTGCGAGATATACCTCCGGCATGGCTGGAACTTTGACAGGTCCCGTCTGTGTTTCCCCGTAGGAAGGACACGAAAACAATTTTCTAAAACTCTATATAATAACAACAAAGTTCGAGCGGAAACAGAAGTCCACACAAGACGGCTGCGAACAACCTACTGCGGCGAACAAGTGACGGGATCAATCTCACCGGCGGCGCGGTGGCCGAATTTAGGCGGGGGAGGTCGTTCGCCAAGGCCGCTCAAACAATTACGCGCTAGAACGGGGTTCCCGTATTTCTCCGTGGCGTCCTAGCGCTACACGTGCACCACATACACGATACACGACGTCAAGGACAGTAGGGCGGAACGTAGATATATTGAACTCGAAAGGGGTCTTTCTTTCTCGAGGGTACGAAGGGGAAGGGGAGAGTTCAGTTCTAGCAACGATTAAATATATCTGTGTTGGACACAAGTGGGCCAGAGCAGACATCGTTCGCGCCAGTACACGTTAATTGCCGTTTCTTTAGGTTTCCCAACGGTGGAAGAAGAAGGATATTCATGGACACAAGGCAAAGCATGAATTACCGAAACAAGTTGCTGTCAATCTGAACAAACTTCGTCATTAGTTCTCTATTCCACGGAACGCATATATGGTACAATAAATCGTTGTGAGGCCCACAGAAGCGAACAGAAAATCGGGGCGCGCGCCGGGAAAGGAAAAGAGCAGAGCCGCTGCCGCATGTGCAATACGAGCCGCCTTGAGAGGTGAACAGGAGGCCGCTGGCGATGGCGAGCCAGCGGAACCAGCTTCGGAGGGTTGCTATCCAATGGGCTAGTCCAGTTGTGACCGCCGCGACCGCAGAGTTCAACACCAAGTTCAACAGCAATCAGCAGTAGGTACAAATAGGCTTTCACGTTCTTAGAAAGTTCTAAGCACGTCCCTCAAAATTTTCCATACGAAAACGGAGACCCACTAACGTGCCGGCAATCAGAGAGCGGAAGAAAACTCGCGAACACGGAGAACGTCTACCGGCGGCATACGCGACGAGTGTTACGCGGCTAGCCATCCACACAAGCGGGAGGCGAGGACAGGCTCGCTGCCGTCGAGGTCAGCGCGCGCTACGACGACGACGGCGGCGGCGTCGCAGTGCGCTTTCATAATGTCGCGTCTTTCGCCATTCCAGGTCGCTGCGGCAGGAGCCTCGAGTAGTGAGGTCATGGGGACGACGACGACGCAGCCGTACGGAAGCTCGGCGTCGCAGTGGCAGCAGAGGGCTCGCCAAGGGCTGCGACAATGACGCGGCATGTGCGGCGCAGCCAAGCGCGAAAGCTTGCGCCGGACGTGTGCCGCCACGTTCACCCATCCAACCCATCTGAACGCCAACACAGTGACGTGCCAGTGTGCATCAAAGCACCGTCGACTACTACGGGTTGCGTTTTGTGTGTCACCCAATCTGCCCAGGGAAATGGCGATGGGAAAAAACGCGAGAATTTCCAAATGCTGGACCTGCAATGCCGAACCGGACCTGTAAAGGTTTCATTAAAGAAACTGCAATTCCAGCGCATGGTGCAACGATGAGTGCGAGAAGTGCGGGTGAGCGATGCGTATTTACTCAGCCGGACTTCGCAGTAGCCCGTTCGGAGGAAAAGCGGAAGGATGGGAAGGAGGAGGCCAACTCAAGTGATGCGGCGACCTCGAGCCAATGAGTCTATTCAGTACCGCGCTCGATCGCGTCTTTAGGAGAAAACACCGCCTGGCTTGGCGAAAGGTGGGGGGTCTGGCCTTCCGACGTACCGTTTATACTTTGCTGCAAACCAAACAAAGGCGCTGATGTTTTCGTTGCTTACATTGTATAGCCTCAGGTAGTGACCTCAAATATCCCGAACTGTGCGACCGGCTAACAACCTTGCCGCTGCAGGGCTTAGCTAGGCGTCTACAACGCAGAATAATGTCATGGAGTGTGAGAGCGCTGACTTGCGGTTTGTGGCATCATTGATGGCCTGAAGTCATGAATTATCCGACATTATGACTTCTTAACGAGTTTACTTTCAACACTGCGCTCTTTCATCGCAGCGCCGCCTGGTGACGTCAACGGGGCTGTACGTATAGTTAGCCGGAAGTGAGCAGAACGAATAAGCGTCCTGTTGTGCACACGGCGTGCGCATAAACAAATCACGCGGGGTATTTCTACCGCTCTTCAAGGTTGTGTACCACTTAACTCGCTTCCAGAACAAAACGATCACTTCACTTCTAAACGAAGACGAACGCTCTTCTGTTCTCACTTCTGGAGGCGCGCCCTGAATCTCCTCGCGCAAATTTCGACCGCTCTTCTTTTTTCTCCGCTCAGTAGATGCAGCCAGGCGTAGAAATATAACGTGGGAATGCTGATATGCAAGCGGCAAGGCGAGCACGCCAGTAAATCTAGGCGGCCGCGGAGAACAACTGGCAATGTATGTATGCGCGTGCTTTCGTGGGGGGACGGCTTATCTTTCACAATCATCCAGCCGCGCAAGGCGTTTAATGCTGCTGCTGCCGCGGCCTTCCAGTCCGACCTGATTCCCTCGAAAGCGGTTAATAAGCACCCCCGAAGTGCATGCAGGCCTGTGGGAAGAGCGAACAAAGGATTCTCGTGAGAAGAACGCGGATGGATGGAAGTCACTGAACTGAGTATACTGAGTGCGCGCAATTTTCGCCACTTTTGCTTTAGCGCAGAATGCGTCTTATCAGACAAATTTCATGGCGGAAGTCTTTACGGGGCGTCACGGAGGAGCGAGATTCTCAGTGTATCACGTTAGGCCGTTAGTCTAGACGTGACACGTTAGTCTCGACAGGATGAGATCCGCTCCGTGCGCAAGGTGGATACGAGACGTCGCAGGTTTTCGCAAAGCATTGCCCAAAGAAAAGCTATAGGTGGTTCACTGAAAAGTTTAGCTGCCAATTTTTTCGTTCGGCAACACTGGAAACTGCCACAGACATGGCCGATGCACCCCTGACATGGCGAGGCTTGGGTCACTGCGCCCGCATGCCGAAAAAAAAACGCTGGCGTGCGTCGTCTGCTCCGTTTCAACTCGATTCTCAACGGTGGTGTCAACAGAGATGTTATTAATCGCACTCACATTGGACTCGAGGCAATACTTTGCGTTCGGTGAGGTAGAGTTTGTTAACGTGCAACAGCGCCATGTGCTTAGCACGGACAAGTACCGCCATCCTGCGGAGCCCGACGTAACGAGTGACGGCGCACTCACACGGTTGCCTGCATGCGCGCCTCACCAGTGAAAACAAGCAATAGATGGTCGTAATAGTGAGATCCTAAGAGTGAACTCAGGAAGATTAAGCCATTAGAAGAAGAAGAAGAAGAAGAAAAGGGAAAAGAAGAAAAGAAGAAGAAGAAAAAGAAGAAGAAGAAGAAGGGAGGAAGAGGCGGTGGAGGAGGAGAGTACACACTACAAAGGTGGCGATGCAGAGACGGTGAAACGGGACGAACGGCGTTACGGACGCGGCCAACGGAGCAGACTGGCCTCCTCCTGCTGTATCATTGCACCACACACGCATGGAAATAAGCGTGAACTAAGTCGCAAAGACAGTTCATGGTCAGCAGACATACAAACGCACGTGCGAACTTCCCTGTATACACATGCGTACGGTACGTATCTACAAGCCGAAAGTCACACCAATGGATATGCAACAAAGGCTTAAGTGAGGGCGAGAGGGAAAGAGTCCATTCTTTCAAGCCGCACCCACAGGCACGATGCATTTCACAAACACATAAACAATCTCTCTCTCTCTCTCTCTCTCTCTCTCTCTCTCTCTCTCTCTCTCTCTCTCTCTCTCTCTCTCTCTCTCTCCCTTTTTAACACACACACACAAAACACACGCACAAAAATTATGGCCCAGCGAAGATGGCCACCAAGTGATAGCAGAGTCGCAACGATTCCATCAGATAATCATGACAGACCTATAGGAAACGATAGTGAAAAAATGTAGCGCAGCTCGTCCGTCTGTAATCTTTCGTCCCTTGTGTTTCTGCTGCGCTACATTTGTTCACTATGAATTACCAACTAGCCCAGTCTACAGCTTTGCTAGCAAACGAAACTCCTTCCGTCTCGCAGGAAACTTTCCGTATCACTCGCTCCCCGCCTAAACCTTTCACACCAACCAGAGGGACAGAACGGAGGCTAATAGTGGTCGGTTGGCTACAAAGAATTTTTGAGCGAAGTAGGCGAACAGGCCAAAGAGCTCGGAGCAATTGTGTGAAATACGTCAGCGCAGGTGTTCTCTCATTTTTGAGCGGGTAGCGGGCGCGGACTCACGACGTTGCATGAACTTTCTTGTTCGTGGCCATGTTCTTCCGGTTCCTGATTGACAAGGCAACACTCGGTAACTCGTCTGGTTTCCTCGTCTCTGTCAGCGACACCGAGCTCACGCATGTAGCGAACAGAAGTAGCGAGTCGCCTGTAAAACGGCGCGTTTTACTTCCCCATCAAGCAACGGGATGGCGAGTCGCAGCAATTACAGAGCCGAGCACACGCACGCGAGGCAACAGATGGAGCCCACATCCTCGTCGAGAGCGCCCATTCCGCCCTGCATATCCATAGCAAAGCAAGCTCCAACGAGACTGGTCGTGACTCGAATGCTGTCAATTACGGCGCCGGCTATTTCAGACATGTTCAGCGCGTATGAAGGAAGTTGTGCCATAACCTCCGCTTGAACGGCGGAACATATATGCGCTCCGTGGCGGCAACGCAACAGGCCTCGCTTCCAGAGAGGTTTACCCTGCCTCGTCCCCAAGTTCCGTGCAGTGACCACGTGAACCTAACAAGCAACGAGTGTCCACCGCCAGTGACCTGTACGGGCACCATTAGTCACGTGTTTTGTTTAGTCCTCACCGACCGATACAAGTGCGCATGAAGCCACTGCTAAGGGTCTCGTTCACACGAGTAGGATATGCAGTTGGCTTAAACGAAGGCCGGCCATTTGCAGCGGCAGGCATTCAATGAGATGTCTTTGTCAGCGGCTCCGCACTTAAACTCGCTGCACCGAACTACCACCACCAAGGATATGAATCCGGTCACGCGCGGTATGGTCTGTACGGTGCTTAGGAGTGCGGCGCATACGGAATGTGAACTAAGCGTGCCTCAAGTCAGGTTGTTAGACGGGGTCTATACGCGAGGTAGCCCGGTATGTACCGCGCTGGCGTTAGTTCATGCCGCGGCCTTGAAGGAGCCGCCGCAGTATGGTGTTAAGTAAATTTGCAGCGAGAAATATGACTTTAGAATACGCCTCATTGAAAAAGTCCCTTACGCACTGATTCAGTTTCGAGGAAGCTTTTCGTTAGTTTTCATCCACTTCCATCGGCGAAGTTCGCGAGTATACGCGGACATCAAGCGGCGAACCACGGCCTCCGCGATCGGCTGCCGGCCGCCGGCAGCCGATCGCGGAGGCCGTGGGCGAACTTCCCCAGTTGGTGGCCCTCGGCGTAAGGAAATTGATGGCCCGTTTAGAGACCGCATAAGTGCGAAAATGAAGCAAGCCGTACGCGTACGTAAACTAGAGCTATCCAATGAAATCGCTTTATTCGAAATAGCGAAATAGTGTGCTAAGAACGAAGGCGGCAACGCCCATCTTTAGAAGCGGAAGGACACGCAGCCCGCGCAGCGGGTACGGTACGGAGCACCTACTTCACGAACCTTATTACTGGCTTCCGTTGTTTAAGGCGAGTTATAGTATCACAGCCCACGGTTCTCAGTGAGGGAGTGAATAAACTTTATATAACAGCAAGCGAGATTTTCGGACACTCTCCAGGTGGGATGTTGTCCTCAGTCCAGGATACCTTAGAGTTTACTGGCGAAAAATAAAAATAAAACTGTAGGAAACCCCCGTGATAAAGGTGTATTCAGCACAGGAAACTAGCTACGTTATAAGCGATACTTCGTTAAAAGTGACGACGACTCGCTCTCTTTGAATTGCAGTGGGAGCCATGAAGCACTTCTTTAAAGCGGGGATTCAAACACAGCAATTTCGTTATAGCGAGAGATGAGCGTAAAACAGCCCAAGAGCTTCGAAAAGAGAACATCTCGATTGATTGATTGCTGGGTTTAACGCGCCGACGCAACGCAGGCGATGAGGCGCGCCGTAGTGGAAGGCTCCGGAATAATTTGGACCACCTGGGGATCTTTAACTTGCGCCGAAATCTCGTGCGCACGGGCGTTTTTGCTTTTCACCTCCATCAGGAAAGCGGCCGCCGCGGCCGGGAATCGAACCCGCGACCTCGTGCTCAGCAGCGCAACGCCTTAGTCACTGAGCCCCCGCGGCGGGTAAAAGAGAACGTCTCACTCGTACACGTCGTGCAGGTATACTTACGAAGGAAAACGGATAGCTTGGCAAAGGCATGGCGCACATGGCAGCCGTAATGTTCTCACGCCAAGTCGACACACCCCTCGAGTCCACCGTCGGCGCCGCCGCGTCGTCCAAGCCGACCCAATCCGAGTCTCGGCCCGTAAACATGCTTCTTTCGGCGAACAAAATGCACGTCACCGCACGAACGTCACAGCAGAGAATGCGACTGCTTGGCGGGCGTAGTCCCGTAGCGGGCCCCTGCAGGGCGCCATAGGAAATGCGGCAAGTGATTCTGCCTGTTGTTGCCGTGCAGCGAGCGACGCACGAAACGATCTATACTATTGTTCATCGTGTCACGTGATACATTCCGCTTGCTCTCAGCCACGTTGTCGGCAGATCGTTGGGAAACGCTGTACGAAGCCACAGTTAGCGAACGTAGCGCTGGAAGTTGCTTCGCTCTGGTCGTGTCGTGCCATAAGCCAGCTTTACAATTTTCGGGAGGAAGATACGAAACCTGATCACTCAAGATAGAGTGCGGGATGAATAACCGTACTCAAACAGGCCACCGAATCAGGGTGACTATTGTAACACTTCGTTCTTGGAGTTCACGTGGTTGGAGTTGAGCAGTTGCGCCCAAGATACGCTAAATATAAAAAAAGGTCTGCTGCAGTATTCTTTGAAAGTAAGGGTGGACTGCGTTGTTCCCCTTTGTTCGGCATTAATAAGAAATACATAACGACCCAAATGCGGCCAAACGCTGCGACTTGAAGCCTTGCCAATCAGATCTCTGAAGTCGAAATTGGATACTTGGAAACGATTTTACGCACACGGGCTCGAGTCGATGGCACGGCGATTTATTGGATGTACCTACAGCTTTGCTTCGAAAATAACTAGAAGGGGGCTCTAGACACTGCCTCCGCATCCCATAACAGTGCTCCAGCCGGAATTCCAGGAGGGGTTATCCATGCACTCCTGTCTTCTTTGCGATGTACACGTCATAGACCAACTGCAGCCTCACAGGCGATGGTACGGAGAAACGGAGAAACAAAGCGTCTGCTGACGGTCACATTACGTTGGAAGACGTAGTCCAGCGGAGCTACCCACTGCTCGTGGACCGTAGATAACAGCCTGGCCAGCCAGGGAGGAGAATGGCTTCAACCAGAAGCCTACGCTGGCGGAAGAGGTGCACACTTCAAGGGACCGTCCACATCCGTCTGGCAGCCACACCCGCTAGCCACGCTCGACCGAACCACACACGTACATAGATCAAGAGCACTGCCGCGTAGACACATAAGCGTTAAGCGCGACAAGAACCTGCCAGCCACGTATACGGTGGCTTCGCAGAGCGCGCAGGAGCGCGCAGCCTGTCCTGCCAGCACCAAGCCTTCTTCTTGCCGCGGGCTCCCAGCGCATTGCACACAAGGAAGGCGCGTGGGATGCAGGGGGGCGTTCGAAAAGGACGCCGCCGCCGCCACCGCCGCCTCTCCCACTGTTCAACGACTTTGGAAGAAAAGAGAAGGCGTGGAAAAGTGTACGCGATAAGACGTAGCGGCCGCGCCGTATACTACTACACGTACTACGGTGGCGAGGAAGAACCAACTGCGCGTTGCAAAGCGAGCCCAGGCGGGCCCGGGCGCCATCGGCACAGAAGCCAGCGGAGCGCGGCACGCGCGGGGGTGCTTGTTGTCTCGGGCATCGGGGCGTGAAGCCGTCGTTTCCCCAAAGACAAAAGATAAAGCATACATAGCGTAATTGGAGGGGGAAATCGCCGTCGGTGTGCACGTGTAGGTGGTGCTTTACTGGAGAGGAAAGACAGGTAGGTTATGTGCCGGCTAATCGGGCACTACACTGATGCAGCTCCGGTTAATTTTTAATCGGTCTTCTGTGCCTCAAAGTGTGGCGTACGGTATTTTGAATTCATTCATTTATTTTTCGCAGCCTGTGTTAAGGACGTCATTACGTCGTTAAGGCCAAACCAAGCGTAGCCAAGCTAAGCCAAACGTAGTTCGACCGTAAATGACTGAAAGGGTTTTTTCTTTCTTCCATGAATACGGTGATGAATTTAAAAGGTGCTATTTGCCGATCGGGACGATTCTTCGGCCCGCATTAGACTATGAGCAATGTTTAAACGGCCGAATAAACTGCCCGAGTAACAAGGGCGATGGACAATCTGCAGGACACATCATGAGGGGCGAAACATTCCTTCTGCGTGCGCCATATACATAGGGTTGTTCGTTTTCGGGTTTTATATATTTTTTTCAAAATCAGGGAGTAAAAATCGGGTGCTATTTTTTAACTGATATTCGGGGAGAAATCGGGAGTTTTTGTGAAACCATTCAGAAATTCGGGTTTTTTCGGGTTAAATCGATAGGTGTACTAAGTTTACTTTATTACACCCAGTTTATTTTTGAGGGTATCACGAGCTTTTTAAGTCTAACGCGTTAACATTGGTGTTTATTTCAAGCTGGTAACCGGGGAGACTTCAGGGTTCTCTTTAAAATGCTCTCCGAAATTTGGCATTTCTTTAGATATGAATAAATATTGACAGCATTGATAACTTCTAGCAAATAAAGCATTTTATTCACGAAAAGGTGGTCATCGAATGTTCCCTCATCCTTGTTTAAATACATACTATTGCGACCTGCTTGTGCAACTTGCCGGTCTTCATTCGAGGCCTGTCTGATCGCTGAACGTATCTCAAGTTCTTGACTGAAAGAAAGTTCTCTCGACAACATCAGCTAGGCGCAACAATGCCAGGGTAGCATTTGCCAGCGTGAAATTGCGGGTGGTAGAGTCATTCCAACACTCAAGGAGTTCGGAAGGTGTGTTTGTGCGCTTGCTTCCAGCAAGTACTGGTTGAGAACGGCGGAATGCCAGACCATAATCGTGCAGATCGCACTTTTGTAAAGGTCCATTCAGGGAGAAATCCCGAATTTCCTGAAACATGTTCGGGGTGTAAGAATCGGGCAAAATATGGTTTCACACGAAAACGAACAACCCTACATATGCATCACTGCTAAGCAGAGCACGGTATAGTATACCCCTAGGGAATTTCCAAACCTCCTACTCTCACTTGAAAGCAATAAGAAGAAGAAAACAGTCGGAAATCAGACGGAGGGGAAAACGCGATCGGTGATGCCACTTCAGACGCCACGGCGTGGCCCATGAACAAGCGGCGCTATTTTGACGGCTAAATATACGCCGTGGCTTGAATGAGCCCTTTCATCATTGGCCGACGTCGTCGCCGGGTCTGGGGGTCGCCCGAGGGCAACTGATGGCAGCGTAGAGAAAGTAGGACGACACTAGGCAGCGGGAGCACAATGCACGCGGTCGTTGTGGCATACATCCGCGCGCCAGAGGAGAAAAGGACGAGCCCGTATATATACAACACTCGAGCCTGGCCGTATTGGTTTTGTTTTGCATTCCTTATTTTGGCAGAGGCGCTTGCTGCAGCGCGTTAGGCTAATGACAGGCAATATACGCTGGCGACCATTTCGTGCGGGGAGACCGTCTGTTTGGCTGCCTGCCATGCCAGGGCTGTCGTCTGCAGCCTGCAACTGCCATTACCGGAGAAAGCCACGCAGCGGAGCGCTTCGGCGGGAAAGACAGCACGAGAGAAGAGAGACCCTTTTTTTGAATAACGTGAGCCTGGAAAATTAATGAACGCGTCGGCAGGCAGACGGTAATATGTGAACGCGGACGAGAAGACGGACGAGGGTTGACCCGAAAAGCCCGACGTCGTCCTGTATTTCCTTTTCGTTTCTGTTTTTACCGTTGGCTGCCCAAGTGTTTCCTCTGTGCTTATTTGTTCAACTCGGCATAATGTGCGCGCTTGCACGACAAAGCCCCGCATGCTTTTCTTTAGGAAGAGGACGCTCGCACACCGCGGTTTATGTCGCCACGACAACCAAGATTAGCGGATAAAGTTCAATTCAAGAGAGAAACCCGGCCCGGAAAACTTTAGTTCAGTCCTGGCGAGTGTTCCTTAATAGCTCAACTATGTGGCAAGTTTTCCTTCTTCATCGCCGTATAAGGTCGCATGGAAGAAGGGCAACATCTGCCTCGTTCTTTGCATCTTTTCTGCTGTCGTGGTCCTGACGATAAGGCGAGTGAGATGGTTAAAAATCACATATACGGTCGAATGCCAATAAAACATTGCGGTGAGGCGCAAACTAGTAAAGGAATCTAAACAGCTTAGTCCAGAGCGGCGCTGTAGAACAGTGCAAAAACCACGTACCCACAAACTTACCGTCATGGACAAAAGTTTGCGAACCAGACAGGGCCGATTTCAATTAATTTCCCATCACTCAACATGTCTTTACGAACTGTTGTGTGCGTGTGATTGGTTGTCTGGCTCCTAAACTATATACTAAAATCCCGGTGTCCGCTTCAAGGCGCGGCAAATTACGCCTGCTGGTGGCTTTGCCTTCTTCGTTTTATATCAATGAAAACCCTACACGCGCACCGCCTGTTGGACTGTCCTGAGGAGGAGAAAGTGCCTCAAAATGTCGCCCGCTCGTCCGTAAACTTGCGCTCCCAACTGCTCGCACGGTGGATGTTTTGCTAGAAGCTAAGCGTATACATCGAGTTCTACGACAAAATATGGCGCAAAGTGAGCAGAGTGTGCCGTGGAATGAAACTTGTTCTTTTGGGCTGCATATATTTGCTATTTAAGTCCATGATTGAAAAAAACTAGCTGTCGGCGCAGTCCCGCGACATATATGCTGCGCAAATTTCTTCAGCAAGCACTATCAAATGTGAGTCGAAGCCTTTTTAACATTGTTCACTGAAAGTTCTTGCTTAACGTGAAGCTTAAAATACTTCCCGGGTCCAGAAACGTCTAAAAAAGCACAAGGAAGGATTACTAAATGTGTAAGTTACCGTGCCAATTCAAGAGTATACGGCGTCAAGGTCGCTTACTTGATATCGATCGCAACAACTGCGTGTCGGTGGTGGGGAACGACGACAATGCTGGGGCAATGATACGTGCACGAGCGTGGGGAGAAAGTTCACGTTTCTTTGTTTTGTTTTTGCTATTTTTTCCTCGTCATGTTTGCCCGCAGCGCAACTGCTTATTAACCCATCGCCCTACATTAAGGTTGAGGCAGTATTTTCGCAGTAGTCTAGGGAGGAAGTTCTCCCTCGCATACTACAGTAGCTTCCAAACGTCGTAAAACAAAGCCAAAACCGGCTGCACTACCGCAAATAGAGGCAGAAGGTAACCAGAACCAACGGCCGCCGCTGCTAACCCTAAAGCCCGCGGCAAGGCACGCATGGGCGAACACGAAGCACCGCGACAAACCGCGATGCATCCGCAACGGGTCAGAATGCGCGCATAAACTAGAATTCGCGCCAGTGCGGTGCACGTGCGCTTTACTCGCCCGTATACACAGCGCGCCCACTGTGTATGCCTCCGGGTCTGCCTGCAGTATTCAGAAGCGCTACAGGAGTCCGCCATTCCTTGCATGCCTGGTCGCGATGCCATAAGAACGCCGGTCGGCGTCCGAGGCTTATCTTGGTCTCCGCGTGACTCGGTGACCGCGATGCTCGGTTCCGTGACCAATGCACCCGCAAGGCCGTCGGCCGGCGCTGCGATGCGAGGTAATTGCACAGCCAGGAGCCGCTCGCCCGTAAACGGAGGGAAAAAAAGAAGCAAAACACAGGCAGATGCTGCTTAACCTGAGCGGTCATTATTCAGCGCAATCAGCCCGTGACTTACAATACCAACCTGTAGGTCTAAAGGAAACCAACTTCGAAGGTTGAATGTTTCATTTCAGAAAGATAAGAAGGACTTCGAAACTTAGCCTCGGCCAGGAATGTCCGCAGTACCCCTGAAAAGGCGCGATATCAACGTGAATATTTGCAATCCAGCAGAGAGAAATGTTTGATGTATACATTGATTACAGTGTTGTAGCTATAAGACCCATAAATAATCGCTTGAAATGGGTAAAACCCTTATCCAAGAAGGCGTGGAATTGTTGCTGCACGGATTTGTAGCCATTTGAACATTTGTTATGAATTTGTCGAGAAATTGACGAAAAGTTCAGGGACAAGTGCAGGCGACGTAAAAGGAGTCGGCGAGGACAGAGATTTAAAGTGTCATGAGGGGTAAGTGAAGTGGACTGAAAACCTCCTTGACTGAAACACGGAGAGCACAATGAATATATCTGCAAGAAGACATTCAGTTTATTGCTGTCTTTATAATCAATATTTCCCTAAGCTACAGGACAATAAGGCTGTTAAAAAAACGGTTCACATTTAATTTTGCTTCTTTACAAACCTACGTCACAGTGTGACGTCATCAAAATGCGGTGGCGCTAATGTCGCTAGCGACTACGTGAAAATAGCGCCGACATCAGAAGTGATCTCAGGCTACAGCGTCGGTGGTGACAACCGTCAGAATACGGGCGGCTACGAAACTGTGTAGCCATTCCGGCAGCGAAGGCCTACACTTTCCTCTATGTCGTTTACGAATGCGAAGAAGCATGCGAGTTGCTGCTACTCCTGCAACTCCTAGAAAAGCAACGAAGAGTATGGCGAAAAGTTAGAGGGAAATAAAAACGAGGCGAGAGGAGTATGGTGGGGCCCTCACCTACACGTAGGTATCAATATAGACATCCGTCCACGATCTTTTTAACGCTATCCGAGTTTCAGGGCTAATAAAAGCCTGCATTCGTCGTCATTTGATGTGACTCGCGCAACTGTGTCTGTCCATACGATAGCATGGCTGCTTTGCAATTTTGCCAATGTCAGGACAAACAGACACGTATGTCTAAGCGAATACAAGCAGCACTGAAGTAATCAACCATTCAAACAAAGAGCACCAGAGTAAGTAATAATCAATCAATCAATCAGGGTGAAGTGGACCCTCTCAACCACGATGAACAAGAGAACAAAAACAAAGCAATTAAAATGCCATTACAAAACAAATCGGTTTAATGATTAGCGGTAACCGAACGACGGATGTGCAACAATGCACTTATCCGCACGACGAGAGAGACCACCGAGCGCAATCGTTGCACCCGGGGCACGGCAGTAATCGAATTCGCGTGCACGATGATGCCCGCATCCCCGTCCCTCTACCAACGTGTACACCAACAAATTGCGCGCCGCCCGGCAGACTCGTGATTGAAACAAAGTACGACAGCGAGACGGAATTCCACGTCGGTGGCCCGACAGGTGCCCGCCCTATGCGCGTGCGCACGCACAAGAGTTCGGGCGGCTACAAACAACACCTCCAAAGTAAGCGGAAAGCCCCGGGCACGGTTGAGTTATCACAGTCCACTTCACAATATCATTCTGTCTGTTCCTGTTGACCACAGAGATTACCGAACGTCCCCACGGGTCGGTGCAGCAAGCCAATCAGGTGACGAAAAAGCGAAGAACAACAGGCGGGCGATACGGGGGTTTTCATGTTATCTAAAAGGTGTTACTGCGTTTAGGGCATTATACGCCGCGAAGGTTGCGCTTTGCGGCGAGGTTCATAATGATAGACAATAGGCACTTAGTGCGTCAATTCCAAACGACCCCATGCCCCCCTCCCCATCCGAAACCCTTGTTCCGCCGTGTGCTGAAGTTGCGCCGGATTTCGTCGTCAGCCCTTTAGCGGAGAGGCGGCATCGCGGAGAGCGCGCACGAGATGTTGGGAATGCTTAGTCATGCGTAATCTTGACGCTGCGAGGCCTTCAACGGAGCGCGGCCCGGCCAGTAACTTCAATCTTCCCAACGTCCTAACTCGCTCAAGTTGTCCAGGCGTGAGACCATAGCTGCGTTCACATCGTTTTGTGACGACACCCGTCAGAGCACTTAGAGAAAGCTGTGTGGCGTTGGTGCTGTTCTGTGACCAGGACCCGACTTCTGTGGGGAGCCGGGACTTTTCCGGCGGGGTTGAATTCTCACGCGGTCTCACGTGACTGGCTCAGAGCGCAGCTATCCGTAAGGTTTTTGCACGCGCAGCAAGGGCGTGAGAAATAAGCACCACCTGAAAAGTCCGGGCGCTCCTCAGTAAACGGGGCCTGGATACTGGTTACTCAATTATAACACACACACACACACACACACACACAAAATAAAAGATTATGACGGGTTTTACAAGAACGCTGTAAGTATACCTAATCATCTTCCTAAGAGTGGCCCGTTAACTCTATATACAACCACTTGTCGTGCTACATGCCTGCCAAAGAATGATTTGTTTTACGTAACACCCTTTACTAATGCCGGTGTGTTTAAGAAGCTGGGATACTTTAAGTGTACCATCAGGAGCAAAAGTTTGCGACCTATAGTGTGAGCGTCCACTTAATTAAAATGTCTAATCTCGAAAGCTTCTCACAGGAAATTCTGCAGATTTGGATGAGCACAAAACAAAAGTATCAATAGCATCGCATGGCTCCATTTGGTTTGTGAATAGAAAAAAGGTAAACATCAACAATTCAATTTCAATATGCCGGCAGAAACAGAGTTAGTTCTAGGGAGATGCGTTATCACACAAACAAAAACATTTCTTTGAGAGGGCGATAGGTTATAGCAACCAACCTTAAAAGTGAACCCAGAGCTTTAGGTAAAAAAATAAAAAAGTACAACATGAAAAGCCTGGAAAACGTCACGGAAGACGTTCCGTATCTTGCCATCCCGGTGGACTTGCTGCTTTACGCAAGTGATTTTTTTAGGAGGAAGAGAAGGAAAAGGAGGATGAGAAAGAGGATACGGGGGAGAAAGTTATTTAAGCTTATGAAGTTAACAAAGATGGAGAAATGTAACTCAAGAGCGGACCCAGACTTACGCCCGAAACAGAGGGGGAAAACGCTCAACAAGGGCGTACCCCCCATTCATCCAAAGAACCCAACCCCAGCCCGCACACGCCGCGTGCACCCGCTATATTAACCTGCAAAATAATAAGTGGCACCCAGACATGCAAGCACAGCGCCTCGTGCTTCATCATCTAGAGAAAACTGAGCTAACGAGCATCGCGTAGGCTCGGGCATAGAGCATCTAAGAGGTGAGGATGTTCTAACTGCAACGGCACGTTTCTTAGACGTGTGGCGTACGAGCGTGCGGGTGAAGCTGCCGGCTACGCACTGAACTGTAAGGTACGGGAGGGCAGCACATAAACAAAGGCAGGTATAGAAGTTTCCATTCAATGGACAGCTCAGCCGCCACGCCCGTCACGCGAGAAACGCGCGATAAAAAAACCGGTGTGAGTCACGGCTTCTCCACGTGGCACGCCGCCCTCTGAATGTGGCGCAGACACAAACAACGCCCCGCAGCACCTGCCAGCCGACTTGCAGCGCCGCATCTTTCACCCTTTTCTTTTTCATCTTTCTGCTCGGGTTTAGGGAGATCTTCTGCGCTTCCTGCGCTCGAAGCACTTCGCTTGGCAGGCAAGACGCGTGACGCGTAGTTTTCGTCGTGCACATGGAGACGTTGCAAGTCGTCTTTCCTTCCGAAATGTCTGCAAATGGTTTCAGCTGTTGCGTCTGACTAGAGAGACGACTTCCGGCGCATGCGCAGTACAAGCAGAGCAATGGGCGTAGCACAAGTGAACCCATGACCAGCGCAACGGGCAGCCAACAGGATTTGCCACGGGTCCCGTCTAAGTGACCACTAACAAATCCGACGGGCCTCTGAACAAGGTATCCAGGAGATAATGGAACGCCTCGGTAACATTTTCGCCCCATCCGAAAATAATATTAATAAAGCTCATGTTTTCTCGTACGACTCCATATTCTCGTACGACTCCATACTGTCGTACGACAGTAGGGAAGTCGACTTCAAAGGGGGCTCTTGATACAGCGCTTCATTCGGATATACATGGTTCTATATTTATTACAAGGCTCTAGGGGCTTCATACTTTAACATCACACAATTTAAATTGTGTCTATAAAAATGTGTTCCCAGCGATGCATTTGTGTATAGTAGTAAAACAGACTATAAAACGGCTCGCTATATTTCGCCCCATAGATTATATATGTGTCTTTGTACTGGACGGTGTCGGATTATTGTGGTTTTTTTTTTCAAACAACCGCTAAAAATGCCAACTTTGTTCTGGTTTTACTTCCTTAAAGGGACCATGCAGACAAAACACAAGTTTGGTTCATTCGAGAGATTACCTTGTTAGAATCGTACTGGCACCACTTTTAACGTAAACTTCGCCAAAATCCCCATCCTATCTAGCCCACATTAAAGAGTTCTCTCTCTCTCTCTCTCTCTCTCTCTCTCTCTCTCTCTCTCTCTCTCTCTCTCTCTCTCTCTCTCTCTCTCTCTCTCTCTATCACTCTCTCTCTCTCTATCACTCTCTCTCTCTCGCCCAAATAAGCGACACAATTAGGAAAAAAAGGAAATGGCCATGCGACCCATTAGCTCATTTCTCGCAACAGAACTTATGATGTCATATGCGGCAGCTCTGCGATTGGCTGAGGCCGGCAAAGCAAAGACAAGTTAGGAAAGGCTTACTAGCTTGCAGAACGAGCTATTTGCGCTTGAATGCAATGCATATACTTTTCATAGCAGTAATAATCGTGGGGTAAACAATGGAAGTTACGAAAGTACACGTAAAGATAGAAGTACCGATGCGTGCTGTGCTGGTACTGCGCGCACTATGCTTGTTTTAGCTGCACAGCAGTGCGGCGCGTTTGGGCTGTTTCAGACGAAACTGGCCGATTGGTGTAAGCGGCGATGTTTTATGTGACCATATTTGTCGAGCGAACACCATGTTTCATGAAAAGATTGTTTCCTACTTTAGCAAAAACAAGCCAGGTGCAAATAGTGCCACAAACAATGCAAAGGCAGAAAACGGCCCGGCGCAGAATGGTAGCGCCGTCTAGGAGGACTGACGGTAAACAAGGCTCCGCAGTCGGCTGCCGAGCCTATTGGCGCAGTAGGTTTCGCTTGAAGACCTGTTTTTGTGACGTCATTGCAGACGCCGCGAAAACACACGATTTTGCGGAAGCATCAAACCTTTAACTTATTTTTTTAGTGTATAAAGCATCGTTTGCTTCTGGACAATCGCTGGAGGCATTATAAAACACCAAATCTTTCGAATAAAACAAACTTTTATTCTGTCTGCAAGGCACCTTTAAACTACGAGCACGGGACACTTGAGTCACCGAAAACGTACCGTGATATACGCCGGTACAACTTAAGAACGGCAACGGGAGTTGCCGCTGTGCCTCATCACCGCAGCCGGATGTTACTACGCGCTGCGCAAGTAGTGCGTTACTGGGAATATTTTGAACTTGGAACGAGCCGTTCTGGTGATTTTTTTTTGAACTTAATATGCTTATAAACTACTGCAGCGACAACAAATAAACTACGTGAGAAAAGGCAGACGATATCACGCATTCAAACCATCTCCTTTCAAAAGGTGCTCGCCGTTGACATCCGGGTCCGTCGCGAGTGATACCGTATATGAGCTATTGCCGTTCTTGTTCCAGAGTATAGACGAGGCACGGATAAGAAAAAAAAAAAAAAGGAATCTTCTGCTAAACCAAGACCGGCCCAAAAGCGCGTTGATGACAGGATGGGAACCCTCATTCCTCAGTAAACGAGAGAGAGATGGGGGGGGGGGGGGGGGGAAGGGGGGGGGGTGATACGGACTTGTGTCGGATTGCGCGCGCCTGGCGGAACGCCTGACGAAGCGTGTCGTCCAGATTGGCTCCAAGTCACGTCGAGCGCGTTCGAGGGGCCCAAGGCCGACAACAAGACGCCGGAGAAGAGTCGCTGGCAAGCAAGCAGGCGCATCGGAAGTTAAAACGAGGGATGCGTCTCGTAGTACGGGCACAGGCTGCGAGCAGCGGAGCGGTCGCAAGGACGGAAAGGCAGCCGAGGCCTGTGAGCCGCTTCGGCACGCCGACCGCGTTGTCTCAACAGTTCACCGACTTCCAAGGCTCAAAACGGCTTTCGAAGGCTGCACCGCCCTCCGATCACGGCTTTTGATGCCGTGGCAGGACGCCATGGTATTTCCGGAGGTCACGTTACCCATTGAATACCTGGCGTTCTTTTACAGCTAGGATTGCTTGATATCGAGGGTGGCTGGTGCGTGCTTTCGGTCAGCACCACCGTCTAAAATTTCGATTGCCTCGCTGCGAAGTTCAAACTTACGCACCAAAAAGCTTAGAATTACCCGCCGCGGTGGCTTTAAGGCGTTGTGCTGCTGAGCCCAAAGACGTGGGTTCGACTCCCGGCAGTGGCGGCCACTTTTATGATGGAGGTGGAAAGCGAAAACGCCCGTGTGTTCGAGATTTCGGCGCACGTTAAAGATCCTCAGGTTGTCAAAATTAATCCGCAGCCTACGGTGCACCTCATCGCCTGTGTAGCGTCGGCGCGTTAAACCTCGTTCAAATCAAGTCAATCAAGGCTTATAATCGTGTCAGTTGCAGGATGAGTGAGGTTGCCTGCTCACAGCGATGCCTATTCATCTGCTCAATGCGAAGTTGTCTGTTCTGATTAGCTCAGTTTAAGAAGTTTTGATGCATCCTGATAAGTGTAAGCGGGCAAAGGATAAAAACTATCCGAGCACTCTAACTAACGTAATCAATAACTTATAAGCTGTGTCGTCCGCGAAGTATCCCGGGCTCTTGACATCAGACATTTCACCTCACCCATTACGGAGCCTTATAATATGGCTGTGTTCGCAAGGTGCAGCGACTGCAGAAACGCTTTTTGTTTATCTTAGCAGCACCGTTGGTGATAGCGCGCGCAATTCTTCCTTGTTTTAGTGTAAGTTCCTGGAACATCTTAGAAACAAACGCGATAAACACAGGAGCTGCGCAGCACTACCCCTTTTCTCGGAATAACGGTGAATGATCGCGTGTCAAGGCCTGCAAATACTTTAGTGCAACCAACTGTTGCGGTTTTTCCTCGTCGCCGCAGGTCGCGTAGCGTAATCGCCGTAAATGAGCTGCTGCTGCTGCCACGCGCGCGCACACGACCACAACCACGGGCATGCCAACCGGCAGACGGCAATTCAGTCGGTGGCGCTGCGGGGGACCACCACTGCCACGCTCCGCCTGCCACAACGGGGCGCGTAAAATGAATCGAGGTCAGGCAACGTCCAGACCTCCGTGCTAACAAATAATTACCAGTCAAGCGCGAAACCGTCCCTGTTAAGATTAGATATGAGATAGGCGCGCTCGGAGATAAGTGTGCAACGGTGCGCGCGCTCTGCTACATGCAACAACACTGCAGCCGCCTAGCGGCCACGACCACAATTATGCGAGCAACGCCCGCTGGCAACAATGACCACTGCGCCAGCGCCAGCACCGAGTCTGGCTTCGTCGTCTCTCTTTGCTCTTTCTTGCTGCCTTCCAATTCAGTTGCAGTCACGAGCGTGAAGAGAATCAGCGATAAAATGACAAGAAAGCAGAAAACTGCGCCGGAGGGAGGAAGCGGTTAAGAGGAGGAGAAGGGGAAAGACGCCGAAACGGACGTCGTTTCAGAGACGAGATGAGGAAACCACGGGCAATGAGGAAGCACTGCTCGAGATAGACCCCGGCGAAGATCACGCGAGGGATATACATATACAAAGGAAACGCGAACAGAGGTAATACAGAGGAGTACACACCTGCGCCAGTCAGAGGTCAACGACCATAGCCGGCATAGACGAGCGGGGGTGCGGGCACGAGTGCTATGCGTGCACACCGCGTGCGGTTAAGAGCAGATACGCGCGACGAAAGTCAACGGGACGCATTCACGCCGACGACGCGCAGAGGAAGCGCCAGCGTGCGCGCACCAATGCAATCGCACTTTAAAAGGTTTTTTCCTTTTTATACGCGAGCGACCCTTCGCGCTGTACGAGCCTGTCACATCGACGATCGAAACCAGGAACCTCGCGCTTCGCGACATGAAAGGGACAGCGCGCATGCAGGGCGCGAATGAAAGTCCCTGTCGCCGTACGCAGGCACGGATCGAGGAGGCGTTAAGTGTGGGAGCTTGACGCGTCTCTTTAGGTCCTTTGTTTAAGGACAAAAGAAAGTGGCACAAGTAGCGCGCGTGTGCGGTTCTGTGCCACAGACGCCTCTCAAACAAAGAGCGGAGCCATGCACGATGGGCTGGTCAGCCCAGTCCGGTTTTCTTCGGCGCGTCTCAAAGTGCGCTTGGATAACGCCTAAGCGGCCGACCGCTTAAAACAAAGCGAAGGAAAGAAAGAAAGAAAGAAAGAAAGAAAGAAAGAAAGAAAGAACGAAAGAAAGGAAGAAAGAAAGAAAGAAAGAAAGCGAAGCGCGGCTAGCTGGCACAGTGCGCTTCTCTAAGGCCACCGAAGACGTGCTTGGATGAAAGACAAGTAACGCTGTTCGCCTCCCTTTCTCCCTACGGCGCCAGAATTTGTAGCGGTAAAGCTCGAATAGGAGGACGCACACGTTGAAAGACTGCCAAACAGGAAATTAAAGCAGACGAAGCGGCATCAGCAACATGCATTCCACAGCGATGTGTTCGCCTTGCAGGAATGAGAACCGCCGAGCTAACGGGCCAAGGGAGGTGACCTTTTGGCGAAACAGAACACCATAACAGCGATGCTGTACAACGCGCTACACGCCAGCAGTTTTTACTTTAATCCAGGAATTACAGGTTTCACGTTCACGTGCCTGCCGCCCTAAACGAAAGACCTCATGATTAACTGAAACCTCGCAACGAGCGCGTTCAATCTCCCTCAATCTGTAGGCATGCCGATGCCACTCGCGAGGAGCGCAATCTTGGTTTTCATCAACGCGGAATCGAGGTTCGGAGGTTCGACTTTATTTCCTTGAGCGTCCCTGCAAGACCTCGAAAATTACGTCGCTTTCTGCGCGATGTATATCTCAACACGGCACGCCACGACAGCCTCCGTGAAATGCGACGTATACCTGGCCGCTCGCACTGTTTTTTTCTCAGTTTAGCTAATTACACGCACGCATAACGCGCGTAATGCGAACCCAGCCATAGTCTGACTCTAACCCATGGAAGCAGCGCACACAAGAGTAGAGCGGGCGAGGAGAAAGGGGGGAAGGAGGTGTACAGAAACGAAAGAAGAAGCAATAGCTGAACGAGGTTCTTCAAGAGTGTGCGCAAAAAAAAACGGGGACAGGAGAAAGAGCGGCACAAAGGCGCCGGCCGTTGGGGCAGAAAGAAAGCGCGGCAGATTACCGACACTCAGCGAAGGAGCATTCCCCTCTTCGGGTCGCAACGATACCGCATCGCCTCAGCGTTTTCGCCTGGCTTAGCGGCCTCCGAGGCGACAAGTAGCGCGGCGTCCCACTTGCGCGAAAATTCCGCTTCCCTCTAGCGCCGCGATTACGCGGATACCCGGAGATACGTCGTCCCTGGTCGCTGGTGTGTGTGGTAGTACATACATACGCGCCGGTTTCGGTAACGGTAACCGCGCGACACCCCGCAGCCCCGAGGCTTGGCGGGAGGGCGTATACCTTGTCGCAGCTTGCCGCTCCGTCGGCGACGAGGTTCGTTTCTGCTCAAGCGAGCATTAGGGCCACGCGACAACGCGCGCGCCCGCAACGGTATACCACCACCCCGGCGTAGGATATAAAATAAACAAACGGGAGAACAAAAAGAGTCCGAACTTTGAGAAAACTGCGCACTTCATGCGCGAGTTTCGTGAATGGTTATCTGCGCTTTTGATATCTCCATATCTCCAACGTTAATGTTAATAAATATTACCGCTTAGGAGACCTCGCTACACAATACAACACGTGACTCGTATTTCGTGATTTATGGTTGCTGTTCAACGAATTCTGGCTCATCTGTTGTGGTTTATAATGGCTCTGTCAGCTGCAGTCGCTGATGGATCGCGGATGTACATACGGCTCCACGACGCCAACTGGAAAGTTACCAAACCTCCCTACGGCGAGGCTGCGATTTTCGTTCTGGACAATAACAAGCAAATATGACCCCATGCGTCAAGGCGTGATGAAAATTTAAAATAGAAATTCAACTGCGCGTAGCGGAAACTTTTACGGCTCGCTTCAGGGATCACAAGCACTCGTGCTGATGACGTCATATGCGGACAGCAAGTTACAGTGCGGAGAACAACTTCGTTGAAACAATTTCGCCTATAAGAAATGCGCTGTTTTCAACGAGATTAGTCGTCAAACCTTGGCAAAGTTGGCGCAGCTCACTCAAACTCACTCACAAATTTATTTTCGAATCACCACTCACTCAAACTCAGACTCATCGCTGGGCAGCACATCTGCGCTCACTCAAACTCAAGCTCACAGTCAGCGCAAAACTCAGGACTCACTCTGACTCAAAACTCAAAACGTACTCAAAACTCAAAATGTACTCATAACTCAAAATGTGCTCGTAACTCAAAATGTACTCGTAGCTCAAAATGTACTCGTAACTCAAAATGTACTCAGAGCTCAAAATGTACTCAGAGCTCAAAATGTACTCAGAGCTCAAAATGTACTCAGAACTCGAAAAGTACTCAAAACTCAAAATATACTCGCAACTCAAAATGTACTCAGAACTCGCTCGGTCTCAGGCGCACTCAACACAGTCGGGCTCAAACTCACCATGCCAACTAGCTAGCCTTGCGCTCACTCAAGCTCAAACTCACGCGTGAGTTTGAGTCCAAATGAGTCTGAGTGAGTGGACTCATGAGTGAGTCCACCGACCTCTGGTCGTAACCAACTCTCTCAACTTACCGTCCTGATCCGGTGCGGAGAAGAGCCCGTGAACGAATGCAAAAAACCGCTTTTGAGCTTCGAGGCGTACATTTTTTCGTCCATTGGAAAATCAAATAAGACTTTATGGGTCGCAGGAATTACTCAAATAATTTTAAGAGCGACGGAACCCAGCCTCGAAGACGTGTAACAGAGCAGAGCAACACACGCGCTCGGCTGCTTTCTCCTTCTCTGTACACGTCTTCAAGGCTGGATTCCGGTCGTTCTTCAACCAACAGGCCCAGCACAAAACTCTTCTATTCAAATAACCTTCGCAATAAATGGCGATGTTAATGTGAAACGACCCCGAGTGAAAGTTCAAGAGGTCCATTAAATATGAAAAAGAGTGCTTGCATTAGTCATTTTCTACAGCTTGTTTCAATACCTGCGGCCATATATAACGCAAAGACTACGCACTGATCAAAATAAAGGTCTCGTATACACGTCAGTCGTCGAGCGATCCCACAAAGCGGGGTTAGTATATTACAGCGTCTTTTTCGAAAACTAGAATGTCAAGGTCGCCAAACAATCACTTGACACGTGCTTTAAGGCCGAGCGCGCCCCGAAAAGCAATGACGTCAAAGAATGTTGACGCCATTTCTCTTTTTTTTATTTCGCCCACGAAGCAAAAGCTCTTCAAAGGGAAAGAAATAAACTAAAAGTCGCAAAATGGAATTGAAAAAGCGGGGTGCATGCGGAGGCGTTCCGGCTGGCAGCAGTGACGAAGCAACTGTAGGATTATTAAAAGGGGCCATGAGGACAAAATACAAGTTTGTTTTATTCGAAAGATTTCGTGTTTGATAGTGCTCCTAGCGCTTGTCCCGCAGCAAATGGTGTCATATTCACTGAGGAATTAATCAATTTAGGTGATTCACCTAAATTTTATTCTCCCGTCAATCGTGCGTTTTCGGGACGTCAGCAATGAAGTGATAAGCGCGCGTATACAAACGAACTTGCAGAGCGTGATTCGGCTGCAGCGCTGCTTGCCGTCAGTCTTCCCAGATGGCGCTGCCATACTCCAGCACGGACCATTGTCTGCCGTTGCTTTCTTTTTTGACCGTATTTGCACCTGGCTTGTTTTTGTTAGTGTAGAAAGTAATCTTGTCGTGTAACATGGAATATCCTTGACAAACAGGGTCACGTAAGACAACGTCGCTTACGCCAATCGGCCAGTGCGTGTAAGACAACTCGAAAGAGGCGGACTGCTGTGCAGATAAAACAAGCATAGTGGGCGCAGTACCAACAACAAACAGTACGCATAGGTACTTCTATGTTTACGTGTGCTTTCGTAACTTCCACTGTTTATCGCCCCCATTTCTAATGCTGTAAAAAGAATGTGCCCTAAATTAAAGCGCAAGCGGCTTGTTAGGCAAGCTTATAAGCTCTGCCTAATTTGAGTTTTCTTTCGCCGGCCTCCGCCAATCGCAGGGCTGGCCGGTATGACATCATAGTTTTTGTTGCGGGACATGAGCTAGTGGGTCGCATGGCCATTCCCTTTTTTCCTAATTATATAAGCTTATTCGAGCGAGTGTGCGTTAAGAGTGGTGTCAGTGTGATTCAAACGAGGCAATCTTTCGAATGAACCAAACCTGTGTTTTGTCTTCACGGCCCCTTTAAAGCTCGGACGGAGTCTGAAGATCACTGGGTTGCGAGTGCGGGAGCGCCTGCAGTGCTGCCCCAGCCGAGTCACCTATATTAAGTAGACCACCCACCATACGTGCCATTGGTTAAGAGCAGGCGCATAAAGCGCCGCGCGTGGCCCTCTTTGTAAAAATCTTGTTCAGGCTTTCTTGAGACGCACGTAGCCTACTTATGGTTAGAACGAGGCTATTCATTTCGCGAGACCACCAGGCTACCCCGGTCATCGCGCTATACACCATTTTCCTTGCTAGAGATGGGCGCCGCCATTTGCTTTTTCTGACCGGACGCTAGCGCCGTCTATGAAGCGCCCGCCGAAACTTCCACGCTGGGCTGTTAAGTGCTCCGTTCTTTCCGTGCGTCTGCTCGGTACCCGTGCATTACCAAGTGAACCGTAGTGGTTTGGCATTAAGTTAGCGGTTGCAGTGCTTGTGTGTGTGTGTTCTGTTTTGTTTTCATCATATGCGGGCGGATTTTAGGTCCTAATTTGCTGCCAGAGCGGGAATTCCGACCCCGGCTGTTGCGAGCAGCAGTAGCAGTGTGGTGGTGGTGCCGGTGGTGCTCCGCAGTTCCGCGATGCAAACGTACCGGTATGGCACCGACTGACATAGAAATCGATATCGGGGAGTAAATACGTGTTTTCAATGCCACCGTGCTTGTTATGTTCACCGATTAGTCATGTTTACGGAAGCGCGGGCGTCGAATTCGGAGCGCGCACAGCATATGTGGGTCACGGTGATCCGTGCTCGCGATGGACTTTCGACGAGGCGATTGCTACGCTGTTGACATTGCAATGCAATATAATCTTTCTTAACTAGACTTATGACGGTTACTGACGAAACGAAATTATACCTGGGCGGAAAAATAACACGACCGCACAACCAGTCAAATTACTATTCGAAGGTTGAGCAAAAGGGTTGACGTTCGGGCGAGTTAATATTGGTTGATCATGATCGTGATCATGATTTACCTAACTGCGCAGCGCATGTGGCCTGTCGCTCGGAGCCCACCTTTGTGAAACCGCTGCTTGCACCGCGAATGCTTTACGCGACCAGCATTAACTGTTTTGTAATTGTAATACTTTAGATTCCGTGGCAACGCAAAAGGATTAGAAGCTTTTCCTTTGACCGCGTTGTGAACAGGTTGAGCTATTTTCCAAATTCAGCGTTCACGCGTATCTCGAGCTGCGTTTCCACATTTGGCTGCCTGCTTATCCTGCTATCGACCAGCAGTGTGCGATGGAGAAAGTTATCCTTTCATATCGTTTGGCAGTGTAATGCGTTGGCCTCAAAAAAAAAAAAAAAAGTAAACAAAACGCCGTGATTTTAAAGGTTAGATTAGATGAATCTGATGAAAAGGGTATTGTTTAATGCCAATCGGCTGTAATGACCAAACAATATATGGTATTTTAAATTGACTACAAGGAACCAGAAGTTATTGTAATGTTGTATTGTATTGGCGCTCGTGAAAGATCCCCAGGTGGTCAAAATTAACCCGGAGCTCTCCACTACGGCGCGCCTCATCACCCAGAAGCGTCGGGGCGTTAAACACCATAATGAATCAATCAATCAATCAATGCTGTATGGTAAACAATAAAGTTGCTTCTAACATTTCAGGGGGTTCCGTTCCCTGTCGCAGCTTTGCGTGTGATAAATGGATTTTGCTCCGTCTGCTTGCCGTCCAAGTGCACCCAACAAACCCTGGAGTTGGTCGTTGGTACAAAGTCGTTGCGATTTATCAGCGGCATCCACCAATATCTCAACTCGGTGTGTGTTGGGAAGCGATGCAGCAAAAACACGCCGCAACCGCACTGCATTTTCTCCAGGCAGTGTCGTGCACATGCGTGCTGTCAGCGACTGTTTCTCGCTTTCTCTGGTTGTTCAATAACCCACCACCGCGCAGTGCTGACCAAGTGACGTTTGCGCCTTGAACGGCATCGCAGCATTGGCTAAAACAGTTGAAAGTTCCGCAAAAACTAAGCACGCGGTGCGAAATACCCCCTGTATACGCAGCGGAGCATACCGCGCCGAGCGATGTTAACAGCCCAGCGCGCACAGGCAACACTGGTCGGCCGCCGAGAGAACTGGTTTGAGAGTATTTTCCTCCTTTCCCGGCTGCTTATGGAAAATGGTGTATACACCAAGGTAACAATTGCTGTTGCGCGCGCGTCAAAAATAGTTCCACAGGGGTAAGGAGGCAGCAGCGCACAACAACAATCTCGACGCCAGAGTAACAAAAGCGCATAAGTCGTGCGAAGCCCGCTAGTTTAGAATTACACACCGCATAAAAGGGGGGGGGGGGGGAAGGAGAGAAAGGAGAAGGATAAAAACGTATCAGTTTTGTTAACTGGTACTGTAAATAGCCAACTGGCTAGCTAAACAAAACTTGCTGAAACACGAGGTTGTGGCGTATGGTGCGCCACGATGCTACTAGTACCTAACCAGTTCACTTGGCGTCTTGTATGTCGTGAATTGTTCCTTATTTTTTCATCCGTGTTTTTTTGCGCCTTTGCTCTTGTCGAGTATGTCGAACCAACTCATTTGCATTAAGCTTTTGCTAACTCAGCTGGCTAGTCCTTACCTTCCATCGTTTTATATAAGGCACAGCGCGGGTGCACATAACAGGATATACGAGCAATTGCATAAGGGCGGGCCAGTAATATACGTCCACATGAATATCGTAACTGGGCCGCCCTGCCAACACGTCGTCAACGTTTACAGCGGAGGGAGCGCAGGGCTCCTCTGTTGAGATACGGGCCCGTGAGAAAATGGGCACGGTCTAGAAAGAGGAAATGCCGGGTGCTTACAAAACAATTAAGCAGGAGGAAGAAAGGCGACAAACTAACCAAGATAAGTGCAAGGAAGGCCGAAGCGTGCCGCGGGGTGTCAAGCCTGGCGTATATACATCATATAAAAAAATGGCCGCGTATCTGCCCCTTTCGTTGTAAATGTCGACGGAAGACGATGATCGAGTGGCGCTTCTGGCAAGTAAATACCTCCCTTCTCCTTCAAGCTCGACTCTCACGCTGTTTCTCTCCCATCTCGTTCCTCCCAAGCTAACACGCTAGAGGGTTGCTCAAATCAATTCAAATTTACCACGTTCCACTGCGCCAAGTCGGGTGCATCGATGCCAGCGCTGCCGAACTGCGGAGACGCGCGTGATTCGAGGCACCCTACTACAACGTTTATAGAACCACGTTGTCCTGCTCCACGAGCGTTCTAAGCGGAACGTGGAACCTATCTAGTGGAACCTTTCGTTGCTAGTTGCTGTTGGATTTTTTAAAATGCCGCCAGGTAGCGCGGGCAACAGCAGGCGACGGTTTTCTGCAGTTGAGGTAGTATTTTATTTGCTATCGCATAAACCAATCATCCGCAAAGGAACACTGCAAATATCACTTGTGTATTAATTTTAGACCTCATATTCGTGTAATGTTTTGTTCTTGTTCAACAATGTTGACAAGTATGAACACTGACACCGGACGTAGCCGTTTAGATTTGGCTGTGGGTATATATAAGACTATTGCGCAGCTTCTGTTGCACTTTGGCCGGGTGGCTGGATCGAATTCCAGACAGACAGGCAGACATACAGACATACCAAAATTTCTGCGCTTAAGTAGCCCATGAAAAACTATCGTCTTTAAAAGCTGAAGCGGTTTCACATCGGGAACAGTTGGAGAGATAAGCTGAATCACGCACGCACACACGCACACATTGAGAAAAGAAAAACAGAGCCAAGAAGACGTTAGTGCAGTTTGTCATGTGCCGTGTAACGGAACTTCGCCTATCATTCAGTGTCATGGCGATGCTCCCAACGTTTCTTATCCACGTGCAATGCCATACTCCTTGCGCCGAGCAGGAAGTCTGGGTGGCTTCAATTAATTTATGGCTTTTCAACACGGCGCGCTTCATAGCCCAGGCGTACCTTTGATGCGCTAAGCATAAACACAAAACGTCTTTCTTGCCCTTGTGCCAACAACCTCTACTTGACACCTTCTCAACACCTTATCAACTGCTATGCAGGTGCGTGAAAAACAGGCGGTAAAGAGCACGCCAACTGAATGGGCCAGTGCAGTGCCAGTGTGCAGTGCTGAATGGTGTCCTAAAGATGAAACCGCGATTTGTTAGAGTCGGGAACTCTTGTTGTCAGCTTGAGTAGGGCTGGCGATTCAGGCTAAAATCTGTCTTGCTGTGTGTGTACCATGTATCATTTTCTATAAACAAAAATTTAAAGTATACAAAAGCGCGTGATGCAGACATGCGCCACTGCATTTTGGTACCGTTTGGTTCGGTTTAAATGCGCCTGTCTATAATTTGGCTCCACTCCAAGCTAAACTTCCTCTCTTTCTCTCACTGCCCCACCCTTCTTAATTTCAAAAATGGCAGGTACCGTCGGCCCCACTTTTCTGCTGCCGTTGAGGATGATAGAAGTAACGCTCAGGGACGGGAAACGAGCCTCCTGGATCAGGGAAGAAACTCGAGTTGAATATATCGTAGCTCAAACTGAAAAAGAAATGGACTTGGGCTGGCTATGGAGTGAGACTAAATGGTAACCGACAGACCACTGCAGTGTAACAAAGTGGCTACGGAGAGACGGGTAAAGAAGCAGGAGAAGGCCAGTAACTCGATGAAGGGATGAAATAAGGAAATCTGGGGCTCGTGCACGCGCAGGAAAGGAGCGGTTGGAGGTCAATGGGAGAGACCTTCGTCTTGTAGTGGACCAAAACAGGCTTCTAATGAGGGTGGTGGTGGTGATGATGATGATGATTCGTCTCCCCTGCGAGATTTTTACGCTCAATGATGCAGCGTCGAAAGACAATTTTCATCCCAGTGCTGTAGAGCAGTGACCATAATACGCCAAGGTACCACCTAGTACGAATCACATGTACATATACCCGCACTCCTCTCTGTAAAGTACTTGGCTTTGGGGGGAAACAAATAAAATAAAATAAATAAATAAATAAATAAATAAATAAATAAATAAATAAATAAATAAATAAATAAATAAATAAGGTGACACATGCTGATGTTGTTACCGAAGCGACGATAAGCGACAAGGCTTACATGCGTGCCCCTGTTACCTTGTACTTCCCATGCCGCAAACACAGGGCCGATTCGCAGCGGCATGCTCCGACTATCGGTGCGGTGCGCCAGTCATCAGGGGTGCAACGCACAATGGGTGAACAGCAGGAGGCCGGGCAAGATGACGACCCCCGGCACGCGCCTTTTTTTCACGCTTCGTTTACGCCGACCGCAAACAGAGGACGTCGCAGTCGAAAAGATAGGCCGAAAGAAGAAACAAACTCCACCGTGAGAGGGACCTCTGAAGCGTAGCCATGAAAACTGGTGTGGGAGCTCGGCATCAAAATATACGGCCACGTAGTAAAAAATTCGCCAAGTAGGCTCGAAATTAGCTCGTTTATATGGCGATCATACCGAAAAACTCTCATACTGTAAAACGTATTGCCGTAGAGGGAAGGAAGGATGTAGAAGGAAGGCAGGGAACTTAACCTGGCTAGAGCCTAGTTTGCCATCCTGCACGCGCCAAAGGAAAAATAGGAAAAAAAGAGAAAGGAAAGAATGAAGAAAAGTTGGAGCAGCACGAATGTCCAGCGCTGAAGCACTAAACGTTCAAGTGATTGCCAATGGAGGCTTTCAGTCTGTAGTCTGGTGTTTAAGTTCGTCGCCCGCAGAAAGCGTAAGAGTTCCTTAGTCGCCTTCTGAGCGGATGACAGAGAAGGCCAGTGACACAGAATCTTCTCCTCCGAAAATGGCTGCCGAGAGTCCAGGTTCCACAGTGCTGACGACATCAGCTTCTTTCTTTCAGGCGAGTAACGGCGGCACTCGCATAAAACGTGCCGGATCGCCTCCGGCGTGCCGCACGCTTCACACTCCTTACTTGCTGCCATAAATACCTCTTGAACTACGTAACACTCCAGCAAGTGTTACTGCAAGGTCAGTAACGATAAACATTATAAGTCGTGGATATGTCGCGCTTTTCTTTTTGACGTCACCCGCCACAGTGGGCTCGGTGGCTAAGGCGTTGCGGTGCAGACACTGCAGAGCATGAGGAGGCTGGTTCGATCCCGTTCCCGGCGGCAGCGTTTCTGATGGAGGCAAATAACTTAGGCACCCGTGTGTCGAGATTTCCGAGCCAGTTAAACCTCCCTAGATGGTATAAAATAATCCGCAGCCCTCCACTACGGCGCGCCTCGTGGACAACGTACGCCCTTTTTTCTTTTTCTTTTTTTTTCTTGGAGGGAGGGCCTATAAGGAGCGTTTCACAGCATCACACCTCTGCTGTGGTGAAGGTAACTATACAGTTGCCAATGAGAGAGAGAGAGAGAGAGAGAGAGAGAGAGAGAGAGAGAGAGAGAGAGAGAGAGAGAGAGAGAGAGAGAGAGAGAGTAAAAGCTTATTGAAAGGAGAAGAGGTCGGCCTGATCTTGGCCCTGCTACTTCCCTGGGGGGAGGGTACTGGGGATAAAAAGAGAAAGGAATGAATATGGAAGGTACGGGAAATGACAATGGAATCGACAAATGAACTATGTACAAGCTGTAAAACCTCACATACACCGGGGCGCTGAATCAGACGATTACAGTCCACTTTTCCGCACATGATTATCGTCCATAAAAAACGAAAAAAGAAACATTGAGACATTATTTACCAGTCTGTTAAATTTTGTCGCAACCTAGAACCGAGAATCCGGAGAGGAGTCACTAAGAAATGCAAGGAGGGCCTTAACGGCAAGGCTTTGTTTCCTGTTGTCAGCCCACGTGCCCAAAATCTTTTGTTCGGACAGAGGGCGAGTGTCCAAGCGTAGTACGCCTGGCTGCCTCAAGATTCTTTCACTCACTAGAGTACTTTGGACAAGCGCTAAGCAAATGTTCGACAACCGCACAGAAGGCAGTCCGGGCTGTCCTCCCGTCCGAATCGGTGGAAATACTTTCGGGTAAATGCTACTCCAAAACGCAGCCTGTGTAGCAATGTCTCTTTACTTCTGCGAATTCTAGGAGCATAGCTGAGCCAGAACTTTCGCTCTGGATCGAACCGGTGAAGGCGTTCATGTCGATTCTGCGGGTCCGACGAATGCAAGGCTGCAGCTTGTTTACGTGCTCGGTATTGTATCGCGTTAGCATCCTGCCAAGAGAGTTCCATTGTGGTGTGCCTGCTATTGCAGCTCCAGAGACAATGACAACCATTGTCTTCATAACAATGATAATTATAAGATAATTTATTGCCGAGGAGGCACAAGCAATAAGACAAGACGACGCTGCATAATCGCTTCTCATTCATGCAATCATCTGCCAAATTTGTCTTCCCTCTTAACTGTTCGAAGCAACGCTGCAAAACAGGAGGGGAATTTCCTACAACACTGTGGCGTGCGCCATTGCGAATGGGCTCAGGATCTGCGCGTTGCAAGTTCTTGCGATTTCACCCATATCCTTGCCCGGAAATCTAACTACAAGTTTATCATTGAGCAGAAAAACTCCGCGTGTAGCCTCGAATGCTAACCGTCTTAATCCACCCTATAGTTATGAGTCTATAGTGAACATTTTTTAGCCAACAGCGTCGCGATGTTGTCCAGAGCTCCAACAACGTGAGCTCCACCAAGTTAGAAGAAAATGTGTGCATGTGACACAGAGGCCGGAATGATTGCAAATAATGCGAGAAAAAAAAACATGAAAGCCAGTGAAAATGCGCACGCACGAAACCAGTTTACGGCACAGCTATCGAGAGGCCGCGAGAAAAACAGCGGATGTGAGCACGCCGCCAGTATACCCGTCGGTGTTGCCTCGTGATTGCGAACTGCTATTCCTGGTGCTTCTGCAATCGTCGGCGTATTTACGTGGGGTCTTCTCGTTCCACTCCAAGGAAATATTCTCTAGGGTTTCTCCCACTTCTTTTGCTCTCTCTCTCTCTGTCACACACACACACACACATTATATATATATATATATATATATATATATATAAGCAAGCATCGTCAGCTGTAGCTGCACCACAGAGGTCAGATAGGGTCATCAGCATCGGCGAAGTGTTCTGCAAGCACTCTGCAAAGTTATGGGGTGAGGTTTATCATGATAAGGAATAGACAGACTTCGCGTGGCATGACATTAGCTCCAGTCAAATATCTATAAATGATCGGAACTACCGGTTTCTAACACAAGATATCTTGTGTGCAAAACTATAATAAATCGGGCATTTTTGATGAATCCTGGAGCCCAAAGTGCCTTTAACTAACTTCCGCATTCGTGAAACTGACACCCGTGATGCGTTAAGCGATCACCAAAATTTCACTTGCCGAGCAAACAAAATTAAAAACTTCCGAACCATTTCGCATACTTCTAGTTCGTTTGTGCACGTATCGTTTCTTCACATTCTATTGAAGAGCAATACCTGCTATAGGTATAGTGCGCGAATTTAGTGCATCTGAACATATTTCTTCCTCCGGAGTGGACTACTCCCGTATACATGAAGGAATAATGACCTACCCGCCGCGGTGGCTCAGTGGCTAAAGCGTTGCGCTGCTGAGCACGAGGTCGCGGGTTCGATTCCCGGCTGCGGCGGCCGCTTTTCTGATGGAGGCGAAAAGCAAAAACGCCCGTGTGTACGAGATTTCGGCGCACGTTAAAGATCCCCAGGTGGTCAAAATTAATCCGGAGCCCTCCACTACGGCGCGCCTCATCGCCTGCGTTGCGTCGGCGCGTTAAACCCTAGAATCAATCAAGGAATAATGACCTGCAGGCCAGGATGACATATGCCATACTTTTGGCGTACTCTCTTTCTCTGTAGGCAGAGGACTGCCGAAGCTACACGATCCGATACACGCACGGCTATCACAAACTCTTGACGGGCGTCCACGCAAAAGGTGCTTCGGGGAATACCTGGCGAGTCGTTCTCTTCCGTGCCAGTGTGCGGGAATCTAGGCCAAGCGTGACCACGTTTTATTCTGGCCATATATCATACGATTAAACGCGAGGTGCGAAGCACAATCACACCCCAGTTGCCGGATGCTGTTGTTCCTTTTACGTCGTCGGAAACGCAAGGGGGACTTTTCTAGACAGCCCACGCGCTATACAGACACGACGCCCCTAATAGCGTCAACGAGAAAACGCGAAGGTGTCGGCTTAGAAAGGCGGGGGGCATTAACGGGCAAAACCCAAGAAGCAGCGCCGCTCGAAGCATGCCGACGTCTCGTCTCCCCGCGAAAACGACTCCGGGGTAACAAGCGCGTTTCGGATGTGTATATATATATGCGCTCTATACGCGGTCCGTTCGCACGCAAAGAAAGAAGCAGGAACTCGCTGAAGCCTCGCGGCGTTGTAAAGCCAGACGCCACGTATCTTGTACGTACGCATACTTGCGCGAGAGAGCGCATACATACATATCCAATGCTGTAGCGAGTGCGTATATACAACTCAGACTCGTGAGACACGGCCAGACGAGGGATGTACGTGCGTCGGTTGCGCGGTATTACACAGACCCGCGGTGTCTCATATCGAGTGCAGGATCGGCATGCATGGACTTTTATATGCGGAGGCGGAAACGTATCGGTGAAACAGAACGTGCCGGCACTATATATGCTGCAGCGTTATCTCAAAAGGCAACTGAAGACCCTTGTTCACAAAATGTGCCTCCTGGAGACACTATACGCTGGAACGTTTGCAGACGCGACTAGCATAAGCCAGACCACATTCGTACCTTGGGTTGCGGTGTACCTGTAGCAGTCGTGTACGTGGTCTCGATTGGATGCGGCAAGCACAGTTAGTGGTGGTTAAAACTAAAGAGTCTTGCAAACGCCCATGGTGACGACACGCTGCTGTACGGCTGTATGTTCCATTTCAGGCACATTTAGCCCTAAATACGGCGTTTTAATTTTATTTGATTGTAGGGTTTAACGCGCCGGCGCAACGCAGGCGATGAGGCGCGGCGTAGTGGAGGGCTCCGGATTAATTTTGACCGCCTGGGGATCTTTAACGTGCGCCGAAATCTCGTACACACAGGCGTTTTTGCTTCTCGCCTCCATCAGAAAAGCGGCCGCCGCGGCCGGGAATCGAACCCGCGTCCTCGTGCCTAAATACGGCTTTACGCATGGACTCAGACGGGGCCATACTGGAATCGCCCTTCAAAGATGCGGAACTCCGAAGACGGCTGGGATTTTTTTCCATCTCATCTTGGCTCCCAACCTTCCTAATGAGAATAATTCGACAACCCAACGAAAACAATTATCATCATCATCGCGGTACGAATATAAAACGCGAAACCGAGGCGGCATACAGCAAAGGCTTCCACATTTTTTTCTGCACGCAACCTTCTCAAGTTTCTGGTAGGGAATAGCCGTCTTGGGTATCCCCGAAGTGTTAAAGGATCAAAGCGGGCGCAGTGCGAAGCACACTAATGGAACCTCTAGATGAATTTCAACTGCCTCGGCAAACGCTACCGCCGCGGTGGCTCAGTGGCAACGCCGATCAACGGCTAAGTAAAGGGCCATCAGTCCCAATCCGGTGGCAGTCTTTATTGCGGAAGCGGAAAACAAACACGGCCCAACGCGCTATATTTAGAGCGCCTGTTAAATATGGTCAAGCAGGCCAAATTCTACAAAAGCTACAAAAGCGTACCATACACAAGGGCGTTTCACCAGAAAGTTAGAAAAAAATCGGGAATCTTTTTCCGCGCATTTTTTTTTTTTAACGGTAGCGTGACCGCGCCACGTGTGAGACAGCATACAAACGCCCAGGGACAACAACACACGCCGGAACAAAGCTGTCGTGCACAAAATGAAGCGAGCAACGACGACGACGACAACAGCAACGCCCTTAATTGTCCCAGCCGCAAAGGCCGCCGGCGCGTAGCGCGGTGCAGTGTGCCCGTCGTCTCAGCAAATTTACCCCCTCGGGCGGTGCCGGCACCGGCGGCCTCGCTAAGCACCTGCGCGTAGCGCGCGCGCGTTTACATTGGACCCGCCGACGAAGTAGCCGCGCGAACGCAAGACGACGCCGTCAGTTCGCGTTTACGCTACCGGCGCCCGGGGCTATGACAAGAAAGTGGAGCGCAGTCGTGACTCGGTTCCCGTGTGTTTACCTCGAGCCCATATGCGCATGCAGGGGCCGCAGGGGGAGAGTCGGCGATCACGTGGTTGTGTAATACCTGTAGCTGCGTTTGCTCTTATTTCATGCCTGTGCAGATTGGTATAATTTCCAGGCGTTCGGCTAATGAGGAAAAGTGTTCTTATTACGAGGCGCAGCACCGCAATCAGGCGCCCCCGTTCGTTAGTCCCAAAGCCTCATTGGGACCGCTGATGGACCAGCGACCGAAATGTTTGGCATGCATCGCAGCGTCATACGCGAAATCCCGCCAAAATGCAGGAAGCCAAACTTTGCGACGCTCGAAACAAAATTCCCCCCAAAATTCCCAAAATTCCCCTCAAAAATCCCGAAAATTTCCAAACCCCCCCCCCCCCCCCCCTTAAATTCCCAAAGTGGGGATACACTCATGCTCGCATGGCAGGAAGCCTCCGAAAACAGAGTTCTTTTGGATCATTATCACATCACAACAATTTTTCTCGGCGTGTGTTACCCGCAGTTTTCGAATTCACCTCAACATGAAGAAACTCATATTTATAAGCCGCTTTCCTATATGCATTCCAAAATGACGCCGATATTAGGGAGATATCAATCGCGAACTAAATTTAGTCAACCAGCGCTTTCCCAACACCACGCTCCCGTTACCCTGTCCTCGCAGCGTTCCTGCATACGCCTGGTTTTTGCTGGAAGCAGCAATGTGTCACAGTTCGGGATAAAGTGACGGTACACGGAAGCCCACCCAATCTGATAAAAGTCCTATTCACATGACACAGAAGTTCGGGCGTTTTTAACTGCTAGCCTACGTGCACCCGCAACCATGGGTCAGCGGGTCTAGCTGTTTTACTCACGACAATAGAAATACAGCTTTAGGAAAAAGGACATTAAGAACTACGACACCGTGGTCAGTTAAGGCGGCAGATATCTAGATGCGAGTTTAACGATCATCTGCTACATGGAAGTTACGTAAAACAGCCCTGTAGACCCCGGAGTCTGCTTTTACCGTTCCCTTTAAATCAGCCCTTTTCCATTTCATAAGTATCCTCTTCTCGTCTGCGGTGCTCAATCTTTCCCCCCTCAATGCCCGTCACGCGCGGACAGTGCGCAATGCTTTCATGGCCCCCGCCTGTTTCCTCCGAACTTCGTAAAAAACGACATGTCCGCGACCTACATACGTCCTGATGCGTGACGTTCAAGTGATCGACGCAACCGAGACTCTTGGAAAAGTTTGGCAACGAGCCTTTCGTCATGCCATCGTTAAGGATAAATAAGCCGTCGCGTTACGTCGCCACGCCGCGGAGGAAACTTCGGGTTCGCTTGGTTGGTGTAATAGTTAAGCGAGCACCGAAATTTCGCAGTGTTAGACGACGCTTTTGTCGTTCAATCGAAGCAGAACCTAATGACTGTATTGGAAAGTCCGGACGCATGAAAAATTGCTCTCGATGGTTACAAGGAAATTATATTACCCATGTGTCGCAGATTAAAAAAAATAGTTACAGGACACCGCGTATAGTAAAAAGAAATCATAAGAATGGGTTGCTTAAGGATCCTTACTGATATCATTTTGCCGCGTACGATTTGAGAAATACGAAGTGTTAAGGAACCGTTGGTCAAAGAACAATGAGAACAATCTAGAGAGCAATAAAAATTGGAAGATGATGGGGAAAAAAGAAATACAAAACTTTGTACAAAAATTTAGACACTTCTATGGCGCTCCATGCATTCCGATGCGTTTAACTCCTCCGGGGAACAAAGTCATAGAAGATTTCCTTTACAGTGAAGGTTTCTGCGGTTCTTCAACGAGATTCCTTTTTGTGGCCTGGTCTAAAAAATAGAGTGGCGGTAATTTAACAGACTACGCTGCCCAGCGTTTTGTTGAAACGGCGCGTGGGTTTCATGTGTGTTTGAAAATGTGCAGATGTCTAAACGTCCACGACATACATGGCAAACCTCGCCGGAATCAATCATGGCGCGGACGGTCAGTGGCCCGTAGAAGAGAACACCGACAAACGTTCACGGTCATCGCTACTACTTTTGATTTAAATCATGTAAATACAGCGGTTTCACCGCGCTAACGAAGTCGTATTTTCGACAAAGTGGTGCCGGCACCAAGGAACGAAACAGGGACCTTCAGCCTCGTAGTAGTGCGCCTCAGCGTAACGGCGGGTGGCGCAGAAGATGTTACCGCACCGGCAGGCGTAGATGGAACCGAGGCCAGTCTTCTTGTCGCACGAGGAGCAGTGCTTGCCATTCTTGACCTTTATCGGGGACGGGTGCTGGGCTTAGGCTGACGAAGCCCCGTCATCGGTTCCTGGACTCTGATATGCTGTTCGAGACCTCGTCCAGGGGCCCGCCGCCGCTGTTAAGCTCGGATGATACCCTCGCCAGCCGCAGTGCTGGTGCCCAGGTCACCGGTAATCGACTACTTGTTGTCATCCGATGAGTTCTTGTCCTCGTCGGCGTTTGGGTGTCTATTATTAACTGCTCCAGGCAGGCCCCGCTTGCAAGGCAGCCGCATCCCGGCGGAAGGTGCCGGCATCCAGCTCCGTAGCCTCGTCATCGAACAGGGCCGGCGCCAGGGTAGAGCACGGGTCATGGGCGCTACGCCCCAGCCCCAGACGGCCCCTTACCAGCGCCCTCTTCACAGGAGACACGGGAGGGCGGCGAGAAGTTGGCAGACGGGAAAAAACGTGTGGGCGCAGTGCGTAGCCGCTCGGTCCAGTCCAGTTCCAGCGGCTTCTGGGGCGCAGCTGTGGTGGCCACGTCCTGCTCAGGGTGACGATTGGGGCACACGCAGGGCGCACTCCATTTGTGGTGTCGCACGGGGAGAACTTGCATGAAAAACTGCTCGGCGTCGCGCGCACTCTCCCCGGGTTGAGGGGCGGTGCATCCACGAGGCGCCGACGATGTCATGTCCATCTGTACGCGCTAGAGGAGAACCTTGCGGAAGTTGTCCTGGGTGTGTGGAGACCCCGGCACTCTCTTCTTCGAAATGGCCACATCAAATCCACTGGTCCTGGCTGCGGCTGGCGGACACCCATGGTCACTGCAGCCCTGGCAAGGCAGCTTACAACGACAGCCATCGGTGTGCATGCATCCAGGAGGTAGCAGCATCGGCTGTGGCAGCGCGACGCATGGGACAGCTCCCGGTTGCGCCAGATCAAGTGTTGGTGGAAAACTGGTATTCCTTCTAGTTTTGAAATCCGCGAATTGATCGGATAGACCATATCCTCCGGCGACACAGGCAGCTCGAAGGCCGTACCGCGAAGTGTCATGATGAGAACCTCAATGGCACTGCTACTGGATATAGCAATGTTCGGAGGGGCAGAACCATCTACGAAGAACGGATCGGAGCGCCCCAGCATTCTAAATGCCCAGGGAAATCCCCGCCAGCATTACCATCATCGCGAAGAGGAGCAGTGACCCATAGAAGGGAGCTAACGAAACGTTAACGGCCGTCGCGACCATTATTCGTTTAAATTATGTGAACGCGGTATCTACCGCACGGACGGCGTAGTTTTCTCGAATACGTGTGCACTGCATAACTGCATGGATAGTAGTAGGAAGACATTGTGGTACTGAGTGACATGTTTAAAGCAAAGCTGTTAGCCTCTTGTTGGTCTGGCTTTTTCGTGGATCTAAGTGTGCAGAAAGAATGTGAAAGCGCAGCCACTCCCCGAACACGCGTGCAGCCAGCTTCTCAAGAACGACTTTACGTTTTGTCACGCAAAAAAAAAAAAACATAGCCCGTGAACTGCGCAATAAGTTCAGCCGTGTTGAGAACCATCGGCTCCCCACGGTGACCAAGGCTATGCTGTACTTAATGTGGGATCGCCTGGGTTGCATTATGTGAATATCACCAATGATTTCATTACCAAGACCGTGCCTCACCTGCGCTTGTCCGAAACGTGGACTGTTGCACTGATACAAGTTGTGGGGTACACTGGCATTATGTGCTCGAAACGCCCAGATCACGGAGTGCCTGGTGTAGACATGTACGCCGAGGATGGTCTTACCATTGAGTCCTGCGAGTTTCATACCAAGCTCGTGCACGCACGCAGCGCAGGCACCGAACATGGGGATAATCACAAGAATGCACCCACCACATTCACGCGAACCTGTATAGATTAGTGTTCAATATAAATGTGACACTCGTTGTGGACGTCTCGATTTAAGTACATCCAAGTGACCACAAGGCCGGCCATTCTCGTTACTAAGGCGCAATAAGCCAACTTGTGGATAAGAGTTTTCATAAAGAACACAGTTCAGATATGAGTTGGGGAGGAGGAGGAGGAGGAGGAGGAGGGGGGGGGGGGAGGGGAAAAAGGACTAAAGGCCGGGAGATTACCAAGTTGTATTGATTGATTGGTAGTGGTGTCCCCTTTGAAACGGCGTGAAGACAGTGTCATTTTATCAAGAAAAAATTAATATATCTATGTTTTATATACTGGTGCTGCTCTGAAGGCAGGCACAATGTACTTCTTTTTTTCTGTTGCAGGTGGTAACTGTCCTAGAAATTATTCCCCTCTCTACTTTTCGCCCACCAGCATTCTAATCTTCTTTCAGTCGCCTCGATAGCCTTGAAGTTTACTCCCTCTGTTTCAGCCTTAAATCCTAGGGCTTCTGGAAGCCGAATATTTCCCTATTGAAGATTTGGATGGATACACTCACATTCTCAAACTATATGCCGCATAGTTTCTGTTTCTTGTCCGCAGATCACGGATACCACATCATTTTCTGTATACTTCCTCCCAAAGGTCTTAGTTGTCAAGCAACCTGCTCTAGCCTCAAAAAGCAAAGTACTTGCTTTGGAATTATCGTAGAAATTTCCCTTTCTGAAGTCTAATTTCTCTTAGCTGTACAGCTCTAACGACGTTTTAGCTTCTTTTTTTCCCCTCCATTTATTCGTTTCTATTTGTCTTGCTTCTTATCTGGTTACCTTGGCTGTCTTTGACTCTCCACTGTTCTTTCCGTATTTCATCGTTAGCCTTCTAGGTTTTCTTTTTTTTTTTACCACTGCTTGTAGAGCCCGGTTTGCTACCTTGCACTGGGGGAGTGGGGTATCAGAGGTGAAAGAGGAGCCAGACGAAGAGGAAGAGATAGGAACGGAGGTGAGCCACAAAACTGCGGCCATATCAAGTTCAGAACGTCACACATACGGAAATGAACTAGCAGCAAAAAAAAAGCCAGGCATAACTATCCCCATGGGCGTCCGGAAGGGGGGGCAAGGGGGGGCAACTGCCCCCCCTTGGAGATTCGGAAATTCGGATATTCGGAAACAACTTTGCACTGAAGGACGAAAGGCAGGAAAGAACGACACCGACGTTCTCTCCTTCGTCCCGTTCTTTAGCGCAAAGCTTTTGTAAGTGAATTATGTAAGTGAACCAACTAGCCCAACAATTCACGCTGTGATAAGCACACTCAGGTCCTGCGTATCCGTATGAAATGCCCTTCCGGACTGCGGTCAACATTGCACGACACTGACAAACATTGCCGGTCATGTCATGGTAGTGAAGCAGGCTGCCTGTGCTGGTATTGAAGATAGCGAACAATTCTGAATGGTTTGACGTTTTTTTTTTTTTCTTCTAAACTTTATATTTATGCAGTCTTATTGCAATAACTTCAGTTTTGGAACAAATTTGCAGCTATATCTAGCAAAAAACCGTCACCGCTACACTTAGTAGGGAGAGTAACATCCTCCCGTGCCGTCACTTCTCCTTGTACACCTTTTCCTTCCAAATTGCGAAATGTCGGTACCACCAAAGCCCCGAAACAAAACCTATAAATCAGCCCCTCAAAACGCTTGTACGCCTGTACTGCATTGAAAGTCAGGGAGGCCAGTAACATCTTTATTGTGTGAGCCATTTCAACAGACTTCATCACACATGTCATCTCGCAATTTGACCAGAAAAACCCGAGGCGTCTGCAGCTGCTATTCAAGGAAGATTGACGGAGTGCAGTTATATATATGTATGTGAACGTTTTGTGCTGTGTGCTGGTGATCACTTGGCGTGAGTCGAAAACCCTCACGCAGCGAGACTAACCATTCTTCTGTGACAGTAACTTTTTGCATTTTCTTTACTAACTTTATTTCTTTAATCGGTAATAAATCCAATGTATATTCTCCAAGTCTGGTTCTAACTCGCTGTTTGTAATTTTTATTTCATATGTGTAGTTTAAACCCCAAATAGCGCCTTTTGGTGCTATCCAACCGTACACCCCCCCCCCCTATACCCCCCAAGCTAATGGATGCCCCCCCTTACAAAAAGTTCTGCGGACGCCCTTGACTATCCCACACGCAATATACACGCTACGGAGGTAACAAATAAAACAGGACACGCCCGAGTCATTGAAAAATCGCGGGCAATCAGCGTGGCCCCACCCAACGACAACAGACAGTCGGCCGGCCAAGCTCTGCTTGCAACCGCAGACACGCACCGAGCAGCGCTTATTTCACAAGGAAAAGAGAACAGCGCCGGCTCCGAGGAACGGGCACCTTTCTTTCGCCCGAAAGGAATGCAAGGCTAGCTACTTCTCCGGGCGCCCCTCCTTCCCCTCTTCTTCGCTCTCCCTCCCTCTCCTAGAAGTCCGCCGCTCTCGCAGATGGCTGTCTCAGTCACAGCGCGAAAGTAGCAGCCAGTCAGCCTTGGCTCCGATCGTCTCCTGCAGATGAAAGCGCCCTTTAGTGACCGGCCGACGACGACGAAAGGAAAACAACATCCGCCGTTATTACCCGAACCTTTCGAACCTCGAGGAGGCATTAGCGCTACCGCTGAGGCGCGAAAACGAATGCGACGCGAGCGTGTGTGTCCGTAATCCATCTTGCATTTTTTCCGGTCAAGACCACGGCGCTCCCGCCAGTACCGAAATACATTGAGCAATGATACGCGGTGGCGCTGCGCGCCGCGAAAGCAAAGCTGCTGAGTACTAAGTGATTGCTTCGAGAGTAATTGGTTTGGAAGTTATGGGTCGATTTCGCACAAACAAGACGATAAAGCTATCGAAACAGGTTGCTAGATGTTTTAAAAGAGGTTGTGTCGGGCAAATCGTTCTGAGGTAAAGCCACTGCGAAAAGCGCAGATATAACGAACCGGGGAAGAAAGGGGGACACAAACGCTCCCCCATTTCTCCTCCACACCCCTTTCTTCCTCGTGCTCGTTGTGCCAAGGCGAAAGCCTTAGCTGTCTTATAATAATACGCGAAAGTGACCTTAGTCGTAGTCGTCGTTGTCGGCGTCTACACGAATAGTGGCAAAATAGCCGCTGTTGTTAAGAGAAATAAATTGGGTTCGAGTGGGATTTGAACCCGGCTAGTAGTAGTAGTAGTTGTAGTAGTATTACGAACTTTATTTTTCCCTAGAGTTGTGGTGATTGTACCAGTGAATTATTCACTCAGTCCTGTAGACAACCGGGCTCGCGGTGTTTTGGGAGCTCGGTGTCTTCGGTCAACTGGACGAGGGCTTCTTGCACGAGGGGAGCTGGGATGGCAGTCTCCCACTCTGGTAAGGATGATATGTTGTGAAGGATGGGATGAGTTCTTCTGCGTGATGCCGGTATGACTGGGCAGGACCAAACGACGTGGTGAAGTGAGGCTCGTTCCACAGAACAGAAGGGCCAAGCGTCTTTATATTCCACAGGATATATTATGGACATGAGGTAAGGAGTGGGGAACGGTAGTGTTTGAAGCTGCCTGAGAAGGACTGCATGCCTGCGACTGCGCGATGGATGCGGTGATAGGAAATAGGCACGAACCTGGCGGAAATGGTCGAGGATATCGCCGAAAGTTTGGAGGTGGTCCTTAGAACCAAAATGGCTACCTACATGGCCGCCATATATGGCTACCTTCAGGGTCGCCAGAGCAGCAGTTAGGTTCGCCAACCACAGCGCTAATCCAACACCCTGCCAGACGGAACAAAAATTAATGCGTGCACCTCGGCAGGTGCACGTGGCGGCACGTGCGTAGAACGGGTGCACGGGGAGGATGCAGCGTGAATTGCGGCCGGCTTGTCTCTCGGAGTAATCGAAGACGAAAAAAAAATTAAAGACGTTCCACTCAATGCGAAAACAGTCGGGAGTGCAGATCAGTGGTTTCGCCATGATGGGCTGTGGCGCCATTATCCGCTCACTGCTGCCACCCAATGCATTTCAAATTTCCTGTCTTCACAGTGCTCGCGTGCCCCCTGCCTGCAAGTGCGCCAGCGGGAGTTCTGTTTTTTTTTTTCCTTGTTGTTGTTGTTGTGGTTGCTTTAATTTTGTATGCTGGAGCCTTTCGGCGTCATTTCGAGCGCGCCATTTTTTTCTTGCGCGGGTGGAGTCTTTCTGCGTAATTTCGAACGCGCCAATTCTTTCTTGCGCGGCCACTTTTTTCGCTTACTATCGTAAAAATCAACCCAACGATCGTTCCTAACTAAATGAACGAGAGGGCTGCCGGTTATATACAGAGATTTTGCATGAAACGTCACTGCAGTTTGCTTTGCGCTAGACAACGGGGATCCGAGACATATGGCAAGCGCCAGCGGTTCACGAGGTTGGAGCGGTTATGACTATTCAAACCGCGTGGTTTTTGAAGCCTCAGCGTGATCCCCTGACGACGCGACATCAGGCTCTACTTGGGTCCGTTATCTCGCTGCGCCGCCTGATTCCGGCAGTTGCATCGACCGTTAGCGATGTACGACGACAGGGCGAGCCCATAAAGTGCTCTGCACTTAAAACGAAAGCGAGGAAAGAAGCGCGAACACGATGTAGCAGTAAGGAAGTCCTTGATAATTGCTTAGCTTTCGTCGCCAAAGCAGGTAAGCATGGCTTGAGTTCCCTGGATTTTTTTGCGGTTTCTGCAATGACTTTAATTTACCATATTTTGGACTTGGCAAATGAAGCTGTCTGATATTCGCAGTAACGACAGATTAGCTAGTTGTATGGCGACATCTTCACAACAAGCGCAAAGCATGCAGACAGAACAAGAAACTATAAATTAATCGTTAATGTTAGCACTGATAAACATTTAGTAGTTACTAAAAGACCCAAAAGGCAGAACTTTCGAGCCAATTTAAAAAGTCTGTTATACATAAGCCATATGCCTGCCATCATTTAATTCAAGATACAGGTTTATCAACTCTCAAATCTTATATTAGGGCGATTATGATATGATGACATACAAATACCTCATTTTTCTTCTATAACCGCCAAAATGTGAAATAAGAGGAGACCAAGGGCCGTGACGTCCCGGTGACACGGTGGTGTTCTATTTGAGGAGCTTTTTTTCGGAACGAGTCAAATACACCTGAACGGAATTGCAGAAACAAGCAAAAATGTCTGACTGTCAAAACTAGTCCATCATATGTTCTACATGTCAGCTAGGGGAAGTTAGCTTTGGAGTATTTGCATTAAGACTTGTTAACAAAATTTTCGCTTGTTTCAGAAATTTTGTTCAGGTGAATTCGACTCATTCCGAAAAAAAAAAAAAACGCTCCTCATTTACTACATTGCGCTGAGAGGAAAACGAAGCAGCTCGAAGCACCTCCTGCCACGCTTGCCTTCTGTAGGGATCCACCCTGTTACCCTTAATGACCAACGGTTATCTTGTCTTCGCATTACATGCCCTGCCTACGTCCATTTCTTCTTCCTAATTTCCACTAATATGTCCTTAACATGCGTTTGTACCCTGACCCATTCCGCTCTCTTCTTGTCCCTTAATGTTACGCCTATCATCTTCTGTTCATTGCTCGCTGAGTCGTCCTCAATTTAAATTGAACCCTTTTAGTGAGCCTCCAAGTTTCTGCCCCGTAGGTGAGTACCGGTAAGATTCAGCTGTCACACAATTACTTCTTCAGTGACAATGGTAGGCGGTCATTCGTTATCTGAGAATGTCTGCCGTATGCACTCCACCCCATTCTTATCCATCTAATCATCTCTGCCTACTGATTGGGATCCGGAGTCACAACTGGGCCTAAGTAGATATATTCGCTTACCACTTCCGCTGCCTCGCCACCTATTCAAACCGCTGGGCCCTCCCGAGGTTATTGATCATTACTTTAGTTTTCTGCGTATTAATTTTCAGGCCCACGGTTCTACTATGCTTGTCCAGTGCGGTAAGCATGCTTTGCGATTCGTCCCCCGGGTTACTTAGCAAGGCAGCGTCATTAGCAAATCTAAGGTTACTGAGGTATTCTCGATTAACCCTTACTCCCACCTGTTTCCAATCTAATGTTCTGAATACCTCCTGTGAACATGCTATGAATAACATTGGCGAGATTGTGTCCCCTTGCCTGACGCCATTCCTTATAGGTATTTTGCCGCTCTCCTTATGGAGAACGATGGTAGCTGTGGACCCATAGTAGATATCCTCTACTATTGCCGCAATGATGACGGTCTGCAAAGTTTCTATACCTTCCCCGGCTACGAAGAAGCCATGGTCCACGTCCAGCAGGCACCTTAAGTTCGTTCCTGTCAGATCCGCTGAAGCAGTCGGAGCGAAACTGCCACAGGTGCAGTCTTTTGAAAACACGCAGAGAATGTCGACGCAGTCAACGCAGCCAGGTCGAAATTCGGAGTCATCCTCGACGGTCGTGTACACGAATGTGAGTTCTTGAGATGTATGTACCGCTTCCTGGAAACAGTTTCTTCAAGCCTTCCACCCCCTTTTCAAGCTTTGCACTTTAAAATTTCGACTGTCTTTGTCAGATGCCTTCTTTTTCTTCTAATGGGGCCTGACTCGTACTGTTTTCGTTAGACTGCGTTGTCAGGTACATGCAACGCAAATTTTTTTTGGTTGACTCATAAAAACGTCAAAATAGCGTATGACAAGAGGCAACAATACACGCTTGGTAGTCGTTCACCCCCATGCAGGTCTCAAACACACAGCCTAAAAAATAAGGCCATCCTGTGGTTCAGCTTCCCCACAATGCTCTCGAATGACAAGCACATACAATCAACGACTTTTCGTCGAATGACAATGTAGAGCACGCTATCTGACTCAAAAGTTTGGTCTGTGCTGTGGCATGAGGCAGTGCAATTTGCGACGTTCTGCATTGCGCAGATAACCTTTTTGTGTCAAGTGGCACGCACGTTGCCATTCGGCGGATGTTCTTTGTACCACAGATTCCGCTTCACCGCATCACACTTTGGTGCGTTGTGGTGAAGCTGAGCCACGTGATTGCCGTAGAGTGTACAGGCTCTCCCCTGAAGCACCGACAGCCTTAAACCTGAAACCCAATTGCGAGCGACGTATTCAAGGATGCTTCAGCGACATGAGTCCGGGACGTGTGATGAACCTCTCATTGTTTGAGTACGCCGAACTCTAGCGCACTCTCTCAACGCCCGCTCGAGGCGGCGGCGCCCACCCACGCTTTTCGATGCATCCTCGACCGAGATTCCTTCGACCAGTCCTCCATCAGCAGCAGCTATCCATTTCAACAGGCCCGCATCAAACTCGCCTACCCGCTATACATCGTGTAATGCATGCGCGGCCGTCCACACACGCACGCACCCACGAAGTCGACGTTCCCTACTCACCGAGGAGCGGCCGAGAACGATCGTCGGCCAATTCTATTGACTGGCATCCGCGGAGGCCCCACTCGAATACGACGCAGCCCGTGGGAAGCCCCGTCAACAAGGTCTAGGTCGAGGACCCCCTCGTCGTCGTCGACGCCGCAGTCTGCGATTCGCAAAGACACAACAGCGATCGCCGCCGACGCGCAGCGCCGGGAATAATTAAGAAGCGCGCCTTTTGGCCCGTGGGAAGAGAAGGGAGATACGGCCGAGGCAATTGCAGCGGCGATGCGAGGCTCATTACCGCACGCCCGCGCGGCTACGCGTCGATTGGACACAGCGATTCGTCTTGAGCGCCGCGCTGCTGCCGGCGCGTCGAAAGTGAATTCTGCACGAGCCGGAGACACCAAGGCTAGCAGCACACTGGGTGCACAATGTCCGCGCAATCGCGGGAGCAGCGGATGTAATCGCCTGGCCATCCAGCGTTAATTAGTAAGGTGCAGTCGACGGCCTGGACAGGAAGTTATATAGCATGTGCAAATACGATTACTAAAAAAATAGAACGCAATTTAGTGACGCCCACAGAGCGGTGCGGTTGAACACGACGAGCATAGTGCTTGGCATACAGGCGTATAAGTCAAATATCGCTAACAATATCTCTTTTGTGACATCTTGAAATCACACGCACACCCAGGTATATATATATATATATATATATATATATATATATATATATATATATATATATATAAAACCCTCTGCGGTGGCTCAGCGGCTAAGGCGTTGTACTGCTGAGCACGAGGACGCGGGTTCTATTCCTGGCCGCGCCGGCCGGGCCGACTCACAATTAAAAACAAGAACAGTGGTTTGCTGACGTTTCGACTGGAGGACCAGTCTGCATCTGAGTAACGTACAACCTAGAAGCACGCACGCTTATGTAGGTGCAGAAGGCGTGCTTCGGAGCACCCTTGTTGAGAACATAAGTTGGCGGTATATATATACACGTGTCCGAAAGCGGATTACGAATCAAAAGATGCACGTGACTGCGAGAAGTAAGCATGGGGGCATCCTTACCGCTAAATCCTTCGTGTGCATTCCAACCAGACCCTAGCCCACAGCACTAACGACAATCGCACCCGGCAGACTGTACAGTCGCCTAACGCGAACCCGGTCACGAAGAAACCGCCGCGATCACATCTCCGGCACGCGATCTCGACAGAGACAGACGATCTGAAGGTACGTCTGACGTATGTCCCCGCAGGAGATTCAGCTTTCAGGAGTCTTTTTCTTTCTTTCTTTTCTCTTTCTTGCGAAGCAACGCGCCAGGGCAAGGTGCAGCAGCAGCTGTCTGAGCTGAGAAAATGCCAAGCGATCGCGAGCGATGCACTTCGCTTGCGCGTAACATATGTGCGTTCCAAGAAGCGCGCGTTCGTGCGCGCGTTCTCCCTTTCGTCGCAACCTATCGGCATACTAAAGACAATTGGCAATATAGATACCGTATAGAAAACAATTAAGATCACTACATTACGGTGAGCAAAAGATCCCGGGCTATCTCCACTAACGTGAAACCTTGGGAGGGGCGAAGCATTCACTCTTAAGCGTATTCTTGGCGCCTTGGCGTTTTTGGCCACGGAGAAGGGGGGTAGAGGTATGCCGCTTAAAAGTCTCTTGTTATTGAAGCCCGAAGCCCTCTATCGCGAGGCGTAAACGAGTGTCCCGGTGCTTTTTTTAGAACGCGTTACGAAGCGCTCTAGCGCGAGGCGTAAACGAGTGTACAGGTGTTCTCTTAGTGCGCGGTACGTTCTAGCGCGAGGCGTAAGCTATTTTCCCGGTGTTTTAGTACGGTGACTACATGAGACGACGATTACGACGACGACAGGAGACGCCAACAGCCCCAGAACATTGTACAAGAAAAAAACCGGGGCTCTGTCTTCCCCCTGGCGCGAAGTTGTGTTTCCTACTATCCAATGGCATACAAATTCTCCCAACCTGGGCTGTCCGAATCGATACTTCGACAAATTTAAAATCTAAAAGCAACCATTTCCCCGCAGTCTGCTTCTTTCAGTCCTACCCCAGGTGTACAGGCGAGACACTGTTCTGACTGCCTACACGCATCTGCGTTCCGCGGACGACATACATGCTTACCAACATTTCTTTTGACGTCATTTTTTTTTAAACCTCTCGCTAGTTTTCTCATACGACAGATCAGGATTTGATCGATTATGGGTTTTAACGCGCCGGAGCTACACCTAGGCTATCAGGCGCGCAGTAGTGGAGGGCTCCGGATTAATTTTAACTACCCGGGGATCTTTAAGACCGGTGCTCCGAAATCTCGACGTAGGGGCGTTTTCGCTTTTCGCCTTAATCAGAAATGCACCCACCGCGGCAGGTATAAACGGGATAAAACCCACGTACTTGGGCTCAGCAGGACAACGCCTTAGCCACTCAGCCACCGCGGCAGGTACAACAGATCAAGATCTTATTAAAGACACCCGATTTTTTTTTAAGCTCCCTTGAGAAATCCGTACTGGCGTTCATGACCACTGCATTTCGAAATTTATTTTCATGGCCCCACTTTCTCAACACAGTGACGTTTGGGCCGTCTCCGACAGTCTTTTTTTACTCTCGCTGAAAGCCGCCTTGAAAACCCTGTTTTTAACAGAGGCCCCCAGTTTTATTTTATACGGACACTTATATTTCCTTTTCAAAATGCTCGATTACGTCGATAGCAGCGTTCCAGAGCACCAGCTGTTGCCGAGTGGTGGTGGTGCTGGTGGTGGGAAAGCATTTATTTCGAGTAAAAGGGGTATTGTCACTGCAGCGACGCGATCGCCGACCTCCACCACTTGCTGTGGTCCTGCCTCCCCTTGCGTCCGACGAGACTGCGGCATCTTGGGGCGACGGGTTTCCGCGTAGACGACGCCTCCGCATGCGCCGCATGAATACATCGGCGCCATCATCGTTCACTCCAAGACTTCATCCGCGAAGCGAACATTTGCATGTTCATCTAATAACCTTTCGTCATCAACTCATACATATGCCTGTGGCAAAATAAACGCTCATAAAAAAGGGGGGTTCGCGCTTGAAAGCGGGAGAAGCCAGAGTACCAGCTGTTGCCGAGTGTGTACGTATGCAGCAACTTGCCAGTAACCCCGAACTCGTATCCCCCTTTGAATGCTGCGAGTCCCAATTTATTTTCGCACACCGCACATTTGTTCCACGGCTCCCGCGAATTACGCCAGTTGGAGCGACAGCAGCTCTCTCTTCCGGTCCGAGAAGCGTGTCTCTGCACAGCTGCGGTCCCGGTCCGCGCTCTTTTGTGACGTCACGACTCCAAAAGCGCGCGCACGAGGCACGGGCTGCTTCGTGAAAGCCGCGGCCACGCACGGCGCCGAGGCGTGTACGCTACGCACGCCGAGCCGCCGAGGCCAGCTCCGGTCAACGTGGCTGCGTCGAGCTCGAAGCGCGCTCACGTTTACGCTGGGGGTCGTCGACGCCAACGGCGCTTCATAATGTGCAGCGTGGCGTGGACGCGCTCCGGGCGTTATATGCGCTCTTTTCGTTGTTGTTAGGTTGTCTCGAGTGTTCGTGTTCGTCTCGGAAACAAGTGACCCGAACGGGCACGGTTGGGTTGGTTCGGGCTGCTACTGCAGCGCTCACTTGGCAGCGCGGGTACGTACAATTCTCGGGCGAAAAGACCGTTATACGAGGTGCGTCGCGAAGAGCGCTCGTTAGAGCTCGTTCTATAGAGTCGAAGCTTACGGGATAAACTCGTCATTTACCTGTCGAGAATGTGCCAGAAGTTCGCTATGACACGAGTTTCACTGCACTGGGACCGTTCTTTTTGTCTGCTCTCTGACCAAGAAACCTCGGTAATATTTTGTTTCCTGTCAAAAAAAAAAAAAAAAAATCTGTAGAGACGTCGGTATTTGCTTACCTAACCTTGTGCTGATGGTAGATCTGGGTTGTCAGAAGTGGCGTTCTCGACGGAACATGACAATGTACGAAATCAATTAATGTGTGTTGATTTCTCTTAAAGAACTCTTTCCCATCGTCATGAGTTACCATCGCCTCTTTCAGCCCCTTTCCCTTTTTCTTTTAATAGCACTACTGCAGGCCGACTTTTATGGAATGGAACGCGTGTAAATAAATAAATAAATAAAATAGTGCGGATTTTCTACACACACTGCTGCATTTATATCCAAAATACAAGTGAAGGATGTGGTACGTATACTGGTAACGTTCAGCAAGAAAACTGCGTGATAATGCAGATGGCAAAGCGGTCTTGTGACTTGCTGGCTCTCGCTAAGACGAACTCGAAACAGCGAAAAAATATGTGAGCTAGTCGTTTTAAGCGACGTTTTGTGCACTGCGTATGCGAGACAAAATGACGAGATGATGTGTATAGCGATGCTGAACATCATTTCACGGCGTGTAATCGCAACAATAGGTAAACATATAAGAGGCCGTGGTGGTCATACCGCTCCACACAGTGCTCATCCATCAACAGAAACGCTATATCCTTTAATTAAATGTGTGTGCGCGCGAGTGCGTGCGTGCGCGCGTGCTTGCGCGCGCGCTCAAGGCTTCTTGTCGAAATGTTGTCACAGGGATGAAGCTGCCCCCTTGCTGCTCACCAGCTTCCAAGCCTAATAATATATGGAACAGCTGGAGTTACCAGTGCCACCACAAGCAGGCACGCAAAAGCCTTGAAAATATGACACTGACAGCGTAACACTCGAGCTCATTAACAAAACAAAAAAAAGAAAAAAAAAGAACAAAGCTTCCAAAAAAAAAAAAAAACGCTAGAGGACAATGGCATCCTGCTCCCCCCGGGCAAGGATTCCGCACAATGGAATAAGAGCTCTCCTGCCGGCCCGCTTTCATCAAGGGTTTCGCCGTGCGAGCATCTGCGAAGCCACGCATTGTCGTCGCCGCTCGTGCAGAGGTGGCGACGAGGCCACCCTGCACGCTGTTGTTGTACATCCCGCAATTGTCCGTTTCCTGAAGGCCGAACGCTGGGCCCCAAAACAAACACTGCGCTCTGTCCGGTCCGCAGAACGAGCCGCCGCCGGGATACCTGGCACGAGAACGCGCACGCACGGTGGCCGGTCAAGGGACGGGCGCGGCGGAGTAGCTTGTTTCGGGGCGGTCTTATCGATTCAAAAACCCACTACCCCCCCCCCCCTCTCTCTCTCTCTCGTAGCGGCCACCGTGGAAGCCGGACATCCGCGTTTAGGGGGCCGGGGACCACAGAGCGTGCTCTCGCGCACTATTCTTCACATGTTTGCATCACACAACGCCGTTTCGACCTATTTTCTCGATTCTGTCAGCTCGAATGCCACTAGCAAGAACGAAAGACGAAAATGCCAAAAAATGTCTGGATCGACGTTATTGCGTCACGATGGCTACGAGAGCTGATGCGTTCCTAAAAAGAGTCGTACATTTCAGAATGCTCCGATAGCACCTGCTATAGGCGGTATTCAATGAAAAGGTTAGCGGGCGATTTCCCCGCCTGGCCACACTGAAAACCGCCATGTCGGTGGCCACCGTGCCAGCGCATGCGCTCTGCGCCCGCATCTCGAAAAAAAAAAAAAAAAAACACCAGCGTACGTCGTCTGCTGCGTTTCAGCCCGATTATCGGTAGTGGCGTCAACAGATATAACATGGCGCTCCACCTACCCTCGAGCACTTCGAATCCACGGAGGATGAAACCGCGGCTGCGAACGGTGCGTATAAGCAGCATAAGTCCGACGCTGCAGTTGGCTGCCGCCGCGGATGTCGACGCAAGTGCACCCGCACCGCTTCCACGACTTTGTCTGATATGTGCCCTCGAATACGTGGTTGAGTACAAAAACCGAATAATTTCTTTGGAGAAATGGTTCACGCGTACACCGATTTAGCGCTGGCTTTCTCGTGCGCTAAATGTTTCACACTCAGCAAAACAACTCACGTCTGACGTTACAGCGCGACGGCTGGCAATCAGCTGATCTGCGGCGGCTACTTCATACGCGCCTGGCGATAGGTAGATCGTACTGTGCTACAATCTGCAATCAACAGCACTTGGCGTCGAGGTATTACTTTGCGTTCAGTGGGCAACAGTTTGGGAATTATACAGTTCCTGCTGTCAAACGGACCACTGCACTCACGTTCAAACCTTTCTGCCACGACCGACTCGCACTCGCTCGTAGGTGTGCGGGGAGGCTGGGGTTGAATTGCAGATAAGGTTGTTACACTCATGAGCAGAATAATGACTTTTCGCGGAAACATCGCTATCGCGGTACAACTGACTATCGAATCACTCGCACACGCCTTGCACGGAAACACAAGGTCACGTGGCGGGCCGCGGCCTGCTTGGCCTCCATGAAGGCATGGAGGAGAAGAGGGGTGCCTGATCTGCGGGCCGTGCGCACAACGTCGCCTTGGCAACAGACGCTTGGCCACAGATATGGCGGCGCACTCGCATAGTTGCCTGCATGTATTCCACGCCATTGAATACCGGCTATAGTTATCGAATACGTAAAAGCGGGCCGCAGATAGTTCTTCACGGCTTATAGGCAGTTTTAGCATATCGTTACCGTGTTTGCGTTACCGTTTCCCGTGTTACCGGAAGCGCTGGCGACGGTGAAGCCTGTGCCAGTAAGTTACCGTTCGCGGTAACTCTCGCGCTGCACAGTCTACTCCCGCAAACACGCTAAACGGTAACGTAAACACGGTAACGATATGCTAAAACTGCCTAATATCCCCGGTGCAATTCAACGTATATGCCTATGCCTTAGTTTACTTGCTGTTGTTTTACTCCAACTGATGATGCTGACGACGATTGTAAGGTAGGATGTATTAGAGTTCCTGTATATAGCTCCCGCAGGGAGCTATATACAGGAACTCTAGGATGTATGACCTGGCGTGACGCATATGAGCTGAGGTATGCCGCGAAGTACGCGAGTTGGTCAGTGTTTCAAATAGAGCAAATATTTGTGTTACCTTCATGGCCCATTTGAAAGGTTTTCCCTCCGTCTCGCGCCCGAAGCGTTTTCGCACGCTTGTTCTATAGCACGTGCCACACACGGCGGCAAGTTTAAAATAAATGCGACGTATGAAAACTCATACTTAATCACAGCGCGAAAGACGGGGAAGATAGAAGAATAACCAAAGGACAGGCGCTAAAATCTCTCCGCAGTTCGCGGACGGATACACGAGACCTTGGGTATGATCCCCACTTTCGCACGCTACAGGTGCTAGATTTCGGCGAGGTGATCTATTCCAGGAAGCCATGACCAGTTCATTACAACATGCGTTTCGCTCTCCCGATGCTTTGTTCTGCAGATAATGGAGGCCTAGTTGGGCTTTACGTTTACCTCGTTTTTAAAACCTTTTGATGCTCACTGTTGTTCAGGAGCAACAACCCCGACAGCAATATGTTTCTCCCGCGATAGGCGGTATTTTGGACATTTGCCGCCACCCGTTGACAGACAAAAGTACTGGGATCATCAAGAAACAAAAAAGAAAGGGCAGCACGTATACTTTGGAGCGCTGAAAAACCAGATATTATACGCGTGTCGAAGGGCGGCTCTATAAACTCCTGACGGGTAGACAAATGTGTACAATCTTGAAATGTGTACAACTTTTAGTATGTGTTGATTCTGACTATCGTGACATCCTTGCCCAACCCTAATATAAAGCAGCGAAATTAGCCGTTGCTCAGGAGCAACATCGGGTCTATGAGGCTGCTTGCCTACTTTTCAGTGTTTGGTTTGTTGGGGTTCCTCACCGCTATTTCAAGATGCTAAGCAAAGCATGCATGCATTGTTTTTATACTGATGTGATTAAAAAAACAATAGATTTGAATTTTTTGTACTGTAATGGATTCATTCAGAAGAGGGCTCATAGAGGAGGAAGTACAAGAAGTCATCTCCCTGCCGTACGGCGAAATCTTCGACGTTGACTTTGATTGCGATCCTGACGATCCGCATATACGATCCCCGAAAAGATAAAGGCTTTGTTGACAGATGGCTCGTGTGAAAGTTTATTAATTTCTGCGATGAAAAACTAGCAGGAGTACGCGATGAAGCGGAACCTCTTGCACAATCTTCTCGTTCTGATGCAACTTGCCGGAGCAAGCTAGAGGAAGAACGCAAAAGCTTCCAGGAAATGAAAGCAACGTTCCGTTCAGAGACAATACCGGGAAAAAAAATAACTGTCCACCCTTCCTGACGGCGTTCACAGCGTGTATGAAAAGCATTGTGTTATTTTAAGGAAATGGTTCAGACTTTGTGCGATCAAACTTTTATGCCGTGTTCAAGAATCCTTCTTGCTCCTACATTACAGTAGACGCAATGGAAAACTACCTTTTTGTTCTCGTAATGTAGGGAAAAATACGTATACTTGAAGTTGACTTGAAGTTTACTTGAATATACTTGAAGTTGACTTGAATATATATTACCAGAGAAAAAGACACGGACAATGAAGAAGCAGACAGGACGATCTTTCTACGTTCGTGTCTTTTTCGCTGGTATCATTTATTCAAGACCACTGTTACGTTCTTTGTAGCTTGATACCGTGAACAAAAATTTGATCGAAAAAGAAAATGATACCACTGCTTGGCCTGAAAAAAAAGAAAAAGAAAAAGAAAACGCAGCTTACGCGCGTTCTGAAGCGAAAAGTAAATATTTACCCCCAAGAAAGGAAAGTAAAGTAATAACAGTCCCAGCCATCTACACTTCGTTTTATTCGGCAAGGTATAGCACTGAAGGAAAAAAAAAATCTTGGCCGTGAAGAGTTTTCCGAATTTTTTTTTTTATTGCGGGGCCCCTTCTTAAGACATTGGAGAAAGCAAACAGAAGAGAAAAATAAATGCTGTTGTAACAATAGCGGGTATTTTTTTTTCTTCGAAAATGCGTTCTTGAAAGTGCATACAGTCGATACCTAAAAGTGCATACAATCGATACCGGATATATCGAATTATTGCATATTTTGAACAGTCCAAAATCCCCTTCGAAATCCTATGCAAAAGCAAATATTTTATATATCGAATTTTCGATACATCGAACGTATTTGCGATACTCTTGGAGTTCCATAAATCCGGGATGGACTGTATTACAGCGAAGCTTTCGAAAAACGCAAAATAAGTACTGCAGGTATATATATATATATGCCAACGAATGAAAATTTCTCAACCATCCTGCCTGGCGGCTCAGCAGTTTATTTCATAGAATCACCACCCCTTAACTCAACGCATAACCTACGTGCCATATGCGCCAAAGGCGCACACTAGGGCCTTTAATCTGAATGCACGCCCCAGTTAAAGACTAAAGTTGGTGCACCGGCAAGCCCTAAAACTATCCCTCCATATATGAACATCCGCGTAGTCTAAGATCCCTGCCATTTAATTGGTGCCGAGCCGTTCAAGAGGCACCTCCATTTCGAATCAATGCTCCGAGCAAGCAGCGAGCGACTCGGACGAGGCGTCGTGCAGATAATCTCCGTCCAGATCGGCCTCGCGATGCCATTGTACAGGAGCAGCCGGAGCAGTTTGAGATGCGCGTCGCTCTATGGAGGTCTAGCACCACTTGGCGCGCTTAGCGGACGACTAACGGGGGGAGGCGCCGCCCCAGCACAATAGAGAGTTTTAGCATAGCGGCTCCCGTACGCCACGCTAAGGTTAGCGGGTAGCGGGACCGGACTGCGCATGCGCGCGCGGGGAGTGCGAGGAGGTTGCCCCTCAGCGGAGGGAAAGAGCGGGCATGGCGAAGGCAGGCCGCGCGGAACTAATCCACCCCACCGTGACGAATTTGCTCTCCCCAGTCGCGCCCCGCTACCCGCCGCCGTAGCGTTAGCGGACGGAGCACGCTATGCTAAAACTCTCTAATGGCTCATCCTCGCCGAGGGAGCGGGTCAATTGGTCTCGGAGGCGGTAGCGTTGGCGGCGGGGACCATTGGAGCGTGTCATCCGCGCTGCTGGTCACTCGGTCAGAAGGCGCAGGCAAAACTGCTTGCTACGCGCCTGCACACCACCCAGGCGAGAAGGCCTGCGAGTTGCGTTAGCAACGAGCCGATATCCGCTGCTCTGACTGGGTAGAGACGAAGGGACGTCCGTAATAGAGTCGCTGAGGAGGCTCGAAGTGAGAAAAGAAAGGCAGCGACGACGGGGATGGTAGGCCCGCAGTCAGCCATAGGTGGTGTCCCCCGAAGTCGAGAAGACGCCGGCCTACGCAAGCCCTCGCGCATCGATGTACTCCAGCGCCTGCAGCTGCAGCGTTGCGTATTGCCCCGACCGGTTCCTATCCGGCTGATCATCCCATACGGCGACCGTATCACGAGAGAAGTGTTGGCGACGCCTCCTCCCCCCTCCCCGCTCCCCTCCGCTTCCGCTTTCACGCTCCGCAACAGTTGACGCGGATAAGCACTACTTGTAATCTGGCAGGCCATTTCACGAGAAGGAAAACTCGTCGTCTCGCTTGAACCCTTCTTATGCATGTATGCAACGTCACTCACTTAGTGCCCGGCTGATGAAGCCAACGAGGAGCCACCTTACAAGATAAAAACGCTTCACAGCAGCAGCAAGATCCCGTACGCCGCGGAAACGAGGTCTCTAGGGGAATCAGTAAAACCATTAATGGCCTCAAAACACACGTCGATACAGCGTGCAGTCTAGTCGTCACTGCAGGTATTGCGGAACAGTCGCTAGCCCCTTAAGGTGGCGTTGTGCAATGGCCATGCGACTGGCCAAACCAGGGGTCCGGCGAACGTCGGGTAGGTCGCTTCGGGGAAGGCTCCGAAGTTCGCTGTGACAACCTGAAACATTTCTTTTGGCGTTTTTTTTTTTTTCCTGCGCACCTAGGTAAAAAGTACGTCCGCCTCGAGACGGGGGTCACTGCATAAATAGTCTGGCACATCGCGGCTGTGATTGGATCACTGGTGCACCATGCACGCACAGAACGTATACATTCGTCGAAGAAGGACAGGTGTTCCCTAGGAGGTAAGAGCTCAGCTGCTGGCTTTGAGGAAAATTTTATGCTGCTTTTGGTGAACACATGGCGAAGAAAACTACCGTATTTATTCGAACATAAGACGAGTTTTTTTGTTTTTTTCCCAAAATTCGTAGTCTCAAAGTCATACCCAGCCTTATATTCGAAGCTCAGTATATATTATGGCGATTTTTTTTACTCTCCAAACTGCAGTTTCGCTTTATAATCGTGACCGCCTTGTAGTCGAATAAATACGGCACGCTGTTTTCGCGTCCTTACTCTAAGCGTTGCCAACAGCATTCAATTTCTGGACGCGCGAGGTCAATCGAGTGCGTGTCGATGCCGCGTAGTTCGCCGCTTCTTCAATTCCTTTAGGCAGCGGCTTTTAGGAAAGCAAGAATAAATAAAAAAAATGAGGTCAACGGTTTCAACCCCTGGCAGATGATAGACGCGTTTGACATGTGCGTGCGGGTCAAAAAATAGCCCTTTTGTTCCCTTCGGACAGGTATGCGGCCAGTCTGATCCTTCCATAATAGCGTGAACGGGAAAGCCGGTTGGCGGGTCACCTCTGATGGGAGTCAGTGCCAGACTACATAAACAAAAAAAAAAACGCAAAAGCCCTGTACATACACTTATTCTAAAAATGGCTTGACCCTGGTCGTAGTCTGCCGATAAACACTGACAATATTTTGATTGGCGCTCTTCTAAGGACGCAAAAAAAGAAAAAGAAACATGTTTATCTATGTTAAACAAGAGCGCAAGCATGAAGACAAGGACGACCCGCCGCGGTGGCTCAGTGGCTAAGGCGCTGTGCTGCCGAACCCAAGGACGCGGGTAGGACTCCCGGCTGCGGCGGCCACTTTTTTGATGGAGGCGAAAAGCAAAAACGCCCGTCTGTTCGAGATTTCGGCGCACGTTAAAGATCCCTATGGTGGTCAAAATTAATCCGAAGCCCTCCACTACGGCTCGCCTCATCGCCTGTGTCGCGTCGGCGCGTTAAACCTGATAATCAATCAATCAATGGAGACAAGGATGGTAGAAGGAGGACGAACAAAGGTCCTCGCCTTCGTCGCTTGAGCTGTGTGGTTTAACATGCATCACTAACTCGCCCAAATTTTCACGTTCGGTATTTTGGTATGCGCGAAAAGGCTGCTTAATTTGACAAATTCTTGGGACCCTCGCCCACGATAAGGGCACGTTTAAAGTTTACCAGGCATTGTCCCTTTGCGACACGCATCACGATGCAATCGTCACAAAAGTTTTTAACTACCTGTGTATGCTTTTGATAACCAAAATTTCACTTAAAAACCATAAACAACTCGATCTCATAAGTAGTTAACAAATTAGGTCTTGTCCTAATCGTAAACATGCCATCGGAAACATGACTACCGTTTCCTAACCATTGCTACAATAGAAAACGTATACACATTACTGTGATCTGTAGCCCTCTGAAGAACTCATTGAGGTAACAGCTTCAGTTTTGCTTTATTAAACGTTTTAACTAGACAGAAATGGTAACACCAAGAACACCTACTTGACGCGCCGTAGAACGCCGAGGCGCCCATCTTGCTCTTTTAAAGCATTGGTGGATGGTCAAGGCGCGGCATTCACGAGATCGCAGCACAGTTCCGTAGAGCGATAAATGCAAATACTGGCTGAGCGGTTAAAATGGAATGAGGACGATTGTAACTCACGAAAATTCTCTTAAAAGTCACGTGTACCATTGTTGTACAAATTGTCGCGAGTACAAAACTCGCAAAGGGTTATTGAACGTGCCGCCATTCTTCGGCGCTGCTTTATCAGAGGTAGCTCTGAGCGATTCAGGACAACGATGAGGAGCGTAACTTTGGTATTTTCACTCCCCAGGCACGAATAGGCCTCCCGTTTTGGACCCAATAGAGTTATTTACTCCTCCCACCAACAGCCACGGCTATTTCCAGTTCCAGGTTAACATAAAGGGTACATTCGATAGAGTTATTTGTTTGTTGGAAGATGAGCAACCTAGAAAAACGTTGTCCGTATTGTACGTAAAGCATGACAAGTCTACAACGTAACGCAGGAGTCGTTCTTATAGTTTTCTAAAGCCTTAAACTTCTCTCGTACCTCCTTGAGAGCAACACAAATACTCTCCCCTTTCCCCTTTCCTCTTCCCCCCAAAATACGAACGTGCTAATAATGCTAAGTCAGAGAGTTCAGTAAATGTTGGTTACTCTAGGAACTTCGTGTATTAGAATAGTGAGGCCCTTGATTAGAGTACATCAGCTTTTCTGTATGCAACTGGAATAAAGTTTCGAAACTAATGTATCGTGGTCATTCACCAGTATGACAAAGCTTATACCTATGTTCCGTTTACATATGATGCACTCCGCCCCAAATAAGAGAAAAATACGCATAAAAAAAACAGTAGGACGAAACCCGCCTTCAGGACTGCTTCCTTGCACGAACTGCAGAGGCGTGCCTAAAGAAGTCGAACGGACCACTATTGCTCAACCTCAAAAGAAGCCCATGCACACAAGAGTGCATCGCTGGCGTGGTGCGCCGTTAGTCAGACATTGAAGTTGTGTAACGGCACTTTGTTCGCGGCACCTCATGCGGCTTCGAATGAGGACCGACGCCGGTCCCCGCCAAAACGACTCGATTCACGCGGCTGATCTGAACGACACCGCGGATGACTTAATCCGCCGTTTAATAGCTCGGGCATCATTTTGAAGGCGGTTCCGGCTATCGACTTGCATGCGAGAGAAGTAGGTTTAAAAACAATGGGCGCAGAAAAACGCGACGCCAGCGCGGATCACGAAACCAGCAGTTTGGGCCGCAACGAATCGGGGCTCGGACAAAACAAAGCGGCCGGTGTACGAGAGGAAAGAACGCGGCGGAGGCGGAAGTGGCGGGGAAACAAAACGTCATCAGGCCCTCCGCGGGAAACAAAGGAAAACCATAAATGGGGCGCTGGGGCCCGCAGCGCGTTGAGTGGCCGGGTATCGAAACTTCCTGCCCTCTCCTAATCTCTTCAGCGGTATAAAAAAGGTTGACGCGAATTCCGGGAAACCGGGTAATCTATGCCACAGGCTCGCGCGCTTAACGTTTCTAACTGTGCGCGGTTTTTAGATAGCGAGGAAAGCTCCTGACATCCCGCGCATGCTGAAATTACTGTACACCTCACGCAAGAGCACCGTGCATCCGCCTGTTTCCGTCTTTCTTTTCTGCACCGTGTGCCCCAGTTTCAAATGGGTCTTGTTCTTCGAGCTTCCTGGCGGCAACGGGTTTAAGAACAATGACGACAGCGGGTTTAAATGTCAAATTTCATTCAATGCAGCCTACATTCGGTTATGCGGTTTGAAATTTTTTAGCATCTTCGTATACCGCCCACCGCGACCACCTTTACATTTTAATTAGCGGCCTTATACACCCATGAATCAATTTTAACGGCATTACATCCATCAAACTATTTTAGCGCCGTAACCTTCCATCAAGTTTGGTCTAACATTATTAAAATACATAACAGAGGAGACGCCGACCACAAGAGGAAATAAAACAATGACATTTCGGGCCCCCGAACGAACAAAGCTCCCGTTCGGGGGGCGAAAACGTCATTGTTTTATTTTCTCTTGTGGTCGGCGTCTTCTTTCTTTGTTATGTATTTTAATGTCATTCCTGACCAGTAGGGCGCCCGTGGGAGCCTCGATTTGGTCTAAAATCATGCGAACGGCGCTCTTTGCCTGGCCTTTACTATCCTTGCGCCACAAAACAATGTGGAGGCACGCGCGCAAGCACGCATTCACACAAACACGATGAGCTCCCTCTGAGTGTATGAATGTGTGCGTACGTGTTCTACAACTGGGTGTGGTGGAGCGCGGCTCAACGAATTGAATGGACAAAATGGCGGCGAGTTGCGTTCACTCCTACCCGACGTGGTTCTCGAGCACTAACCTATCTACATATGCGTTCCGGGCACTTGCGCTGGCATACACCAACAGCCGCTTTGAAAAACATGCGCAGAGAGATAAGATTAGATAAGGTCGCAGTAATAAAATCACGTTCCCCACATTGGAGGATCACTGCTCAACGGTGGGACAGTGGCACGTATAACAGATAGGAAAGGACGTCTCGAGCTATTAACAGGCAGCCATGAGCAATAGAAGTATCTTCCACGACCCTGGCTGTCGTACGTCGCACCTTGTTACAGCCTCCGTGTTTCCGCGTGTCGACAGAGAATCACGTACACAGGTGCTGGAACTTTAAACCGTGCCGAACAAGTATACGCTGCAGCCCTTACGGGCGCGTCACTTGTTCTTTGTCATTTTTACTCGATAAAGCCGTTCTGCGGTCTGCTTACATGGCGTAGTTATAGCGCGCATTTTCTATACAAATAAAGTGAAAACTAAATACGGAAAAGCGCTGCAATTTCTTTGCAGTCCTTTGCCGTCATCTTGGACAAACTAAGGTTGTTCTACCCTACCCATTCGGGCTTCATCCTCTTATCCATTGAAACGACTAGCTTCGCGATACTCGTCCGCCTCAACGCTTTTGAATGGCTTCGATCTCTCTCCCACGCGTCGCGCCGCTGATCGTTCGTACCATCATGCATTGGCAGAGTTCTCAAGGATGGTCGACATCGCTGCCTGCCTGTTCGCTCGACTGGCTGCGTTAACAATTCTACTCCCTTACTTCATCCGCAGTGTACTGACGTGGACGGACACCTTTCGCTACTGCTATGGAACGCCTCGCGCAATGGAATGCTTCGAAAACGCGTGGTTGAGGAGCCGCTTCGCTGTTACGGACGCCGGCTCTGGCTTTTCAGCTCAATAGGCCCCTTAATGCCTTCGCATTAAACAGATTTTACCTCGACTGTTTCTTTTGCCTTGTGGTTGTTAGTCTATTGCCTCCCTTTTGATCGACAAAGGAGCGATTTCTGTCGTGACTGACTGTATGGCTTTTACGGTGGCCCGCCGCTGTACTTACCTAATTCTCAGCCAAATACTCACCAATTTACGGCATTAAAATGCGAGCTAGAGAGAGCAGCGAATCGCCCCATAAGTTTAAATGAATAACCTTTGCGCGCTGAAGTAGCGCGCTGGGAAAAGCTGTCAGCGGCCCACGCGCATGGAGGAAAGAAAATTAAAAAAAAAAAAAAAAAAAAAGCCGAAGAGCAAAAGTCATACCACAGCAGGACATGTCTCAAGCCAGACCAAGCAAGAATGACACTTCCCAGCCCTTCCATGATGTCATGCGACTGCAGCAATAGATCTACCCCCACGTAAATATTAGCATGAAACTATGAGCAAAGCAACATACAGCCCGCTGACCGTGTTCACGTCCTAAGCAACAACTATAATAAATCTCATCCGTCCAGTTTTAATGTACTCTTTATCATCTCGGAAGCAAACTACGTCAACGCGGATGGCACGGAGGACCTCTGTCGTACAGGTACTGAAGCTAGTTGCGACACTTCCCAGCGCTGTTCCACCATCGTTCATTGCTGTATTACAATCGCGAAGCCAGCCTTTTCGCATATGCGCACCTAATCAGCTCACTTGAGAGAGAGAGAGAGAGAGAGAGAGAGAGAGAGAGAGAGAGAGAGTAAAGGTTTATTGAAAGGACAAAGGTTGGCTAGAGAAACTGATTTTCGGCCTGCTACTTCCCATTGGGGCAAGGGTACACGGACAAAGAGAGAAAGGAAAGAATACAGAATGTATGATACCATGACAGGGTACTCGACTAATGAACTAAGTACCGTCAAGAGCAAGGATTACGGACCACGAAAGCAGCAATTTCGGGTCATTTATCTGCCGCATGGCAGACCGGGGTATTATGTGCGGTATTTTTGCAATACTTTAGTAAGTATAAATCACAAATGCCTATCACAGTTTGTGGGGTGCTACCGGAAGAAAAAAAATTAGCCGCGTGTCTGCTCCTTTCGTTGCAAACGTCGACAAAAGACGATAGTCTTTGCCGACATTTGCCAAGTAAATGCCTCCCTTCGCTTTCCCGCTTACCTCATGCTGTTCCTCTTCCGTCGCGCTCCTCTCAAGGTAAACTCGCTAAAGTTTTGCTCAAGTCGATTTAAATTTACCGCGTTCCACTCCTCCTGACCGGGTGCCTCGATGCCAGAGCTGTCGTACGGCGGAGACGCGCATGGATTGAGGCGCCCTACTTCAATGCTTATAGTACCGCGTTTCCCTAGTCCACGTGCGTTCCAAGCAGAACATGGAGCCTATCTAGTGGAACCTTTCGTAACTGTTGCCGCTTGATTTCTTAAAATGCCGCCGGAAGCTATAGTGGCGCGGGCGACAGCAGGCGACGGCGGAGTGAATTTTTTTTTCTGCAGTGGATGTAGTATTGCATTTCGTAAAAATCAAGCATCTATGATTTTTTATAAAATAACACTGCAAATCTCACTTGTGTATTATTTTGTTGTCTTATATTTGCGTAATGTCTTGTTCTTGTTCGACAATGTTGACAAGTATGAACATTACACCGGATTTAGACGGGCAGATTTAGCTGTGGCTAAGACTATTGCGCAGGCCTTGCTTTACTTTGGCCGGGTGGCTGAATCGGGTCACAGACAGACAGACAAACTGACATAACAGACAGACCAAAATTTCTGGGTTTAAGTAGCCCAAGAAAGACTATCGTCTTTAATAACCTAAAATTGCCATTTTCGTGGTCCGCAAGCTTTTGCTCATGACTATACATGCAATAAGACTAAAAAAGGTTTCACGCGCAACGGGGCGCCGAGTCAGATTATCATGGACCGATTTTCACCTCACTTTATTTTCACACACATCTAGCCACCTCCTTCGGCCAGTATATCGGTTCATGATGCAAATTGCACGTTTGAATGAAAGAAACGAGCGCACCCGCGTGTGTTGGAAACATTGCTCACGCGAAAGAGAATAATAAAAAAATGCGAGCCGACCGTAAGAAATATTTGTTCTATAGTTTAGCTTCTGGCTCATTCAGGCAGGCGACCTGATTCACTCGACGTACCACGAGAAGGAGAACCGCGGAAAAGGACGCCAAGTAGAGACAAAAGCGACACAGAAAAAAGTTCCCCTCGCAAAGCAAGCCCCGAGAAACGGTCGGAGACGGCGGCACCAGGCAAACAGTGGAGTCCTCCATCTCGCCTGCCTCTTTCCCTCTGCGAAAAGATGGAGACTGGACGAACAACGGCCGTCTCTTTCTGGTTCTTTTTTTTCTGATTCTTTTTTATTTCGTGCTTCATTTCTCCGCTAATGGCGCTTAGAATGGCGCTCACGTATAGCGCCCAACTTCCTTCCACATTTCTTCTCTGAAAACCCGCAAAGCGGCGTGTGCGTGTAGATACTGTAATATATAGGTTTCCTCCTATTTCGGGACTTTTTTTTCTTTCTATCTATCCTATTTTTCTTTCTTTCGAAGTAACAGCTTTTTGTTTTATGACGATTATTTTATACCTGGTTTTATACTTCCCTCGATTGTTCACGTGAGATAATTGTGGGTGGTTACGTTGACGCTGCAACCAACAGGGAATGGTGAATTTGGCCGTGAGCTTCCGACTCAAGCTGTCACTGTCACCAGCTAATTCCCTCGGGTTGGTATATGTGAGAACTGTGGGTGGCTATGTTGACGTCGCAGTGAAATGCGAATTGGTGAATCGGCCTTAAGCTCCTGACGGCAGTTGTCATGTCGTCACTGGCCAATCAATCTGAGTGGGTATGTGAGAATCTTGGGCCGGCTAGTTGTGGCTGCAGCCATTGGAATAATAGTTTTTGGTGTGTTTTAATGTTGACGAAACAAGCCGTGGTCGTATACGCAATTTTTGACGCAAGTTTACTAGGCGAGCGTATTGGCACGACTAAATTTATGACCGCCCAATAACTAACCCAACGCTCCATTATACGGCGCAGGAAAAACCGACTTGCCATATTCACATCTTCCTAAATTATCCTGATTCACTAGTAAATAAACAAAAGTGCGGTTATTGTGGCGCCCATTCCAACCCTGTGAAGTTGGAATTTCGTTGTCCCAATACCGTTTAACTAATAAAGCATTCATTTCGGTGTTGTCAACTTTTCAGAGTGCTTATGTATGTATAATCATTCATGTCACGCTGTTGTGCTTCGAACATAGAGAGAAGGGGACTGTATGATTTGCTTCTACGTCAGTTTTGTAACGCTATATCTGAAATGATTAAAAAAAATGGGGAGGAACCTTGAACGCTGAACGTTGGTCCAGTTTGATTAGGCCTGGATGTCTGACACAATGGAATCGACGCAATACGAGCGCTGCCCCCATGTGAATGCAAAGATAAACGAACAGTAGCGCTTCTCGGACGGATGCTGAAACCGAGTGGACGAGATACACCGGACGTCGCAGCCACGTCAGCGTTTAACACTAATATTGTCCTTACTATCTACACTCATGCAGGAAAGGCGAATCAGCTCGCAACCGCCGCAAGCGACGGTTGCTCCGCGCACGGAAACCTAAAATCAATAGACGGGCGATTTCGACTTAAAAATACACAAATATGTTATTCGAACCAAAGACGGACTACTATGGGCTAGATAACAAGGCACGTGGGTATAAAAAAGCGCCAAAAAACGCAGATAAGAGGAACATTCGAAAGAACACAGCTCACAAATGTAATAAAAAGTTATCGCCGCTCGTCACGGGCGACATCGTGCAAAGCCATCAAACACTCGATCACTTTATTAAATCACCGGTACACTTATGCCCTATGCAGCTGTGCTATTATGGCTGGCCTTACGTACGACAGACGCGTCATATACGAGATGCACTTCGTTTGACACTCATCACTCCTTACCTTAGAAGGAGAGAGAGAGAAAAAAAACGAATTCTTTGTCCTCGCACCTGTCATCCTCGTATAACGTTCAGTTATATTGAAAGATCTGAAATATTCCATTAGAAAAACACGGAATTTGGCAAGAAGCCCGCCAAATCCCACACCATCACTCTCAGTAGCGGGACATAATTAACAGCGTGACTGGAATCGACGCCGTTGCCCATCCGACCCGTGGATTAACGACCGCATGACGAAACCTTCAAAAAGCGCAACACTGAAAACGTGGGACAAACAGAAGAACAGGATTAACGCTACCCTCGACTGAAGTTTAATCAGGAAAAACGAAGAACATATAACCTCCCAGTGACCAGACCACGCATGCGTCATAAAAGCAGACAGGGTCAACCCAAATCAAAAAACAAATACAACTACTAAAAAAATGCCGGGTCATATCCACTAGCATGCAGTGTGTATTCTTGGCGCCTTGGCGTTTTTGCCCACGAGATGAAGCCGTTTGGGGGTAGAGGTATACAGCTTTGCTGTAGAGTTTCTTGTCTTTGAAGCACGAAGATCTCTAGCACGAGGCGTAAACAAGTGTCAAGGTGTTCTTTTTGTATTAGTACGCGTTACGTTCTAGCGCGAGGCGTAAACGAGTTTCCCGGTGTTTTAGTGTCGTGACTACATAGGACGACGATTTCGACGACGACGGGAGACGCCAACAACCCCAGCCCCTAACAAAGTGTGCGACTGACTATACTCGGTTACAACTTAACGGCAACGGAAGTTGCCGCTGTGCCTCATCACCGCAGCCGGATGTTACTCCGCGCGGCGCAAGTAGGGCGTTACTGGGAATATTTTGAACATGGCACGAGCCGTTTCCCTGATTTTTTTGGACTTAATATGCTTTTTAACTACTCCAGCGACGACAAACAAACTGCGTGAGAAAAGGCAGGCGATATCAGGCATTTAGCAATCCCATTTCAAAACGCACGCGCCCGTTGTCATCCGAGTCCGTCGCTTTGGCGAAACAATACCGCACATGAGCTATTGCTGTTCTTAACTTGTTCCCGAGTATAGCTGCCGATGTGGGCAATCTCTTTCGCGTGTAAGGAGATAGAAGCCTACACAACTGTCACTCATTTTATCCGAAACGCTTCGGCTATCTCCATAGTCAATTGGTGCGCAATTTTTGTGTCCCAGAAAATCGGCCTGCAACCACCCCGGTACCGGTACGAGCTGCAATGCGCCGGGAGATAAGACGATACATCTCCTTTCAAGGATAATTCATGCTCTCTGAGGCACACGTTCACGCACCTGCTGGTTTGTCCAACATGCTCCTTACCGCAAGAAAGCGGAAGCACATACATATTGTCACGAAGACAAGGACGAAGCAGTTGTCTTGAATGAGAAATACGTTTATTGGAGCGAACTTGTGCTCCCCTAACAACTCAAAAGAATACAGAGGCGGCGAAGCAGCGGTCAACAAAGTGACTTGCACAGGCGAGTGTCGTCGAATCGAATGCCCCGGCGTCTGCTCCGCAGGCTTTTTATCTTTCGGCGCGCGTGGTTCTGGAACCGTCGATTCGCATCGAGAACATAGTAGATCCAAGAAGATTATTCTGGGCTGTTCACGTTAGATCGGAATGCTCTCCCTATCACAACAGATAACACATGCGGCACAGAAAGAAAGAATGAAACACGCGCTTCCCTTGGCGCAGAGATAACGCAGACCGGCGCAGCCGGGCGGTAAAAGCAAAACACAAATAAACAAACCCAATGTATGGTTCGCGGCATTACCCCCCCTCTAAGAGTGCATCGACCCGATGCTAACATAAGCGACAGTCCGAACAAATGAAAATAAAAGTTCGTCATCGTCCGTAGAAAGGTTTTAGGCGAACCACGTGGACGACTTCAGGCCGCCTGCGTTGTAGTGATGTGCCGGAGTCACCATCAGGGATCACTTCGTAGGTAAGTTGGCCAACACGTCGTAGAATCTGGTAGGGTCCGAAATAGCGTCGCAGGAGCTTCTCACTGAGTCCGCGTCGTCGGATGGGAGTCCAAACCCACACACGATCCCCTGGTTGGTACTCGGCGTCTCGGCGTCGGAGGTTGTAGCGGCCCGCATCCACCAGCTGCTGGTCCGTTATACGAACTCGAGCGAGCTGGCGGGCCTCCTCCGCACGTTGAAGATATCCGTGGACGTCGGCGTTGAGGTCGTCGTCTTCTACGTGCGGAAGCATGGCGTCGAGCATCGTAGTCGGCCTTCTACCGTAGACAAGCTCGAACGGCGTCAGCTGCGTCGTCTCCTGGATAGCCGTGTTGTACGCAAACGTGACATACGGGAGCACTTCGTCCCAAGTCTTATGTTCAACGTCAACGTACATTGACAGCATATCTGCGATTGTCTTGTTCAGACGTTCTGTTAGTCCGTTCGTTTGGGGGTGGTACGCCGTCGTTTTTCGGTGATCCGTGTTGCTGTAGCGTAATACTCCTTGCATCAGCTCCGCAGTAAATGCCGTTCCGCGGTCTGTGATTAGGACTTCCGGGGCTCCATGTCGCAGCACAACTTGGCTTATAAAAAACTTTGCCACTTCTTGTGCAGTCCCCCTCGGAAGAGCGGCGGTCTCTGCGTAGCGTGTCATGTAGTCTGTCGCTACGACAATCCACTTGTTCTGTGATCGTGACGTAGGGAACGGGCCTAAAAGGTCCATTCCAATCTGTTGAAATGGTCTCGATGGGACGGCGATCGGTTGTAGAAGTCCGGCGGGTCTTGTCGGCGGCGTTTTTCGTCGCTGGCAGTCACGGCAGCTCCGGACGTAGTGGGTGACGTCAGAGGTAAGGCCGGGCCAGTAGTACCTCGCCTTGATTTTTCCAATAGTGCGGGCTGTGCCGAGATGTCCAGAAGACGGGTCGTCGTGGCACGCTTCCAAAATTTCGTCACGAAGGTCCGCGGGGATGACGAGAAGGTAATTCGCTCTTGTTCCGGGGCTGAAATTCTTCTTCACGAGGACGGAGTTTCTCAGGCTGAATGCTGGTAAGCTGCGTTTGAAGGTCCTAGGAACGGCAACGTTGCATCCCTCGAGGTACTCGATTATGACGCGTAAGTCGGGGTCGGCACGCTGCTGGGCGGCTAGGTCGCTCTCCGTCACGATCCCGAAGAACGCGCTGTCTTCATCAGAGTCTTGTGGTGGTGGGTCGACGGGGGCGCGGGACAGGCAGTCGGCGTCGGAGTGTTTCCTGCCGGATTTATAAACGACTGTAACGTCGAACTCCTGCAGGCGCAAGCTCCACCGCCCAAGACGGCCAGAGGGGTCCTTCAAATTGGCGAGCCAACACAGCGCATGGTGGTCTGTTACAACCTTGAATGGCCTTCCATACACGTATGGGCGAAATTTTGAAATCGCCCATATAATAGCCAGGCACTCTTTCTCAGAGGCAGAATAGTTTTTCTCCTCCTTCGACAGACCACGGCTGGCATAGGCGATTACCCTTTCGCAGCCGCTTTGCTTTTGGACAAGGACGGCACCCAAGCCTATATCACTGGCGTCCGTGTGCATTTCCGTTTCGGCGTTTTCGTCGAAATGAGCGAGCACGGGCGGGCTTTGCAGGCGTTTTTGCAGCTCGCAGAATGCTTTTTCTTGGTCGTTTTCCCAGCTGAAAGGGGTGCTGTCTTTCGTCAAGCGCGTGAGTGGCTCTGCAATGCGTGCGAAGTTTGCGACGAAGCGCCGGTAGTATGCGCACAGCCCGAGAAATCTTCGCACGCCCTTCTTGTCTTTCGGCCTAGGGAAGTTCGCGATAGCTGAAGTTTTTGCCGGGTCAGGTAGGACTCCCGCGGCGTTGACGACGTGGCCCAAGAACTTGAGTTCCTCGTATGCGAAACGGCACTTTTCAGGCTTCAGCGTCAACCCCGACGTACGAATGGCCTCGAGTACAGACTCCAACCTTGCAAGGTGTTCGTCGAAAGTCCGAGCGAATACCACTACGTCGTCGAGGTATACGAGGCAGGTGTGCCACTTAAGGCCAGCTAGCACAGTGTCCATGACTCTTTGAAACGTCGCTGGTGCTGTGCACAGCCCAAACGGCATCACCTTGAACTCGTATAGGCCGTCTGGGGTTATAAATGCAGTCTTCTCTCGGTCTCTCTCGTCCACTTCAATTTGCCAGTAGCCGGTCTTCAGGTCCATCGATGAGAAGTACTTCGCGTGGCAGAGGTGGTCGAGGGCGTCGTCGATTCGGGGGAGGGGGTACACGTCCTTTTTCGTGATTTTGTTCAGTCGTCGGTAGTCAACACAAAACCTTAATGTGCCGTCTTTTTTCTTTACGAGTACGACGGGCGCAGCCCAGGGGCTTTTCGATGGCTGTATAATGTCGTCGCTGAGCATGTCGTCGACTTGAGTCCGGATGGCTTCGCGTTCGTGTGAAGAGACGCGGTACGGTGACTGTCGGGTAGGTCGGGCTCCATCTTCGGTTATTATTCGGTGCTTCGCTAGAGGGGTCTGACGTAGTTTTGCGCTCGACGAAAAACATTCGCTATAGCGACGCAGCAAAGCCAATAATTTGTTCCGTTGTTCTTGCGGTAGCGCCGGATTCACGTCGAAGGGCTGCGGGAGCTTGAAGGTTTCTACGGGGGTGCGTTCAAAGTCGGCGACCGCGATCACGTCACTTGCTTCTTGCGTTTCTTCGAGGAATGCAATTGCCACACCCTTGTTTAAATGCTGGTACTCCTCGGTGAAATTAGTAACCAAAATGTGGGATTGGTGTTCCTTGAAGCGCGCAATGCCTCTTGCGACAGACACACCGCGGTCGAGAAGCAACCTTTGGTCACTTTCCACGATAGCGTCAACGTCAGGAGCAGCACCTTCACAGTAGACGGTGATCATCAAACTTGCGCGGGGTGGCAGGGTGACATGATCATCGGCTATCCTTACAGCTGCACGGTGTTCGGGGTTCGGTTCCGGCGTCATGGAGTGATCGGAGGAAAAAGTTATGGACTTGGTCTGCAGATCAATTATTGCGCCGTTGTCCGTCAAAAAGTCCATTCCGAGAATTACGTCGCGGGAGCAGTTAGGCAAGATGACGAACGCGGCAGGGTACGTCGTGCCGTCTATGGTGACGCGCGATGTGCACGTTCCACTTGGCGTCACGAGGTGGCCTCCTGCTGTGCGTATATGCGGACCGTCCCATCTGGTCATAACTTTCTTCAGTTTAGACGCAAATGGTCCGCTCATTACCGAATAGTCAGCTCCCGTGTCTACGAGGGCGACTACGTCAAAGCCGTCGATGGACACCTTGACGTCAGATGCAGTCTTCCTCGAGTTCCGGGTTCGTCGGGGAGTCGTATCTCTGCTTGTACGTGTTGACGGTCGGGCACTGTGCATCGTCGTTGTCGTCGTCTTCTCAACGGACGTCTCGGTCAGGTCGGGTACGCGTCGCGCCGTGTAGCTGTCGTCGTGTTCAGGAGTCTTGTCAGGGCTGGGTCGGGTCGTCGGGATGAGGGCATGTCGTGAATCACTGTCTTCGGTGCGTCCTTGCGTCGTTGGAGGGTTTCCAGTATTTCGCCGTAGAGCAACTTCACCTCCAGAAGTTGCTGCTTTTAGTTTCCCCCGCGTGGGCTGGGGGACCTTCCACGTGCGAAATCAGCATTGCTACGGCGGTTAGGCGACTGGTATGGGTAGGGTGATGGCGATCGGTGTGAGCGGGCTGGTCCTCGGTTGGTGTTGGACAGGTATTCGTCGATCTCAGTAGGGCGCTGGCCGGGTCGGGGGCGTGGGGCGTCGACGGAGAAACCACGCAGTCCGAGTCTCCTGTACGGGCAGCGACGATAGATGTGATCGGCCTCCCCGCAATGGTAGCACAGCGGACGATGATCTGGCGTTCGCCAAACGTCAGTCTTCCTCGACGTCTGGGTTTGGGCTGTGTACGGCGGTACGGTCGACGGCGGCGAGAGTGGGGGCGGCGGCGAGAGTGGACGGCGGTACGGTGGAGCTTCCTGTAGACGGGTTGGAGCAGGGCAGGGTCGACGAACAGCCGCAGAATAGGTCATCGCCTGTGGCTCGCGGGGTGCCTCGGATGGCATAGAAGTGCCCAAAGCGTGTTGAACCTCTTCGCGGATGACGTCAGTCAGGGAAGCCACTTGAGGTTGCGGCGTCGTCGGAAAAAGCTTCCGAAGCTCCTCCCTGACCACTGCTCGGATGGTCTCACGCAGTGTGTCGGAGCTCGTAGCCCCGGCACCGATCGTCTCGGAAACCATCACGTTGACCGGGCGATCGTACTGCCTCGTTCGAGCTTCCAGCGTCTTCTCCATCGCGGCCGCCTCAGACGCGAATTCGGCCACCGTCTTGGGAGGATTGCGGACAAGGCAAGCAAAAAGCTCCTGCTTTACCCCTCGCATGAGAAACCTTAGTTTCTTTTCTTCTGTCATCTCTGGATCCGCACGTCGAAACAACCTCTTCATCTCCTCAACAAAGATCACTACCCCTTCGTTGGGGTGCTGCGTTCGAGTTTCGAGTAAAAGCGCTGCGCGTTCTTTTCTGACCACGGTAGTGAAGGTCTTAGTGAACTCGCTTTTGAACTGAGCCCAGTTTGTCAAGGAGCTCTCGTGGTTCTCGAACCAAGTGCGAGCCGAATCTTCCAAGTAAAAGAAAACGTGCCGGAACGTTTCTGCGTCGTCCCACCTGTTGAATTTCCGGACGCGCTCCAGTTTTTCCAACCATTCTTCTGGGTCTTCTGCGGGGGCTCCTCGGAATGATGGCGGTTCCCGTGGCTGCTGCAGAACGACAGGAGGATTGGCTTGGTTGAGCATGGTGCTGGTTGCGACGTCTTTCTTCTTCGTCTTCTCCGGTAGTAGACCGAACTCGGGTGGTAAATCTTGCACGCGGAGGCTGGCTCTTGTTGGACTGGCTTGGCGGCTTCCAGAGGTTGTAGTGGGCATGAAGGGTGCGTACCCCGCACCTCCACCAGATGTCACGAAGACAAGGACGAAGCAGTTGTCTTGAATGAGAAATACGTTTATTGGAGCGAACTTGTGCTCCCCTAACAACTCAAAAGAATACAGAGGCGGCGAAGCAGCGGTCAACAAAGTGACTTGCACAGGCGAGTGTCGTCGAATCGAATGCCCCGGCGTCTGCTCCGCAGGCTTTTTATCTTTCGGCGCGCGTGGTTCTGGAACCGTCGATTCGCATCGAGAACATAGTAGATCCAAGAAGATTATTCTGGGCTGTTCACGTTAGATCGGAATGCTCTCCCTATCACAACAGATAACACATGCGGCACAGAAAGAAAGAATGAAACACGCGCTTCCCTTGGCGCAGAGATAACGCAGACCGGCGCAGCCGGGCGGTAAAAGCAAAACACAAATAAACAAACCCAATGTATGGTTCGCGGCAATATAATACAGCCAACATTGCACTCGACTCTATTTTTGAAGGTTTCGTCATGCATATTTACCCACTAGCCCAGCTCGCCATTCTGCTGCAACCACTGGATGTTGACTAAGGTTTTATCTTCGTAATTAAACCGCGTTGACTGGTGAAGCATGTTTTTCTTACCCCCATCAGCCCGGAGATTTGTGCAGTCTTCGCGTTAAGTAAACTATCTCGCTTTCAAGGAAATATATATAAAAAAACTTCTCCCTCTACGCGTGTTTGCGGCTGAAATTTTACGTCCCTTAAAAAGTCTGCGAAAACGTAATAGGGTGGGCTGTTCTATTCTTTTTTTCTCTCCTTTTTTTCCGTCCATGGGACGCCACCTCGTGCTTCGTTCCTTATTAGCCACGGCCTCTTACGGTCCCTGACGTTTCCTTGAGAGCGCATGCTGTCGCAACAGGTCGTGTCATACGTTTATTCTCCACGCTTCTCGCTGTGTTGGCTACTGCTGGAAGGGGAGGGGGGGAGCAGGCGTATAGGCGCAGTCAGTTCCCTTTTTTTGTTCTTGTCGTTCTGGAGCGCTGCCACCGAAGCGGGCTCCTTTGAGCTCTCGTTTAACTCTTCACTGCTCAATTCCTGCTGCACGATGTTCCGAGAGCTGGAACGGTCATCGAGGGTTTTTGTTTGTTAGTTGGTTTTGTGAGAACGCAGTAGAAGAGCGTTACCGATTAAAAAAAAAAAAGCTTCCAAAGCAATATCGTGCCGTCCGCAAAAAAACCACATTTTGTCAGCCTGACCGTTCCTTTGTAAATATGCAGCGTTTTACACTCAGAGTAGACAGACAGAGAGAGAGAGAGAGAGAGAGAGAGAGAGAGAGAGAGAGAGAGAGAGAGAGAGAGAGAGAGAGAGAGAAGCTTTGTGTTGGAGAAACAGCGTTTAGCCGGCGCATAAAAGGGGAGAAAGGCCTAAGAAAGAGGAGGTCAGAAAAAATAAGCAAGCAGGAAGAGGGGTCAACCAAATTCTGGTCCAAGTGACAATCGCAAGAGCCATACACCCAGACATGTACAGTGCGCGCATTAATCGTGTGCTTAGTGGTGTATATACGGACGCACTGCCTGCCGGAACTGATAAGGCTGGAGCGACGCCAGCAACCTTCGAGAAATGGCGCAGTTGCGCCACTTGAAGTGACGAGGTAAGGGATCGCCACCTGCGGCGAGCCGGTTACGAACAATGGCTCGAGAGTGTGACCCACGCGCTCGAGCATGCATGCCGACGGTGCGCTCTCATGTGGTCTGCGTCTGTTCTCCCGCTGTCCAGACGTACGCGTCTTACGCAATGAGGCCGTGGGTGTCCGGTCTGGGCGATGTCGGAGAACCTTCGTTCGATGTCGCACCGCCGCGACGTTCCATGTAGCGGGGTCCCATTAGCTGAGCGGCGTGGGTTCGATTACCGATCTGCTATAACTCTCTGCACCGCGGTCAGCCGAGAGTTGCTGCAACGAGACGTCTTTGTGGGACTTCTAAGCCGTGCCCTTCTTGTGATAACTAACGAGATCGCGTGGCAGCCGGAGAAGGTATTGGGCGAGCAACGAAATCAGTGACGCGTTCTCCAGGTTCAAGGGCCGCGACACTAACGAAAGACAATAAGCAAATCTGTTCTTACCATATCTGTTAAACAGACTAGTCCATAGTTGTGAGCCACAATATCACTAGTGAATGGTTCGCATGAGTACAGTGTACTAGAAGGGGTCTATGGCCCTACAAAAAAGGGGGAAGAGGGGAGGGCTATTCGTAATGGGGGAAATCTGTAATGTATGACGCTGGGCTGAGCGTTCGGACATTACGATTACAGATTCTCCTACAGCACACCGGTAATCGATTTGTTTTGCTTTGATTTAAAAACTGCATGCCATGTACTGAATTGCCCCACTATACACGATTGAGGACACAGGTTCGAGGAAACGACGTCATATCTCGCCGCCCATACGCGCACAACATACGATAGACGCTCCCATTGTGCGACGACTGATAACGGCCCAGTCACGGGAACGATATGCGAAAACCAATACCCTTCTTTGAGGAAACTATACACCCCACGGTATGGTATACGTGACAGGACTTTCCGCGGGGGGGCTTTTATAGTTTCCGCCCCGTCCCCACTCCCTTCCGACGGCCGTGCTCAGCGGTTCGGAACAAGCGCGTCTTCCGTCATCCAGCACGGAAGTGCCGCGAGAGTTGACACTTTCCGACGCCCCACCTGTCAGAGCCGCGAGCGCGCAGCAAATCAAGCGTGTAGTGCGTAAGCATCGCACGTTTCCCGTTCTCACCCGACGCGGAGTTTGCTGCGAACAGCGTGTGTATCACGAATGCGGGCGTGCATACGAGCGGGTCGCTATTCTGATACTCGCCGCGTCCATCTGTCGCGAATGTGGTGCAGAAAATGGGCGATCCAGCCGTCGGTCACCGTGACGATTCACGAGGCGTGCGGGTGAGCTCGGTGATCCCACGAGCACACTCCGAGCCCGCACGCAGCCCGCTCGATTACTGGGCCACTTGTTTAATGTTTGTGGTTCCGTGCGTTCCACCTATCTGCACATAGAAGATATTTACACGTCGTTAAAAGCTACTAATTAAGACCACGATCGTGCACATCCTGATCTGACCACACCGCGTCACCCCACCCCCTTTCTGCTGATTTCACCTTCACCAACTATCCTTTATCAACACAGCTTCCCTTCATTGACACGCCCCCACGCAAGTTGATTGATTGATTGATTGATTACCCGCCGCGAGGACGCGGGTTGGATTCCCTGCCGCGGCGGCCGCTTTTCTGATGGAGGCGAAAAGCAACAACGCCCGCGTGTACGAAATTTCGGCGCACGTTAAAGATCCCCAGTGGTCAAAATTAGTCCGTAGACCTCACTACGGCGCGCCTAATCGTCTGCGTTGTGTCTAATCGTCTGCGCATTACACACTACAATCAACCAAATGATTGATTGAGTGAGTGAGTGAGTCCGTCCGCAAGCACTATCAAGGGAACGCATGAAAGACGCTGTTTGGTGCATGCATGAAGTCCATAGTTTCGGGAAAACGTAGACGCCCCGTGGCTTTCATCGTACCCGCTTCTGCTTTCCCAAGAGAGAATACCAGGCTAATTCGGTCCGCGAGTCAACTTCCCATCATTTCATCGCGGCGGCCAGCCTGGAAACCAATTGGTAACCTCTTCCAGCAACATAACAGTACGTTAACCAGTTTACAGTTTATCACTTTTCGATTATTTTGCTGGACCAACAAGCGCACCCGGGTCGCCGCCTAATGTGATCGCCTTCGGTCGCGCACGTCGTTTACGCTGTTATCTCCGTCGTACGTGATTCTCAGCAACGGCTCCCGGCACTTCACGGTAGGGTCGCTCACTTCTCTTCCTTCCGGCAACCTAAAATAATCACGGCCTCTGAGATAAGGTGCCCGGAAAAGAGCGCTCGGTGCCCGCGGGGTCAAGGAACGGAGCACGCAGGCAGGGAGATCGCGATAAGAATTGCGCGCTCAGACCCGGAAACAAACGGCGGAAACTCGCCAAAATTGGGAGCCGTTCATAAGGGCTGCATTGGCAATGACATTGCTGAGCGAGGCATAGTCCAAGCCACGTACTTACAAGTCGCGCGCTCGTTCCCGTGAACGACGCACGTCCTGCATGCCTGTGCCCTAAAAACCTCGGCGATTTGCATCAGCGTGAACCTTGGCGCGATGTGGCTACCACGCATGCCCCGGCATCGCGCTGCGACCAACGAGAGTGAACGACCTCGCTTGTTCCCAGCGCGAAAGCGGAAGCGCCGTGCCGTTTCACATTCGAATCTGGAGTACCACGCGTCGCGCATTGGTTTCGATTCAACTGGGATGCTGCGCCGTTGTGCCATAGGCACGTTGCGCTGATGTTTGCCTCGCAAGCAGCAGCGCCGTTTTCTATATCCTGGTGGTTAGGGGAGTCATTTCTTGTAGGAAAGATGCCACTCATATCATGAGCTCGGTTCGTAGCATTCATATTACGTAAGTGTCGACGCCCTGTCCCAGACAGCAACAGCCGGGATTATCACGAGTCACTCACGGGCGCCCACACAAAGAAGGCATCTAAGGTAACGTCATGATAACAAGGCCGAGGAGAACGAACGGTTTAAGTGGCGCAGACGAAAATACGTTAGCTGTTGACATTGTAGCCGACAGGTCGGATTGCAGATAATACAAATGGCAGGGAGGAACCGATGCACTCATCACGGCCGTCTTTCTTTACACCGTGTCTCAGTGTCAACCAGATCGTTCGCACGGCATGCTGCAGGCAGTGGGTGATAACGGGTCGAGGAATCGCCTGGGTGGTGGTGGTGGTGGTGGTGGCTATAGCTCTAGTGAAAAGCAGTGTGTAGAGTACCGTCCGACGACATTCGAATATTTACGATTAAGCTTGCACCACTCGAAGCGTTTGCCGTTCTGGTGCGCGGGTTCCGTCTTAGTTTCTGGATGCCAAAGGCGGTGGTGCGATACCGGTTGTTCCCTCGCTTTTTTTTTTTTCGCATTTCAGTTGAATTTTCATTGTTGTGGCTTAGGTTAGTTTTTGCTGTTTTAAACTATTGCCTTGTGTTCATTGGGTCATGTTATGTTAGCTTAGCTTAGGTTAGGTTAGGCGGGGTTACCTTTACGTTTGGTAGAGCGGTGTAGTCCCAGACGCGGCATTTAATTTTACGAAACGCACGTGGCCGTCGATATAGTGGAGTGCTTATAGTGCCGTCGCACGGCACTGTAGACGCAGCCTTAAGACCAGTGACCGGCGGGGTTAGAAAAGTAAGGTAGGGGGAGTTTAGTCTGTATGGTTCTACTCTGTATGGTGGTTGTCTTGAGTATGGGAACGCTCAATAAGTCCTCCGTAGAAAGATAAAATAAGAGCACAATTTTTGGCGTAGACCCCGGCTAAATTGCTCGTACTAGGCCGCTTTTTGTGGCATGAATGAGTACTTTGAACCCGGTGCCAGTTATGTATGCGGTATATAAAGGGGGGGGGGGGGGGTGAATCTGCGGTAACGAGAAAATTTTTGCAAGGACTTGGTTTTCGCCCCCAGCAGAAAACCAAACAAAAAAAAACGGCCAGTTTAATTGCTTCAACCACGGAATATTGTGCAAAAGCTGTGTGCATCAGCGTTTGTAAAGTGTTTCCAGTATCCCGTTGCGGGTGTGTGCGTGTCTGTTGATGTGTAACATAGGCTTCAAAGTTCACGTACATGATTTAAAATGCAGGTTAAGATATCTGGCGGTCGACTCCCCAATGTTTTCTTTTGTTTTGTTTTTCGTGTTCCCTGTGCAACATAAGAAAGGAGACGGAAAAACAAGGGGGGGGGGGGGGGGAATGAGGGAACTGAATAAGGGAAGGAGAATATATGAAAATCAAAAATATATGGAAAGCAAAGAGTGGTCTCCATAGTGATTGTGCGGGGAGTAATTGATTTATTCCTTGATTGCTGGATCTTGCGCATGCCACAGCAGCGTCTGCGGCAACAAACGCAGCACCAGCATATCCTATTACAAACCATTGCCAAATATCCCACTGAACGTATGTCCAACTCTGTAGGAACGTAAAACTACTACAAAAACAGACGCAACTATCGGGTATGCACCAAAGCTTAGGCCTAGCGTTAAGCATTGAGATCTTAAGACGTGAACTAGTACCCGCAGCTTGACGTACAATGAACACTTTTCCCAATTGGTGCTAGTTAGTGTCGTCATATAGCTCGAGGCGTGACCTTAGGCCTAGCGCTTTATGTTGAGGTTTAACGTTAGGTAACATTCAAGTTGAGACTTCTGACATGTCAAGCGAAGTCATACTCATTGTACGCCGAGCTGCGGGAACCGGTTGACGACGGTAGACTTCAAAGCGTAAAACGTTAGGCGTAACATAAGGAAGGCGCACAGCCGCGTCGCCTGCCCCCTCTACAGCGCATCAACCTTTGCGCAGGCGAGTTATAGACTGAAAAATACGGCACGGCTTCACCAAGAGTTTGGGTAGTTTCTATATTCGCGAAATCGGCCGTCGTAGTCAGACGGTGACTTCGCAATAAAAACAGCAACATTTTTTTTTCTTTTAAAGCAAAAGCTTTCAAGTGGGACCGATGGCGTGCTGTCAAAAAAAAAATGCATTTCCCCGTAGAACGGTTGGTCGAGCGAAAAGTTCTGATAATTGACACACAGCGCGTGCGTGAAACCGGGCTTCAGTTGTGCCAAAACGGTTACTTGATAATCGTCAAAAGGGAACGGTTCTAGATAAGACAATACATGCATCGTCATGAAGAAGGAGTACAGCAGTATAAGTCGAGTCCACTTATACCGATACCGTTTATAACAATATATCGGATATAACGATGAACAGCTATGGCACCGTCGATTTTTGTATTCTTTTTATGGTAAAATAAACCGCTTATTGCAATGCTCCAGTGCCACGATATCGGATAGAACGATTGAATACGGTTATATTGTGCACCAAAAGTGCAACAGTGATGACTCTAATGACGCGGTTGCGCAGCCTACTCAGGTAGTGTCTTCGTAGGAGGCCCAATGCGTGGCACATACATCCCCTCGAAGACTTTGTTTCCGCCAAGGACATTTGCCTCAGCTGGGTGAAGCACCTTCACACGCGGCAAACAAAGGGGACCGACTGTGGCTTATTTTCCGCACATTCGTACATAGTACGACCTTGCTAGCATGCGAATAAAATGTTTTGGGCTCTGTTCCGTCTTTTTATTTCGCAACTCGCTTATAACAATTATCGGTTATAACGATGGGATTTCCTTGGCACTTGGATATTGTTATAAGTGGACTAGACTGTATACATTTTGATCGTTCGTAGATGCGTTTACTTAGTGCGCGAAAAATCGATTGATTGATTGTATGGTTTAACGCGCCGACGCAACGCAGGCGATGAGGCGCGCCGTAGTGGAGGGCTCCGGATTAATTTTGACCACCTGGGGATTTGACCACCTGGGGATTGACCACCTGGGGCGGGGGGGGGGGGAAATCGCCGCACGGGTTCGTACTTTGTTTGCGATTCGGGTCTTTGAAGGATTGACGATCGATTGGACGAACTTTCAAGCGAAATTCTTGACGAACTTTTGACGCAGCTTTGACATTATAGAGAGCTTTCGCGCTTCTTTCAACATTCATTAAGCAGGGGTGGTAAATCTCTCTCTTTTTTTTTTTTTTCAGACTTGTCAGACAGGGCAGCCCCGCTCAAGTTTTACGCCCTCCCTGACATGGCACCACGTCTCCGCCCGTCAACGTCGCACGCGCCGTCGGGGATGCGGGTCACAGAGGGGCGAACGACTCGACGTGACCGCACGCGGCGTCTGCCTCCTCGGAGACGTCGCACGCGCCAGCGTGATGACGACGACGCTCGGAGGATGAAACCGCGGGAGGAAGAAGACGCACGCGACCGCTTTCGGCTGGCGTGACCTACTCCCCGCTCGTGTTACGTCACCCCGCGTACCGCGGCGGCGCCAGAATTGATGAGCGCCCAACTTCCCTGCGGCCGTAAACACACACGTGCACCCGAAAAGACGCCCGCGTCATCACAATGTGCCCACAAGTATACACGCTGCGACCGGCGCAGCGGACTCGGATAATGGCCGCATAGGGCATCTCCTAAGACTTGACTAGAGAAATTAGCTAGCTCTCTCGCATTGCGCAATGTCTTTCAGAGCCCGTCATATATTTTGGTCAAGACGTGTGTACCCGCTAGGTCTCATTATTCGTAAGATTTGCACTGTTGGTCGCAGCGGCTGGCCGTAGCGGGGCGTTGAAACAAAAGTCGAGCTATGAAAGGGCCTTGTGAAGCGTCGCAGCGCTGCGCAACAAGTCCGTTTGAAGTCGGCTTCACTGCTGTGCACAAGCGCAATGTTCAGATGACACTTTTCGAGGCAATATAAGGAGTTTAAAATGATATTACGAAGGTCTAGAACCGTTTTCGTTTTTTTTTTTTTTTTTAATATCTTCGTGTGAACGCATGTATTCATACGGTAATCCGCTATACATCAAGCTGTTTTAAAGTCGTCTTCGCTGTTATGCACACGTGCGTTGCTGAAAAACCATTTTTGAGAGAAATATAGGCGGGTGGCCTAAAAAGAACATTTTAGAAGACCCGACGGGCCTACGGCCTTTCAATACAGCATTTTCTTACGCCACGAAAGGGTGACGTCAAACGTTACGGACGAACACACGGGTTTCCTCATCGGGTCCACATAAAAACGCTTACGCATTCGAGAAAGTTGACAGTATATTTTTCGCAGAGCTGCGCACTCGTATAAGGCCCATCATTTAGGCAGGCGAAATTTCACGCACCTCCTCATACGGTGGACGTGTGACAGCCCTCTAACAGCAACCACGCCCGCAGAATGCGCCTATTCCAGCGGGAAGTTAAACCAATGCATCAGGCCGCCCCAATTCCACCAACAAGCGCAATCTGCCGCCGTACCCGCGTCCGACAAAGGCCGTCTACATCAGCCTAGACTCGAGGAAGAAGAAAAATAAGAGAGGCGAGCGTGGCGCGAAAAACAGCGCCTGACCGAGAAAAAACGCGAGCACGCCGAGATGGGCGACCGCAGCAACGTCGGCGTAGTCTTGCGGCGCGCTCGGCGCCGAGCGGTCTGACCTCGTGAGGGGGCTGGGCGGGCGGTGAGTCATCGCTTTCGGGCGCGCGCCAGACATCTTCGACTTGTCTTCGCCGGGCGGACCGCCGGCATGGCAACCGGCGATCACTGTTGTGGCAAGGGGGTGAAAAGTATAGACGGCAACGGGGCGGAGGAGAAGATGGGTTGATTGGTCTCTTGAGGGGGCGCGCCGAGAGAAGAAAAGCCAAGCCGAACGTTCTATTCCAGAATCCACGGGGGGGGGGGGGGGGGGGACCAGTTAGCGCGAGAGGACTTGCGCGGCAGTGCCACGTATTTGGCTACCAAAAAGCCGCGAAAATGGGAGCATCGAAATGGGAAAGGCTGACCTGTGGTCAGCCTTGCGGAATAATGCAGCGAATTTGATTCAGTTATAAGAGCGGCGGTTAGAAAACGCACAGACGACTGCGCACCGCTAACGCAATTACTGCAAGCATGATACACGGCAGTGCTAATAGTACTACCATTTTTTGGCACACCCGAGTTCTTGCTGCGGCGAGGATTGTGGGATTGTCCCTGAGGAAGGAAGTTCCACTTCCGAAACTGTCGGACTAATTTATAATAAACAAGTTAACCGCAAAGTTGTTCTTATCTTTTACCTGACCGTTTCTTCTGGCCCGTTGCAAAACTCATCGAAATCTATATATATATATATATATATATATATATATATATATATATATATATATATATAATGAGGATTTTCTGTATATGCCCTGAATGACGCAGCAACAAAGACAAAGGGACGACGTACCATCGCCATTGAAATAGCTTTGATTTGTGTGTTCAATACGGCGTGAACACGTGATAACGGCAGTGACACTCGGCCGCTCGAATATGTTGTTTGCTCAGCCGCGTTTGTCGAGAGTGGTGGGCGAGGCGTCGGTGCGATAACCACTGACAGTAGGCAGTGTTGACCAGGCAGCGACCGTATCCGGCAAAGTGTTGAATTTTTGTTCCTTTTATCTTCCAACCGGGAGAAGCATCGGTGCCACGCGATTGGTGTTCTCAACGCAATCCTTTGGTCTCTTATTTCCCAGTCCTGGGCAGCCCTGAGCAGTTCCTGGGCAGTCCAGAACAGCTCTCGTAATTTGAACTCAATGGACTAAGAAAATATAGAGGCGCACTGTAGCAGTCCTGGGCAGTTCGTGGGCAGTGTAGAACTACTCCTACAATAGAAATTCAGAGCTGCGTTGTACGGCAGCTATGAGCAGCTCATGGGCAGTCCAGAACAGCTCTCGCAATAGAAATCCGATAGGCAAAAATTATAGAGCTACTTTGGAGCAGTTCTGATCAGCCCAAAATGACAAATCCAAGGGGCCTCGATATTCAAAGGCTTAGAAAAAGAGTAAGTTATTCTAACTTGGACCTCCATCCGAGTGCACGACTGAGTCCTTTCCAATACACTCAGAGTGCTAACGGAGACGATATAAAGCAAGCTCTGCCTTCGGAACAAGACAATCATGCGTGAGCAAAACAATAAAACTGCGCCTTGCGAATGCTCCCGTCAGGAGTAATGCGTGCTGTATGCAAATCAATCGATTAACTCGTAAACCAAGAGAGCACGCTTTTCCACATACTTTTGGGAGCAGTCACGCTGTAGATATTCAATGCACGGGGAGCGCTATACTTCTTTTAGAGGAAAACGGGTGCTTGGTCAACTCTGAAGCAAGAAGTGGGTTTGAATAAAGACTTAAAAGGTTAGTGACCCATCCGAGCGACGTCACCTTCAAGCCTGTGCCCAACTTTGGACCGGGCGAAGCTACCGACGCGGAGGGTTAGCCAGCTTCGCAGAACGTTTCGCTAGATCGCTTATCGCTGCTCGCGTTAACCAGTTTATTGGACATTCTACGGCGCCCCCAAAAAAAGGCAGTTTCACAAGGAGTCTTTGGCAGGCAGCGAGTAACGACTATCCTGGCGAGTCGAGGGTGGTTGTCGACCGCGCGCTGAGATAAAAGTGCGAGGCGATTCCCACGTTTAGAAAGTGTTTGCAGACGCTACCTGAAGAGGTATACTTCTAAGCTTGAATCAAACGAAGAAATAGCAGGGCGACCCGAAAGCGACGGGGGAACAAACGAAACTGAGGAAATAAAGATGAACCGCACCTAAATAAAATGGTTAGAGGGAGCCAGAATGCGAGCGCCAGCCAGTAAATTATACCATCGCTACCTCGGAGACCTGTTCGCGGAGCACGGGGTGTTTCTAGGAAACAGAAAGCTCGGCTCCAAGAAAAACAAGTTTTACTTTGCTGGCTCGCCGGTCGAGGGCTTCGATTAGTTGGTCACGTCCTCCGGCCTCTCCACGCCGCGCCGACAGAACGAGGCCCCGGTATTCCGCACACGGAGCCTTCTTTCCTGCAAGACGTCCGTCGGGCCTCGGGATTTTTCGCGTCTATTGATTCTCCTTTCCTGGAGATAGAAACCGAGCGGAGGTGGCGGCGTCGCAGCCACGGTCGTCCGTGTTCTTTGTGCGGTCCCCGTTGCCGTATAGACTAGGGAAGCTGAGGAGAACGAAGCCAATAATAGAACGAAGACAGCCTTGTCAGGATAGACAGGTTATAATATGAGAAAAGTGGGCAGCGGGATAGGACTATCGCCGGGGAAAGCGAGTCGATATTAGGCAGGTTACTGTCAACTTAGTCGCACAGAGGACGCGAAAGAAGGAGTAAGCATGACCACCACTCCACTTTTTTTTTTCTTTCTCGGCTGCACTCTTCCATTAGCTCAGTGCGCTGTCTCACCTCCTTCAAAAGCACACCGGACCTCAGATCTTCCCTTTAACGTACATAATCTCGGTGGCGCATTTTTAGTAATCCCATTTTATGGCATGAAATCCCACGTGGCATTTTTCACAGAAGGAGTGGAAGGAATATTGGCACCGTACAGCAGACGCTTTTTTGGGGACAGTGATGCGTAAACAGAATCCCCCCTCTCTATCCAAACCTCTCTCAATCCTATATTTCCCCTCCCGCAAAAAAAAAAAAAAAAAGCGCGCCAATCTACTTTGTTAAGGTGGTTGGAAAGCGGAGCTGTAAGCGACATCCACAACGATTACCCATGCGACGTCACTTGAATTCACACACGTGGCCCTACAAAGAGTGAAATCAGAGACAAGTGAAATGCACTTAACTGCACCCATTATTACTTCAAGGAGATATTCTTTGCTAAGGTTAAATCAATGCATGATCCATGAATGGTGGTTGGTTGAGTTGTATTGTGAAGCATATGAGTGGAAACATTTTTTATAAAATTAAAGGAAGCTGCAAACCCGGTGTTAGACGATCTCACTTCTCCTCGTCTCTGCTGCCGCCGACGGAGGCGACGAGATCGGCGGCACTGACGGAGAAGTGTGAGCTTCCTTTAATTTTTTACGAACTTTTAGCGCATGCGCAAGGCGCGCTCGGCCGCTACACGTGCCGTGGACGGAGCGCACAGTGGCGCGAGAGGTCTTGGACGCGATCACGTATCATTCAGCGAAAACGCAGGGGGTAAACCCGCAGATGTGCCCGATGACTGCACCGTCTGTCTCCCCCGTCTCCGCTTGGGCTCTTGGCTCAATCATAAGACAATAGGCTCTCGCTCCGTTTCTCTGTTCGTTCCAGGTTCGATTCCTGATGGTGCCAGTAACTTATTTTATTTGTTTGCGGGAGCTTTCTGTTGACACCAACGACAAGACAGAACCATTGGGGGTAAAGGTACAAAGCTTCGCTTAAAAAAAAAAAAGTTGGTGCGCAACACGGAGCCCACCAGCAACGCACAGGTCTAAAATTGACGTCATGGCAACATTTTAACACCTGTGTATTGCTCTGTGGTCATGTTCGGTTGAAGCTATGAGCTATGAATAACTCCCAGCTTCAACGGAAATTTTTCCATTGCTCCGGTAAACCTTAAAACTTTTTTACAAAACATTAGTGCGGCCAAAATTTGAATATGCGTCGTCTATTTGGGATCCACACACAGATAGCATCGAATCCAATCAGAATCGCTCTGCACGTTTTATTATGTCTGTTTTCGGACTCCAAGTGCCACGTCAATGAAGGCAAATCTCAAATAACGTAACATTTCACTACGACGCAAAAATTCACGTCTGTGTCTCTTTATAAGATCTACCATACTAATAGAGCCCTCTCCGATTCACTGTTTTTGCTCCCAACCTACATTGGTGGCATCACGTAGTGATCACCAATGCAAAGTTGACATTCCTCTCAGCCAGATTAACCAATATTTCAACTCTTTCGTCCTCAAAACTTCCGGCAACTGGAACCACCTTCCCGCATTCATCGCTTCTACCACAGACGCCAAGGCCTTCAAAGCGGTTATTTCTAACGCTGAATTGCAATTCATTGTAACTTCACCTCTTTACTGTACGTTTTTATATTTGTTAGCCCACTCCTCCCTGTAATTCCCAGCGCCTTGAGAGTAAATAAATGAACTGAAATGAACGGAAGCTGATCCCACGAAGGCCTCCTGTCTTTGTCTAGCCATTCACGTTAACCTGCTCCTGCATCTCTACTCGTGCGAGGCCTCGGGCGGATGCTATTTTCCCAAACATGTAAAAACAGAAAAAAAGAACGCCGCAACGGGTCCCAGAAGCCGGCGCATCCGTCCAGCAGGCGTAAAACACGGCCTCAGTTTTTCCCGCCCACTCTGCTTTCTCTTGGCTTTTTTTCTGATGATTCAGTTTGGTCCCCTTCTGAGGACACTATACTCGGTTACAACTCAAGAACGGCACCACCTCATGTAGTGTATCACTCCGCCAAAGCGCCGGACCCGTGACGTCAGTGCGCGCGCGTTTTGAAAGGGGTTTGCTATGAATGCGTGATATCGTCTGCCTTGTCTCACGCAGTTCGTTTGTCGTCACTGGAGTCGTTTATAAGCATATTAAGTCCAAAAAATCACGGGAACGGCTCACGCCATGTTCAAAATATTCCCAGTAACGCCATACTTGCGCCGCGCGGAGAAACATCCGGCTACGGTGATAAGGCACAGCGGCAACTTCCGGTGCCGTTCTTAAGTTGTCACCGAGTATATATCAGCCCTTTTTATAGAACGTGTCAGACACGGTGACCGCTTGCTGCATGCACAGCCTCTCCTGCCTCGAATCGCAGGATTCTGAATACTATATACTGCGCGCAATACATAGCTTGCTACATGACGACACCACAGTCCTTTCTCGCGCATCGCTCCCAGCTTCCTCAGCGCTACTCGAGATAAGAGCGGCAGATAAGTGCACAGCCTTTGCACCATGCACCAACGCGGCAGTTACAGTGATGTAAGTGCAAGCGATCTATAGCCGTGACAGAATTCAGTTTCGCCTGTGTCCGCAACTCCGCATGCATTGCGCGATCTAATTGCTGAAACATTGTGCGCGAGACAGGTTTCCACTTATGTCACTGCTTTCGGTCTATTTTATTTGCCTGCTCGGAGCAGCTCGGATCAGTTCCAGGGCAGCCCAGTACTGCTTCCGCCATAGACATTCTACGGGCAAATAAAATACGGAGCTACTCAGAACTGCTCCAGGCAGGCAAATAAAAGAGGCCTTCCTTTCATGTCCTGAAATTTTATTATCTTTTCCCGCTAAATCCGACGTCAAACGAGCAAACTAGTTTTTTTTTTTTTTTTGCAGGAGTCTTCCAGCTATTGCTTAAAGTGTATTATGTCGGGTGAGAGCCCCAAATCTAAGCTTTAGCGCTGCACAGGTTTGAAACAGCGCGGAAGCAACGATGATAGAAGAGAAACAAGGGTACGGAAGGAACAGTTAAACATAGCGAGCATCCTGTTAAAAAACGTACAGTGACAATTTTTTTTTCTCCCCCATAAAAACTATTTTTGGATTCAACATCACACCCGCCGCGGTGGCTCAGTGGCTAAGGCGTGGCGCTGCTGAGCACGAGGTCGCGGGTTCGATTCCCGGCCGCGGCGGCCGCTTTTCTGATGGAGGCGAAAAGCAAAAACGCCCGTGTGTACGAGATTTCGGCGCACGATAAAGATCCCCAGGTGGTCAAAATTAATCCGGAGCCCTCCACTACGGCGCGCCTCATCGCCTGCGTTGCGTCGGCGCGTTAAACCCAACAATCAATCAATCAATTCAACATCACGACAGTGGGCGGTTACACCGACGACCAAAGAAGGGGCTGGTAAAATAAAAATTCCCGGGCCATCTTCCCTAACGGAAAACCTGGGTAAGAGCGATGCATGCAGTGTATGCATGCAGTGCATTCTTCTGGCCCTGGAGTTTTTGCCCACGGAGATGAAACCGTTTGGGGGTGGAGGTATGCAGCTTTGCTGTAAAAAGTCTTTGAAGCACGAAGCGCTCTAGCGCGTGGCGTAAACAAGTGATCCGGTGTTTTAGTACCGTGACTACATGAGACGACGGATACGACGACATGAGACACCGACAGCCCCAGCTCCTAAGGGGCTTCGCCCCTAAAAGAAATATGATACAAAAATGCCTCCGAGCGTAACATCAGTAATGCGAAGCATATGCTGTTTCCCAGAAATGCTCTGCATTTAAAACAATCGTTTTAACACTGCGACGTTTAAGTAGCTCTGCCGAACTACGTGACAGTTTGCGTGGTTATGAATTATTATTAGTGGCTAAACGTAGGGTAATTTGATTTCAGAACCGTTCATAATCACTACAGTTTTCCCGGACAGCGCGCATGTTTTAGAAAACGAGTTGATTGGTTTCGAGTTAAAACTGCGGTGAGTAATTTCTCATCAAAATGAATGCAATAAAACGTGGTATCACCTTAGGTGACACATTTCTGTCACTCATACTCCTATTTACCGAATTGTGTTCTATTTTATTCTACGCATCGTGCCTACAGAGTCGGCGGACTATGTACGCACCAGCGTCACTAGAATTCTGGTAACGTTGGTACGAACCCTACAGCCACAGCGAAGCTTCTGGAAGCTGCCAAGCAGAAAATCGTACCGCGATCTCGACTTATACGAAAAATTTGACTTCAAGGAAACGTTGTTCGCATGTTATCGACAAATTAACCATAAAAGTATGTATATTTCATGGAAATAAATCAATTTAATTCAGTTCAATATAAACATAGGGAAGTAGCGTGTGTTTTTATCAGTTTAGTCGCATGAAGGAAACAGTGGCAGAAACGTAATCCCGCGGTGTGGCAAAGCAATCGCTTCAAATAACGCTACAGCGTAGAAAAGTCTTTGCTTCTCAATGGCGTGGAATTCCGGGCTTATCTGTCCTTTCGCGCACACGATCAATTTGTGGCAGGCTTAACGCTATCGGGCGACACAGCTCACGACCTTCCCGTTCACCGACCCCGATTGTCAACGCCGGAAACAATGCGGACACCCTCGGCGCCAGATTTTCCCCCTTATCGTGCGGTGCAGATGTCAGGAGTTTATCTCAAAAGTATTGCGGTATAGGGACGTCGGGCAGTTTCAAAGGCGTGAATCAACCGGTTTCACGCCGCTAAACCCAACTGTGTCGAGAATTGATGTAGTGATTTCGACGGGCAAACACCACGTATAGCTCTAAATAATGTTCTATTCGCTCTAAGCGTAATTCATTCAATCAGACATTCGCTCATTCAGCTGTGAGCGTCAATTGTGATAACAGGTGGGGGACACCGTTGCACATGAATGATGCAATGTGACGAACATTCTTACACAAGACTTCTCAAAGGATTCTCGAAGAATTCTTCAACACTCGGACGCAAGGCGCTTGCCGCCTAAGGGAGCGAAGTGCCACAAATACCTATACAACATCACAGCGGCAAAGGATAGTGCAGGCAAGCTTGTCAGCCCGAAATAAATTTGTGATTGATTGATTGATTGTAGGGTTTAACGCGCCAACGCAACGTAGGCGATGAGGCGCGCCGTAGTGGAGGGCTCTGGATTAATTTTGACCACCTGGGGATCTTTAATTAACGTGCGCCGAAATCTCGCACACACGGGCGTTTTTGCTTTTCGCCTCCATCAGAAAAGCGACCGCCGCGGCCGGGAATCGAACCCACGACCTCAAAACATCGAAATAAATTTGTTATGTCTTATAAAAGCCAATACTTTCGATAGGCTAAGCGCCATAGGCTTTATAATTCTGAAGAAGTGGAAGCAAGTATGGTTATAACTGAAATCATTTAGAGCAGCCGCCTGCATACCTATAGTGGACAAACTACGATTAAACCATGCAGAAGAGGAACTTTCCTACACAGCGACAGGAACCGTAAATGCGCTATAAGCAGATGTGTTAAAGCCACAAAGCAACACAACCGCTACCAATTAGAAGAATTCGACGTTAAAGTGCCCGATAAGGACTTTGTCTGCTCCACGGCATGTTTAATATTTATTTTCTCTATCTCGACAATGTTTTACCCTTCAAGAATTTTGCCATTCACCGATTAATCCCCACCCTTGCTCACATCGAGGCAGTTTCTGCTGCGTATTAGGTTACAAATATCATCATTATGTTGACTTCGAAAACTACGCTGCTCCAGATTTCCTCTTCAACACACACACACACAAAAAAATCGTGTGTTCACATCACAGCAGGAATCGTGCGAACACCTATGAGCTGTTCAAAGCGCTGGCCGCTAAAGATAAAAACCCTCCCTTTGCTATCTACTTCACACCACATTCCAGCAGCTCAAAAGTCTATATTATCTTCCTTTTTATGGCTCCCCGTGCTTAGTAAAACGTCATTGTCATGGCATATTTTTCAGCCATCTTATCTTATCTCAAAAATTCAATAACGACCTACTGCCGCCTCACTGGAATTTACCGGCGGTATTTCCTTCTTCTCAGCCCACGCTATTACATGGAATGAACCACGTCTTGGAGCAACCTTCTATTTTCTAAGTCCGCTTATAACGCTGTGGTTTTCCCCTAACAGCTTCGACGCGGGTTATACGCTCATCATCACGAGATTTTTCGCTACACTGTGCGCTTGCGAACTTGTCGGCACTCCAGCAATTGATAAAAAAACAATGGACTAAAATAAACAACAGAAACAATTTTCTTATGATTTAGCCACTAATAACGACAATGCTTGTATTATAGAACGTCCCCCTGCAGTCTTTGGCTTCGAGACCTCCTCTTGCATATACACACTGTACATTGTTTCTTCTGTGATCAATAAAGCACCATCAAATCGAATCGATATTACCGTAATGGCTCATTCTATTAACTACGGATAGATCAGGGTGGCCCTGCATGAATTTGCACACGGTTCCTAAGGGAGAGCATCTCAGCGAAACTAAATAAGGCAAAAACTGACAATCTCGGCTGCCACACTTGCCTAATAATGTATTTCGGTGAAATTCCCGAAAATATTAGCTTCAGATATCGTGCGCCAGAGGTTTGAGTTTCACTCTTGATTCGCCGATGCGAAGAGGTAGACAGCAGGAGAAAAAAGAAAAAAGATCAATGTCTCCGGATCAGCTTTTCCCAAAAACTTTTGTCAGAAGGCACAGAACGACGAAATAAACGAAGCAGGTGCTCAAACCAGCCACAGCTAAATAACAACCTTTTCTTTTCTAGAAGAACCGCTGAAGATTATGGATGTGATCATGTGCGCACAAAGCTTTGTGAAAATGCCTGAGGCGTGAAAACTTTTGAACCTAACTTCTTAAACGTCACCTAATTGGTCCTACCACGTTTGTTCCGTTCGCCGGCGTAGTGCTAAGCGTTTCATCGAAGTTTCCAAGCTAGTTTCGTGGCTAAGATGGATGTCTGACGTGAGTCCCAGTGTATAGCATATCCCCCCCCCCCTATCGTAAAAATTTCGTTCGATCTTGGTTTGTTCACTGTAACGAGGTTCTGCTGTAATAAAAATGATACGGACACAGCGTTCGCCGCTCTTCTACCTAGCCTTTGTGCTGGTATAGAGTTTTCTCTTTACCTTTGACTTTTTAAACACGGCGTTTGTGTTCCTATGCCCCTTCGATCGCTGCCTATTTGAAATAAAAACTTATACACCAACCAGCCTGGATATCCCTCTGAACGTTTTTCGGATGCACTTTGAATTTTGTATATCCGTGCTCTACTGCCATTGACTTTTTGCTCTTACGCAGGTTATGACAATTACAGGCAACCATACCTCCCTCTTCTACGACCCCACTAGCCCGTTGACGGGATCAGGAAGTTATTCACGGCAACGAATACTGGTGTACCAGTACCACCGCCATTTATTAACCGCTGGTTCATATCGCTCCATGGACGGCAGGATACAAGTCCTGCTTCTTGCATAGTAATGCAATTGAAGGCATATATTGTCCGTCGTAGTTCGGCGCCTGCGGTCCAGCAACGATAACGTTACACAATAACAAGGAAAACAATGCAAACTAGGGGGCGATCGTCACACTATAGTTTTTCATGTCTTACCTCGTCATTAGTACACCGTTGCGGTGGCTCGGCCGCGAGTATTGTTTATCGGCCGTGCGTCAGGCGGCCCTGCTTAGTGTATGCAACTCATATGGCTACTGATCTCGATAACTTTAGCTGTAGACCACACAGTTTCGTAAGGAAGACAAGACCTCTAGAAGACCTGTCGTGTAATTCCTTCATTCCGACTGATCAACATGCTTGCTAACGGCGAACAGTGATTGACACGCCCATCTCAAATATCAGCCTTTGCCAGGGTCTACTAGGAGGGGGAAAAAAGGAATTTTTGCGGAATCCCGACGCAGTTTTGTGTTAACCTTCGCAAACATATGTCTAGCTCCATTGATGTCCGTATTTCCAGCCCGTGCTTGACGTCAAGAACTAGGCCAACTAATGCAATTTTTTATTCCGAATTGTTCGCGTACTACCCGGCTACCATAGACGTGTAACTCACCATTGTCGACACGACGACGAAGTTCGGCTGCTCGTCGTAGTCATCCGGCTCTTGGCCGAAGTACACGGGCGCCGCCTCGCACTCAGACGACGAGTCATCATCCACCTCGTAACTCATCGCGAATCGGGCGAAGACGGCCGGGCGGGCCGCGCTACCTCACCCAACCAGGACGCGCACAGAAACACACACGTGCCACACCGATAGCATTCCTCTCACAGCAGCAACCGCACTCGAGAAGCAACCATCGAAGAACAGGCACTGTCCGCGTACGCACGGTAATCACATTAGTAGCAGGTGACACACACAATTACGCGCTTTGTCCAAGCACGCGCGGAGAAAAAAGAAAGGTAAACAATCCTCGGTGGCGTTTCTAGCAGGCTCGTCGGGGAAGAAATACGGCTCACGACGTCACCGACCGCAGAATTCCCACAGAGACGGCACATTCCACGACGCGACGTACACAATGCGCGCTCTCGGGAGGGAGACGCGCAGCACGTGAAGAAGCCACCACCGTCATATCTCTCGCCTTGTCTTGGGAGCGCGCTCGGCCGGCTAGCGGCAAGCAGGAGGCAGCCACCGCGCAGTCCCCGCACTGATGCCAGCGAGCGAAGGCAGGCGAAGGGGGGCTGATCGCGCGCGCGAACTTCTTGCGGAAGGAACGCAAGGTAGGGGGGAGAGGGGAGGCCGGCGCAGTGCGGCGTGCTCCAGGGATGGAAACTGTCTCCGCCGCTCGTGGCGGTGGCTCGCCGCTGAAACAGGTTTCGGTTTCCGGCCGCCGGGAGAAGGGCAGTAGACTCCCTCTCCACCATGAGCTATCTAATAATCAAGCAGTGCGTACAATCGCGCCTACGGGGCGGCCCATCTCGCCGGAGTTGCAATCTGGCCGCGTTGTATCTCGCGCTGACGCTGCTTGTTTGCGCCGGCGATTCGTCGGGCACCGCCCACCGCGTGAGGAGAAACGTACGCATACTGAGAGATAAAGCTGCTGGGATTCCGCATCCCAGTAGTCGTAATCGCAATATTTATTTACACCCCGAAAGATGGAGAAAAGGAAGAAAAGGGAGTACATTAAAATGTGGAGCACTGGAGGCTTGCGAGGCTGGAAGCGAGGTCAACAAACCCGTGCAACGCGCACAGCCATTCAGTTACACGTATCAAGGTCTGCGCCCGCGAAACAACACGGTTTCAGAGCTGTCGGCCACGACGCAGTGCGTCTGTATCGACACTGCATTAAAATCAATGTCTTGACGTGGAATATTGTCACGAAGATAATCCCTCCCATTCACAAGGAGGATTTTTATGCCGGCGCATAAAAATCCTCACGTAGTTCACGTAGCGTGAAAAGACGTCGGCTGCTAGAAAAAAGGGCCCATCTCCCCGCGAGGGGGACTCGAGTAAATGCGTCGCATAGGGGTGGGTGTATTGCGTTAACGTTTAGTGTTTGGGGAGTTGGTGGTAGTGAATGCGTTGTATCAGCAGCTTCTTGACGTAGTTTGAATGAGTCAAGGATATAAGGCGCGTTCGTAGCCTTTCATTCTGTGTCGGTTTTGTGGCGCAGTGGGTAGAGCACCATGTACCTTGCGTTCCGCCCGCAGGGTCGTGGGATCGAAACCAGGCGCCGGTAAGTATTATTTTTTTATATAGTGTAGGGGGAGGGGTGCGGACCTGTTGTTGAGCGCGAGGAGGGTAGCGTGATGCGGGAGAGGAGGAGTGGGGGAGAGGGCGCACCTGGAACGGCTGTTGCGGACGCCGAGGCACGCCAACGCCGGGTGACATCGTGAGTTAAAGAAATGCTCTGCATTTAAAAAAAATGACCATTGGCTACGAACTATAGGGTAAGCTCCGGCCTGACGTCAATTGGCTGCGACGCGTTATGTGGCCCGGTAGCAACGATCACGGACCAGCCGAACAGCTGGCAGCACAAGAGGAAAAGGGGGGACGCGGGTATGCGCCGGCCTGACGTTAGGTCTTAACGCAACTCGCATTAGTGTCACGCTGCCAAGAAGGAGCCAGCCGAATTGCTGGTGGCGCAGAGGAATGGGGAGGCGCAGCTGGGTATGCGCCACTACCCCAACTGTTGGCGGAGAAGCCCAAAGTGGAGGCATCCGTATGCGTCGGCCTGACCGTTAGGCCGGCAACAGCCTCCTTCGGACTTTGGAGAATGCGCTGCCCAACAATAATGAAACTTCATATCTCGGCAGTATGGCTCAAATATGTGTGGTAAAACCATAAACGAATCTCGCGAACACTGTGCAGCACCCGTTCGCTTTCACATCCTCACACGTAAGTATAGACTTAGTTGATCTCGCAGCGAAGCTTGCTATGTTTGAATGATGGTGTATGCCGCGTCGAAAACGCACTGCGGGAAAGCCGACTTCGCGAAATGGGAGGGCACATGATCAAATCAAATCAAATCGTTAATTTTCCTTCCTTTTACAAAAGAAGGGCACAACCGTAAAAAGCCACTCTAAAAGCGGCTTGACGAGGCGGCTGCCCCTGTTCAACTACACTCTAGTTCAACAGCAAACAGCATGACCATGATGACGGTGATAGGTTTCCGCGTCTCAAAATAAAGAAACGCTTCCCGTGTTCGGTATCGGACCTGGCTCCCTCGCGTTATCCTGAAGCCGACGTTTATCCTATCGCGCCATTCCGGCATGGTCGAAGCAGTTTGGATTTGGAGAGGGCTGCATGGATGTGGAAAATTAAAACAATTCAAGCACCTTTCCGTCTAACGACGACGATGGTTGAACGCGAAGCTTTCTTTATGCGAAATCAAATCGTCTTCGAGTCGACCAAAACTCAAACCGTCTGTGAGTCGGTCCAAACCACGGAGCAAGAACAAGACAGGAGGGTAAGTGAGACATCCTAGCGCGGTCAGATGATGTCACAAGCGCTGCCACGGATGAAGAAACTGCGCGGCCGCCGCGATCGCCATTTCACTGCGCAGCCACGGTATGAATGTCGACCGCTATCATTTCGCCCATTAGGTGCCGCCACCCCCTCCTTCGCCGTCGCCGTGACGAAGCTTTGCAGTACGCCTTGGTTTTAATTGTAACATTGATTGGATGATTTATTATGAGGTTTAACGCGCCGACGCTACACAGGCGATGAGGCGCGCCGTAGTGGGGTCTCCGGATTAATTTCGACCACCTGGGGATCGTTAACGTGCGCCGAAATCTCGAACACACAGGCGTTTTTGCTTTTCGCCTCCATCCGAAAAGCGGCCGCCAAGGCCTGGAATCGAACCCCCGTCCCTATGCTCAGCAGCACAACGCCAATGCCACTGCGCCACCGCGGCGGGTTGAGTGACATGCCGTGGTCACTGGCCCGCGCTTGCCGCAATGGGCCGTTTCCCCTCCTTTATATTTTTGCTTCGTGGCCCAAACTCACACGGCTACCAATGAATAATCTTTCACGAGAAAGCTTCGCGCTCAACCATCGTCGTCGTTAGATGAAGGGGTGTATGACTTTTTTTTTAATTTCACTACTGAGGGGGTGAAAGCGGATTAAACATGTTATTATATTTTCTTTAAAATTTGATAACACGTCGCAAAGTTGTCGAACTGGTTTCTTGCGTCTAAAATTAATCACACATATGCTCGAAAAGTAATCATTCTAGCAAGCGCCTCAAAAAAGGGGACTTATTTCCACTGCTTCAATTTGAAAATATTCCACAGGAGTTTTATGTGTCAATGCATGCGCATGTCTCCCACAGCAGCAAATAGCCATTACTTCGGGCGTGGCTGGTCTTTCGTGTAGGCAAAAAGCGATGCACGGTTACTTGAGACGTCGAAAATAAGATGTGTCTAAACAGAGCTTTGACTTGTAAAGAGGAATAAAGGAGAAGTTTAAAAAAAAAGGGGAACACTATAAGAAATAGCTCGGGAAAAAATGTTTTGACGGGTGGGTTTCCTTTAATAGATCTGGTGGTTCCTTTACAGTTGGGTTTCCTTTAAGTTTAATAGGGGGAAATTGCGCTCGAAAACTATAGGTTGTATTCACTGGCGAGGCACGCATTCAGGCAACCATGTGAGTGCGCCGTCACTGGTTACGTCGGGCTCCGCGGGATGGCGGTACTTGTCCGTTCTAAGCACACGATTTCTGTTGCATGTTTCAAGCTCTGCCCTACCGAACACAAAGTAATGCCTCGACTTCAATGTGAGTGCTATCAAAAACATCTCTACTGACACCACCGTTGAGAATCGGGTTCAAACGAAGCTGACGACGCACACCGTTTTTTCTTTTTCTTTTTTTTTCGGCGTGCGCGCGCAGGGGCACGAGCTGCGCCTTGTCCGTGGCGCTTCGGCCATGTCCGTGGCCGTTTCCAGGGTTTCCAAGCGAAGAAATTGACAGCTAAACTTTTCAGTGAATGCCATCTATAAGATTACGAAAAGGAAACTGCGAAGCAGCCCAACAAACAAACGTGCACCGTTCGCAGTCTGCGCCGTGGGGGCCCCAGGTATTACGTAAATTCTTTGTTAAAGTTTTCTAGGCTAGTCTTAAGACTTGCGGACCATAAAGAATTTAATGAATCAGCCTTACCTTTAATGGTGACAAAATTATATTACGACAGTAAGAAAGAAAAATGTTCGCTCTAGCTTTCTGGCATAAAACGTTTCAGCCTCGCTCGGGACGTAAGCTTGTACATTCAATTTTTGCAGCCTGCGCACTTTCGGCTAGGCCGAGACAATTTTGACAAACACTGTACACGTGAAAGAGTTAAAGCCTGCTGGAAAAAGCGGACATTGTAGGCGGAAAAGTTGTGAGCTCACGTCGACATCATCTGAACCACAAAGGCCTCTTCTCAATTTCACCATTGAGAACTCACTTCGAATTGAAATTATCACTTCGGCTTCGCCGTGTATTCGATGCCGAACCTACTAGCATTAACTAAGCCATCCGCCATTCTGATTAGTTAAACTGACACGCTGTGCTGCCTACGTGAAGTGGTTACCTTTCGTTGAAACAGATGAACTGACGGTGCAATTTTCACACCAATAACAATCCTCGGCGAATATACCGCTAGGTAAAAGGTACACGTTAGTGTCACTAAATAAGGTTTTAGTGACACTAGTACACGTCACAGCATGCAGTCTGTACGCACACACACGCCCCCTAAAAATTTCATCGTCAAACAGACTTCCACGGATTCCCTTTGAATATTCAAGAATGAGAATGAGAGAGATAGAGAGAGGGAGATAGAAAGACAGCGGCAAATTCAGGACCAATTAAATTTCTGTCGACACCGTACTAATTCTGGCTCTTCGAGCTCAACGTTTCGTGGCACTAAGCGCATAAATTTGATGGTTTTTCTGCGGTTTTATGCCAAGTGTGTTAGTTAAACGTTCTTTGGTGATTAATGGAACCATGTTCAAGCTTTCAACACGCATTATTCAAAAGTTACAACGTAATTAGTGTGGCGTAGCTGGTGTTCCTAGAAGGAAGGAAAGAAGTAAGCTTTGTTTCTCCAAGCTCCCTCAGTCCAGGACGCTTTCTTGAGAGCTGTGGCCACGGATTTCCGCGTCGCAGCTCTGGGGTCATATCCAGTCCCGCCTCCCAGGATGACAGAGTTGGTATGCGGGCCAACGTTGGGAGCCCATCACAAGCCCATAATGAGTGGACGATGTTGGGTTGACTTCTCAAACGAGCAAGTGGGGATGTCGCGTTGCTACAGGTGCCCGGCAAGCTGGCCCGCCGGCGTACGCCTGATCGAGACCCCGTTGTTAGGCAGGCACGTTCAGGCTCACGCAGGGACGCTCGTACAAACGGGTTCACTCGTGCGGGAATCTCCCTGAAAACAACCTTGCATTTTAAATGCGAATGCATTTCTTAGTCGGGGGTTGTCGTGCGTTGGCCGGCGTGCGCCTAGCAGCAGCTGTGGCGCGCCTAGCAACCAGAGCACGGTGTAGCTCGGGCGGGAGTAGCGGAGGGCAAGGGGAGAGGAGGAGCGCGCTCGGCGTGTGAGGGCGCTCGCATCGCGGAGCTCGGGCGGAGTAGCGGAGAGTGAGTGGAGAGGAGGAGCGCGCTCGGGCGTGTGAGGGCGCTCGCATCGCGGAGCTCGGCGGAGAGAGCTCGCGCGCGGGGCGGGCGTGTTGCGTGGGTCTCTCTCTCCTCTCCGCGTACCCTCTCTCCGCTCGCTGCGCTCGGAACAATATATATAAATGCAGTGGGGCGCGCGCCTCTCTCCGTGACTGCTTGCCGCAGCGCACTCATCGGTGCACCCAATGCATTCGCATTTCCGCACGATCCCCTTCGGGGAGGTGGGGGGAGTTTTTTTTTTCATTTAAATTTTGATGTCATTTTATAGTTTTATGAAGCGGGCGCTACAGCCCTCAAAGGAATCCCTCACGTGGGTATGTGCCAAAAATGGAGGAACTACAACAACGACACAACAACCACATTCGTATTTACGGCTGTCGAGGTAACGAATATGGAATGTCTCGATCCTGGGCCCTTACCTCTTTACAGTACTATAGGGCTGTAAGTGGTGCTGAATTCCGTCTGAAGTTTTGAGGTACTCAGAAAATGCCAGAAAGTCACAGCGCACGTCGGAAAAGGAGAACAGCGGTGTCGGTGCAAAGTTCTGAAATAGGGCGACGTAGCGCGCGTGGAGAGAGAAGCTGCTGTCGCACGTACTATGCGAGCTGTCTTGGGAGGTGATGAAACCACCAACGGGGCCGAACAAGATGCTTCCGGCATTGGCGAGCGTGAGGAACGAGCTTCGGAGGGTTCTGTCCAGGGGTTGGTCAACTGGTGATGAGCGCGGCCGCAAAATTCATCAGAAATTCTACAGCAGACCTACAGATCGGTCCACCTAGGCTTCCGCTTTCACGTTCTTGGAAAGTTCTGAGCAGCCCTCGAAATCTTTTTAGTTCTATACCACTGCCGAAACCATTTAAATGAATACCTTATTGATAAGCGTACCCCTAGAACTGTCCTGCCTGCGACATGCCGGGATCTGTCTATTGGAAGAGCAGGCTGACCAGCTCGCGGCTTGAGTATCTGGAATACAGTCAATCGGACCCCAGCAGCGGCGGTAGCCCGCGACCTTCTAATAATGATGATGATGATAATGATGATGATAATGATGATGTTCCTCGGTGAATGGCCCATACCCAAACAGGGGATCGGCCAAAGATCAGGGGTATGTAAAAAAAAAGCATGTTATTTATTTACAGGCTCCCATAAACAGTAAATTTCGGGAGTTTGGCAATACTTTTTGAAAGTAAAATCCAAGATTAAAAAAAGAAGTGGGAAGCCCTCAAACCAATAGACCCTATGCGAAATTGCTTGGTGATCTAGCAACACTGATGTAAACGAGACCGTCGGCCATATTGGTACGGGCGCCGATCGGGAAGTCTCGTATTGCTTACTGTGGAAGAGTAGGTGACGGTAACGCGGTATGGCTCAAACTGGACGGCGTTTTCCGGCTCCCGACCGCGAATTGTGGACGAAGGACTTGTCTGCGCTGCCGACTGTGTCTGAAGACTCATACCACTCGGGGTGCCGCGCCAAAGACCCATCCGAGCGGCAGCGGAGCAGGGCATGCCGCCTAACCACCGAGGCGCATTGCTCGCCTTCATTGGTGCGGACAAACACGTGCGACTCGCAGTAAGTAAATCCTTCTTTGTTTTTTACTTGACGCTATTTAACCGGTATGAGCATCTGTATAGCACTTTGTTCACCGTTGTTTATCATGCAAATGCGTAGCGGCGATTCTGTTGCAGTAACCTTGAAAGAGGAAAGCGACAATCGCCAGACCGTACCACTATTGAGTGGATTCGGTATTTTCAAATGCTGAACATCGAATTTACGGGATGATTTTTGGCGAAGAAGTTTACGGAAAGGTTGCGGCCGTTTTCCGTGACGGTCGTCCGCCCGCGCGTTTGCCACAAAGCAACCGCGCTTTGCGGCGAAGTCAACTACAAAAGCGCACATACGCCTTGAATTTTCTTTTTTTGTGTATTTTCATTATTTATTGCGCATGTTCTGCCGCAAAAATCTGTTTGTGTGTCTTTCTTCTCCTTTTTTGGCGGTGGGGTGGTTGTGTTTGTTTCTAAAGCGCATGTTTTTGGTGTGCACGAATAGATAATACAGTAAAACCTCGTTAGCTCGAACTCACTGAACTAGAAGATTTTTTTTAATTCGAAGGGTTATTAGTATAGCCCGAATGTTTACCTGTTCATCTCGAAAGGTTCTAGAAGTGAGTTCCAGATAATCATATTATTGCTTACTTAAGTTATGACGAACACGATTATGCGGGTACTGGTATCAGAGAGTTTTAGTATATCGGAAAGCACCACTTTAGCGCGCCCATAGCGTTAGCGGGCACGCTAACCGTAGCATAACGAGGCGCTATCCGCTCGCGATTGCGGCCCGCAAAACGTTAACGCTACAGCTAAAACGCTATACTAAAACTCTCTATTACCCACGGTGAGGTTTTTAAATGGTAAACTTCCTTCTCTTGAAAATGCTTTAACAAAGCATGCAGAGATACTTGCACGCTCGAACATGACAAACAATTTTGATATCATTGCTGTTTGAGGTGTAGATTATTCCCCTTGCAACAGTGTTAAGCAAGACACAAAATCTGGTCATTTTGAGTCTGTTCCTTGCGGCCACTTCTTTCTGCTCTGTCCCTTTACCATAAACTGGAGCGGACTAGTCCGTTCTTCCTTGAGTGCTATTTACTGTTACTCTCACTATTCTTGCAGGTTGGGCCTCATCCATGTGCTCAGCAGCTGTTTTCGCTCCCAGAAGAAAAGTGGCCGGCCCTATGTTGTGTGCCTCACCTTTGAGACGGACAGTGGGGCGATTGTGGAGGCAGCGTGCGAGTGCCCGGCGGGTTGCAGTGAAGCATGGAGTCACATCCTGGCTGCTATGCACCTACTCGCCCTCAAGCCGAAGGGTTTAAGAGGCACCACCGGAGATTGCGTGCACGCTGTCACAACAGTGCGGACGTCCGAGACAGCAGGGCATCAAGCCAGCGAGTGTCCAAGACATTGACTGGAGAAGCCCGCGAGAAAATGGCCCCTCCCTTCCTTTGCCAATGCGTCTGTTCGATGCACGTCGAGTACAGGAGCAATGCGAGCAGCAACAAAGTGCCGTGCAGGCGCTTTGGAGAAAACTTGGTAGCCTTGGGAATGGGTTTTTTGCCCCAGTTGTGATGGCTTCACCCCCCACAGTGACAGAAAGAAGGACTGGCACGGCACCTGAAGGGTCACCTATGAGCTACCAGCAAGCATTCATGCCACATTTCACCGTGGTCATCTCGCGAGCACGCAGAGGCTGGACAACGTCGTGTTTACTAGACCGTGGCATGCAGGGGTGCGCGAATGCTTCCCTTTGTTTCATTTATATCCACAGTTTGCTATACTGCACGCGCTATGAATCAGCGAAGTAGTTTAATTTACTGGGATTTTCACTGTGGATACAAAAAATGCAAACCACTCACGCTGATGCGCGGCGGCCTGATGCAACTCTGGCCGTTTTCTTTTTTTTAAATAAAACTTGAAAATTGTCTGAGCTACCTACATCAATGGCCACTATCATTACGTCGGAGGCATGCATGCAGCATGTGACAAACTAGAAGAGTGAGTGTGTATTTTAGTCGCAAAATATTCGACAGTAAATACATCGCGGCTGAAATGACAATGGGCACCAAGTTAACTTGACGTAACAACAAACCTTTCAGCCTGGCAAATCAGGAACCAAGTACAAAAGCTCGAATTTTCCACCGTTAGATCATCATAAAACACGGTACGCCACTTCTGCAACGACACGCGGCTAAATGCAGCGTAAAAGAAACCAACAACACACTCCCATACCGTGCGCGCCCGCCATAGAGGAAATTTTCAACCGCCCCGTGACGGCGTAGTGCGGCAAGAAAAGTTTGTTTAGAGCCATAGGTAAGATAAAGGCTCGTGTAGGGGCTAAGCGGTACCATTTAACAATGAAATGAAGCGGGCGCAGAGCCACAGGGACGAGTAAAGAAACAGCCTAATTTTGGCAACGTGTGGCACTTCTCCCGGTCGAGCGCCGCTGTCAGTCGCATGAATAGGTGGTGCACGCTCAGGCTTCATTTAGAATACAAAGGCTGAACCACAGAACTCCAACGCAGCTGTATTTTTCATCCGGACAGCGACTACGGGATCCCGCGCTTAGCGAACCAACGACAAATATTCGCTCCCAGCGCACCGCGCCCAGCGTGTCACAAAGGTTGCTCGCGCCGGCATAGTTCGCGTCAGAAAGTTCGTGCAAAAGCGTGGAACTTCACGTACCTTTTCTCCATTTGGAACGGTATTTCCGCATTGCGTGCACTGCGGCACGAAGCAATGCTCCGGCATTGTAGCCCATCAACAAGAGCGGTCAATGCCCGACTTCTATGTTTTGCTAATTGGTTTCGGTTTCAAACGACCGTACCAAAATGGCGGACCTAGTTACCGGAGTCGACGTGAGATGGCGGGGCGCATTTTGCATAGGGTCTATTACGTAAGTTTTAGCGTAAAAGAATGTAATCAGAGCGGGAATCGATTTGAGTTTTCTGTGAAGCTCAGAAGGGCTGAGCACACATCCCGGCGGCAGAACCCCGTCTCAGACGCCCCATGCGAAAGGAGACGCGACACAGATAATATAATCCCCAGGCTACGAAATGATAAGATGCCGCTTTTACTTCTTCGGCTCCAATAAATGTTTTTTCCTCCTCCTTTTCCATTTCCTCCAGGTGCATGCTTGAGTGGTAATGCGCAGTGGTAATGCGCGGCATTTATTTGCGACTTTGGCAGCGTTGTCTCCTTGGAAAAGTCACACAGCTGTCTACGGTGGATATTTCTAATATGTCGTTATAATTGGACCTGCCGAGAACTCACTGGTCTATTTGAAACCATTTACATAACAAATGGTTCCAATTGAACCAATAGCGTTTTCGGCAGGTGCAAATGGGCCTCCAATTGTTTTTTTGGCGGGGTTGTCCTTTTGTTCTCCGTACTGAATGAACGTGAAAAATGAGGACGGCGTTCAATTGTCATTTACTAGTGGAATACCCAAGGTTATACTAGGTTATTGAGAAATTAATACTTTTATGTCTCAAGAAATAACGCTACCGTCTTCCAGCATTACAATGGAACCAGACTCAAGGCTCCAGCTAGTTACACATTCAAGTTTCACACGATTGCTCACGGTCGTCAACCGACGGCATGAAATACGTGAAAGTCAAAAGAGTCGTTACCTCATCGTAGATTGTGTCCAAGAGTAAGTTAAAAAATCCATCAATGCAGACGTGAGCAGCAGTGCCGCGGTCCACTGGAAAGGTAAGGTTTTAAAGAACTTTAAAATCACATTTTGTAATCCCACATTTCTTTACAGCTATGCGCAAACAGGCTAAATTGCATACCGTATTTGCGCCATTCTAACGCGCACTATTTTTTTATGAACGTAGGCGTTCAAAATGATCTGCGCGTTACTCGAACTCGAAACGCACAACCGAAACCGCATGCTCGGAACCGAAACGAAGCGGTCGATGGATGATGGAGGCTTCGTTTAAACGCAAATTAATTATCTTGGTGGAAATGGAAAGGAGCCGGGCAGTGTCTCGTGCATAAAGCGTCCCGGAGTCGGGTGTTAGCGACTGGCAAAAACAAAGGGACACCATTTTTGAAGTGCATTGCTCCACAGAAGGCCTTTAGCAGACCTCAGCTTGTGCCGATTTATGTTCAAATAAATATTCTGTGCAATTTTGAGGCGTCTGTTATGGCATTATTTTTTGTGCGCGGTACAATCGGCGCCAACATATTTTTTGTAGATTCGGCGTTAGAATAGCGCAAATACTGTAGCAGACGATACAACTCTGAAGCGGCGGAAACCCCGTGCTCCTAGTGCCATCTGGTGAAGGCTGCGCGATGCAGCCTCCCGCGCCTGTACGGTAAACAATTTAGAAAATACGATACGCAATTTATTCTGCGAATACTGCGCGTGACCGGCCCCTAGATTCTAAACAGCAGGACATTTCCTCACATGTGCATTACCCTATGTGCGCTGGTCATCTAACAGACGATTTAGTGTAGTCTGGACAAACTAAACTATACGCCACACCTCTTTTTTGGCGCCAAAAACGATAACATTTAGGATCACAAGTCTGCAAACTGAAAAGCTAAACGCTTGAACTACCTAAAAATGCGTTATTGGTTAACACACATTGACCTCTAAGAGACCGCTATTTCCAGGTGCGCGTCACATCGCAGCTGGCAGCTGTGCTAGCTGTGCCGATGCGTAGACGTGCACATATGTGGTTGCAGTACAAGCAAACAAAAGCACATGCGATGCACGGCAATGGTGTTGTTTCTAATTCCCGCCCAGAAAGGCATGCCAGATCGCTCTGCTCGGAGAACGCTGCTAAAAAAAAAAAAAGAAAAAATGCAGGACGCTTACTGTCCGAATCCAAGCGATGCGGCGGTGGACCGTCGATGTATTACTCGCGGTCAGGTTTGTATGGCGATGGCACGCGGTCGCCATAGCGACAAATGCGCGATGCACGCACCCCTACCCAACTTCGAGATAGCCGTTCAGCTGTTTCCTGTTTCCCGGTAAGAGATCGATAGAACGGACTTCCGTAAATACCCTTGGCGGGGGATGCGGAATTTCACTCGCGATTAAAAAAAAATAGCAACGGTTACGTTCGTACTCTGATTGTGCACAGTAAGCGGGAGCTTTGAAATATTTCCTGTATAAAGAACAATATATTCAGCGCTGCGTGTAATGACGAACTGCACTTCGAGCACTAAATGGGTTTTAGGTTAGTGTATTTCATTTTTTAACAGCTACTTTATATTCTTCTGTGTACCTTTTTCAAGGCATAAAATGAGTGTGCGTGGATTGAAACTTCTAGCGTACATTTAAAAATAAGACACCTGCCAATACTATAGGCATTGAACCACGGCCCTACGGTTTTGTAGCGGGAATCACAATTGCTTCACACAGTCCCGTCACTCAGTGCCACTTTATTAATGGTAATAAAATTTTGACGCTTTATCACAAGTTTGATTTGCTGTAAAATTTGGCCGCAGTAAATATGCAAGTTCAATTGGCGCAGAAGAATTGAGTCATTCCACGAAGCGAACCCACATCCTGCTTGTGTGCTTTTTCTCATTTCATCCGTCAGTTCAATCGGTATTTTATTTCAACCGATACTTACTCTAATCATGTGGTCCTCCACCAGATCGCACCCACTATCCCCACCCCCATCCCCCACCCTGAAGTAGTGGGAGTCAGTTGACCATCCCAGAACCCAGCCCGCCAGAGGGCGTTTCTCGGGCCATCGAATCGGCCAAGCTGAGAGGCATCCTGGACTGGGGACACTTTACCACCACCCTCTTCCCTTTCCTTTTTCTCCAATAAACTTTTATTACTACTCCTACTAGCAAAGCGTTGTCTTGCTTGCGCGGCATTCTTTTCCTCTATGAGCTCAGCTGAGAGGCTTCACAATCCGGCAGGATGATGTTGCCTAACAATGCAAGTTTTTGGCAGCCACCGACACATGCTGATAACTTGAAACACCGCCGTATAAATTTTCTGAAGGCATGTGGTTGGCAGGATTCATACATATACACTCACGTGTAAAAGTTATGCTCATCCAGCTGAAAGCGGACAACAACAAGACACAGTTCTTACAGAGTTCATGTATGAAAAAGTTTTCGCAAGGCATTGCGAAGCGGCGGAATGGTACCATTGTGTACTGGGCAGCGTGTAGAACCAAAAAAAATATTGGTTCAGTTACAGTTTGGGTGAATTCATGTAGTTCCGGTTCAACTAAATCATGGGGCTGAACCGGTTCAAAAGCTTGAACCGGTTTGTGAACTGGTTCATTGCGTTTAGTTTTCAGCGAAATAAGATTTTTTTTTGCTAGATTAAAGCAACCATAAACACAAAATACAAAAATTCAAAATACTGCTTTTTTACAATAACAGCGGTGCATTTTCAAAGACCACTTTATATTATTGGGCCAGATATAAGTTAAAATCACGTGTTAAAGCAGATGAAATAATGGCGATCCACCAGCACTTTTCTCGACCACCCCTTATGTCGTCCTAGGAACCATATTTTGGAGCATTTTCTAGAGAGATGGGACAAGTGTGGCTGCTCGACATATTTAATTTGGACGAAAATTTATATATAGCTTCTTGACGCAATTAACGTATATGAAATCTGAAGTTAGGTTTGCAGGAAAAAACTTTCCCTTTCTAAAAAAATTCCAAAGATGGCTTTGGGTTGCATGCACGTTGGACAGATCATATGCGCACTCAAAATTCGAAACTTTTCCTCTGTAATACAGAAACAATTGCTGCTATTGCTGCAGGCCTTTTTCTCTCGATACTATGTATGCTTTTAAAGGAGTTAACTTATTTGCTCTTGATTTCGAAAAGGAACTTTTTACAATTAAAATAACAAGCACAGCTCATCTTCAGGAATTGCCAAAATATTATGTCCCATTTTTCTGCATCTCGAAAAACTAGGGAGTTCAATTTTTCGTGCCAATCCTAGTTTCCGTAGAATAAGTGATTTGTTTGAAAAATGCTCTTCATTGCATGCAAGTCAGAAATTTTGCTCTAATTTTGAAACCAATATAAAAAAATCCATCTTGGATCTTTTTGAACTTTCACAAATCGCCAATGCTGTTCTTTATCATATGCCTCAAAAACATGTTGCATTGTATGTGCAGTTTTGTAGCTACAAAGCACGAGAAATGTTCTTGGCTGTAGTGGTTTGTAATGAAGTTCTGACGTCAACGTAAGAGGGCAAATGGCCAGTGCAAACTTGTCCGCTCTACGCATCCTGATCAACTATCGATTGTGCGAGGCACCACAGCACTCATCGCAATCGCAGTGATGGCAAGTTTAGTTATGTGAACAGTAGGACAAAGGAGGGACATCTGGAGAGCAACTTGATCTCGTGCTTGTTCGATGGCTAAAGGCAGCAAAAAATAGCAGAAACTATGCCTGTATGGACTCTATGAGGAATAATTTAAACTGGGTTTTCTTTTTGTTTTCCTGTGCGAGCACACTTGTAAAAAAATGGCAGCATCTCCACTCTGTGGATGATGGCGAGGTTGCGGAGTACGGGGACTCAAAATGACATCGAAGTTGCGCCCCAAGTGACATCTGATTTGCACCCCGATCGTCATCCTATTTGAGCCGTGAGTTGCGCCTTGATTATTCGCTAAATGAAACTGCAACTCACGGCTCAAATTGAATTTCGCTTGATTTTCGCTTGACGGCGGTCTGCGCACAGATGGACGCGGACGGACATTGGGAGGTCCTAAGGTACTCCGCACCGTTACAGGCGAGGGAGTAAGCCGTTTGACTCTCGGGTACTAACTCACGGTCGTAGCCCAATGGGTAAGGCGACTGACACTTAATCTGTCTGGTCTACCAGACACAGGCTCGAATCCTGCTGGTGCCTGTGTGATTTTTTGCGATTGTAAATGCTATGCGCACGGACGCGGACAGACACTGTGCGGTTCTACAGACACCGTGCGGTTTTAAGGTGCTCCGCACATTAAATGTGGCGTGTTTTCCGCCACGAATCACCTGTGCCTGTGCCATGAGGCACACCGTACATTGCAGTGGGACGATTTTGAGCACCTGGCTTTCTTCAACCAGCGTCGAAATATCAGCATACAGATGTTTTTAGTTTCCGTCTACATCACAAAAGCAGTGGTAGGGGGCGGCAATGGAACATGCATGCTCGCCAGTGGCTCAGCAACTGAACCAACCCTGGGAGTCCAATATTTGCACTTTTCATGTGTGGGACCTCTTCAAGCAAATATGAAATGCAACAAAGAGGAACGTTTACGGTGTAGACCTTCACTTTTGTGCAGTGCAACTATCTTGCAGCCTGATTGCTCCTACAGTCGCAGTGAAGAAAAGGTCAGGTAGATGTGTCATATTGCCTTAAATACCGATAGTGTGTCTTGTTCGGACTTGCACTCTGCACGCGCGACCAGCAGCACCATACCAATGTAACGTAACAGTGTCGGACACACATTTCCCTATGTTGCGACTACATATAGTGCGCTGATAGTGTTGCGACTGCACTGAAGGGGAAAAGTGAGTGAGAGGTTACGAAGTTGATCTCGCGTGAAAGAGAAAAGCCCTCAACGAAATTGACAGCGTATTACCAACAACAGGTGGTCGAACCATTTCGCATTGGACCGGTAACCATTATTAATTTTTTCAGTTCGGCTCCGGTTGAGGTTCAGTGCGCTCAAAAAGTTTCCAGTTCAGTTCCGGCAAAAATACCGGTTCGGTTCCGGTTCGGTTCAATTCTGGTTCGACACCCTGGTACTAGGGTTATGAGGCAGCTTGGAGTCACATTGAAAGCCCTCCTAAATCTTAAAAAGATGACTGCAAGACGTAATATTAAATTGTGCATTGCTAACCAGGCATCCATTTCATCCTGCATAGATGTTGGTTTTCAGACCTTGTACACATTGTCACGAATTTTCTGAAATACCACGTCAGGCAATTGGCCAAAGCCACCCATGTAATTCGCGATAATGTCTGCAAGACATCGATGTCCCTTCTGGAACAGAAGCTGAAAGATGTTGCCTCTAGAATTAGTCTTAAAACTTCTAGATGTGGTCAAGCACGGTGCGTACCACAACAGTTCCCTTGCAGGTTGCGCTACCGTGACACATGCTTACTCCTTCCAATTGCTCAACGCAATTCTTTGCGCCCATTGGTAGGCACAACGCATGTCATGTAGCGTTTTCTGGGCGCCGCTCACTTAGGTTCTTCACTTGAAAGCAGTTGTATTCTGAAGGCCACGAAACAAGTTTTATGTGCTTTGGCAAACTATAGTGCAACACATGCACACAGAAAACTTTTTATGAGATTACATTACTGCCTTTCTGGATGTACGACTCAGAAAGACAACACGGTGTCAGAGGTGGAAAAAGATAAACTGAAGCTGGATGTTGCTGCAACTTTTAGGGAGTCCAGAAGACGCAGTCCTGGTTGTCAGTAGCAGTGAACCTGCTGCCGTTAAGGTGGTCGGTCACCAATCTGAGTTGTGGTTACTGGGAGGCAGTCGCAGTGCTCACATCATGGTTGGTTCAGTAACTCTTTTACGAGGTAAGGCATGATGTGTAAAACATACATAATACACCATCCGTCTGCAATTTTCTTTTGTCGGTTAAATTTCTCGGTGATGCAATGCTGTCGCGGAGCAGGTGATCTTCACCCTGCCATTTTCAAAAAACCTTCATAAAATCTGGTTGGATGGATGGTAAACCTTGTAGGTAACATAGAACCTAAAAACACAATAAACCCAGTGTGTGACTGCCGGTTGATTGGAACTTGTAGGAAAAGGAATCTATGATTGTAAGTGTTCTTTTTTTTAAAACGCAGAAACATTTTAAAGACACAAGTGGCAATGTTTCGGTGAATGCCACCATTCCCTAAAACAGAAGCAGATTCATAACGTTGGCACTGGTAGAAGGTACTGTTTTGTTGAAGCCATGCAGCATACATAAAGTTCATTATAATGAAATAGGTGGTAGCTACCAAAACTATGATGGTTTCCAGCTGCTGTAAACTATATCCTTATAGAAGCCAGTCTTGACAAAAATGAAGGAAGCTCACACTAACGCGTAAAGCTTGAAGGTAGCAAAGCTGTTCGCAACCTTCACGACCATCACAAAGGTTTAAGTCCACGATTGCAGCCGATTTGCTTTTACACTGCCGCAATGGCCTGTACTCCATCATTGGTGCTATAAGGGTGAGCTTCTTTCACTTTTCTTGGAAGTGATGATCATTGGACATCACCCTGGGGAAGCGAACGCTACGACAAATGTTTTTCGTTCCGAGCAAGTTTCCACGATTACAACAAACGCTGGAGGTTTTTTTTTTTTTTGGCCAGTATTGGCCAATATCTCCAAGTGGGTATGCTTGGCTTGACAAACGTGCGCTGGGGATGCTAGGTGGTCACCGCGAGGCACTCGCACAAGAGTGCTTGGCATTTTCTTGGTTTTTTTTATCTTCCGGGTGGTCGCCGCAATCTTGGCCAGTCTCCCTAAGTGGGTATACTTGGCTTGACGAATGTTTGCAGGGGACGCTAGCGGTCGTCACAAGGCCTGCACACAAAACTGCAAGGCATTTTCTTGGTTTTGTTACTTGCCGGGCGGTCGCCGAGAGGCCTGCACTCACGTGTGGCCGCTTGTCAGTTTCTTGGTATTTTTAACTGCGGACATGAAAAATTACAAATTGCTGAACAGCTTTGTTGTTAAAAATGTGTATAAGAGAAGTTTCTCAATGACTTTGTGACAGCTGTTCACCACAGCACACTGTTGATTGATTGATTGTAGGGCTTAACGTGCCGACGCAACGCAGGCGATGAGGTGCGCCGTAGTGGAGGGCTCCGGATTAATTTTGACCACCTGGGGATCTTTAACGTGCGCCGAAATCTCGTACACACGGGCGCTTTTGCTTTTCGCCACAGCACACTGTTGCTACCTTTACTGAGCTGGTATGTAGTTATTAAATTGCACCATTCTTGGATGGCGCTGTTTTACCAGAGCATTGCAGCCTATGGTTCTGAAAGCAAAATAGTACATCGTAGGGAATGGGTGCACTAGAAGTGTGCTATCTTATCGCAAATCATTTGTGGCAGCCACTACTACTTTGAAAAGACAAATTTGTGGATTGAAAAGTGTTTTGATAGGGGCTAGTTGAAATCCGACATGCCTGCCACAGTGGCTCAGTGACTAAGACCCTGTGCTGCTGAGCTCAAGGATGTGGGCTCGATTCCAGTCGCAGCGGTGGCGATTCAGATGGAGGCTAAAAGTGAAAACACAAGTGTGTTGAGATTTTGGTGCACGTCAAAGATCACCATGTGGTCGAAATTAACCCAGAGCCATCCACTATGGCATGCCTTATAAGCCAGGTGCTGCTTCAGCATGTTAAACCCCACTTTTAATGCGTAGCGAGTACCCCCCCCCCCCCCCCCCCCCCCCCCAGCCAGGAGCATGTAACGCCCTGCATTTCTACAAAAACACAGATTTCGTGAAAGTTCCAAATGTGATTGTAAATGTGACGTAAATGGGGATAATTGGTCCAACAAAATTTTGAAAAACTAAAATATAACAAAAATGTAAAAAAATACAGAAAAGGTCAAAACGTATACCGCATGGCATTTCCGCAATACTGAAGATTTCGTGGAAGTTTCACCTGTAATCATTATAATAGCGTAATTGGAGATAATTGGTTGAACAGGATTTAGAAAAAAACCAAAATTTGGCTGGAAAAAACTCACACTCAAGACAGGCGGCATAAGAATGCTACGCATTAGTAGATAATTCTCTGAATTTCTGCAGAATTTTTTCTTTGTTTTAAATTCAACTTGCTGTAGCAAATGCATGCCACACACTGCAAATTGTCTCCAGGGTGTCCTTGCTTCAGATTGTCTTTAGCCGAAAATTGATGCCACATCAAACTTTTTGAACTGGCGAAGTCTCATGTATGTGGATGCGGCACGATCGACTTGACTGTGTACACCTTTCCCGATGTGTTGGAAAATGGAATGATAATAGTAACTGATAATAGTAACAACCTCATGGTACTAGAATTATTTCAGTGCTTTCAAGGTAGCACAGCAATAGTTAAAAGTTACAAAGTTTCCACACATCAAAATATACAGTTGGGTTAAAAAAAGGAAGAAAGAAAAAGAAAGAAAAGAAGAAGCAAAGCTTCACCAGTGGCAAAGCTGATGGCCAGCTTGGTCCTGCAGTCGGATTTAGTGATCGTCTACGACTTCTGCCGGTGACTGACGTATGTATGAGCTACACTAACATGGAAGTACAGCTCTCGCATTTACCCCTATAAATGTCTAGCATCACTTGTACAGAAAAACAGGACATTTGACCCAAATTGAAAATAATACAGTAGAATCTCGATAAACGGAAATCGCTTAAACGCAACAGTAGCCTGTAAGTTGGTTGGTTTTGTATTCAGTCAACGTAAAAAAAAACTGTCGGTAATCGGAACTAAAATTTCCACATCACCATGTAAACGGAACCAGAAATGGAACTTCTTGTGAAAACCACTGGCATGAGAATCAGCTTTTTACAATTTCGGCTGTTTTGTTCGTTTTTTTTTCTTCCTCAATGCTTTTTTAGCCTTGTTGGCCTAGTAAGCCTTGTCTCGTAAGAGGTTAGCCGTGTTAGCGCAACGAATGCAACATCGCAGTTCTTGTTCCAGTCGTTCGGTCTCAATTCTAGACGCCGAGGCTACAGGGCTCACCTCCTGTCGCCTCGTTCGTGCCATCGTTGTGCTATTCGTCCTTCATTACCACGCTGCCGTCTTCTAAATTCGGTGGCTCGTAAGCACTCGCGATGTTAAAGCCTCTAGCCTCCATGAAGATGCAGTTGCAAGGACTCAAACAAAAATCATTGACGCATTTTGTAGTGCACAGCGACTCATTGTTGCCAAATCAACTTTGTGAATGCTGTGCCTACGCTTCTTGTAGTTTTCTTGCTTTCTGAAAACTACCAGCTACAGTCACTTTCTAGTGGTTAGAGTTCCATGAAATCATTGAAATGCCATTAGAATGTTCTAAGGTGCACATAAATTTGCACCTTAGAACATCTCTCTCAGTAAATGGAACTCCTGTTAAACGGAACTCCTGTTAAACAGAACTCCTGTTAAACGGAACTCATTTTTCCAGTCCCTTGAAGTTCCGTTTATCGAGAGTCTACTGTACATGGTTTATCATCTGCAGTGGTGAAGCACCCTAACTGGCACGGTTTACTAGCTGAAATATCTGTTCCTTAATAAGGTGGATTCACCAGAGGAGCAGTTAGATACACCTGCTTTCCATTTACATGTTCCTTCCTTGTTGTTCTTTTCATAATGCTAAAATTCATGACGCCACAAATCATGGTCTGGAAAAATGCATGGGGCGGCAACACTTGCTTTCACACTTTTGGCATCTTCTGCTTATTAAACAACTGCTGCTACTTATATTTGTATCCATGGCATTGTAATCTACTGATACAGGCCCATTTGTCTTTACACTACCGCCTCTTCAATCGACCTGTGGCTAAAATACATAAAACATTTATCAAGCAGTCCTGCTTTTCGGCTAGCTTGTTAAACTGTAGCGCTTCAGAAAAGAAGCCACTTTGTGCATCAGTGCTTCCCTTGCTATTTCAGCAATCATGAGTGATTACACAAGAAAAGAGAGAAATGATGAAGTACAACTTGCGTTCTAGTGGCTGGAGACTGAACACAAACTGCTATTATATTGCGCTACTTGTCCTACGTTAATTTTTTTTCATCGCTCAAGTGTTCTGGCATGCTGCACTTATATTTCACACACTCTGTGCAAAAAGAACAAAACCCAACTGAAGTTTCTGTTCTGTACCACGCATACTATTAATCAGACACTGTGCCTACAAATGCAAAGGAATCGAATTTCACTGTACCCTGCAAGCTTGCTCAGGTGTTGACCTTCTACTTGTTCTTTGCACATAGGTAACCAGAGCCTAAAGTATTTTCCTTCAGACTCAACAAAGGACTATGACATGCTGAGCAACGAAAAGGCTTTGCACCACAGCAGAGGGCTCAGGGTTAACAAAAACCATCTTGGCATGCCCAAAGAGCGCCAACGTTGAGTCCATCTTTGTAATTTGCCACAAATACAAACCTGCTATCTCTGGGTAAGTAGCAGCAGGCCTCAGATACTAATAGTTAGGCCACGGCAGCGGTTCAAAGTGTAATGTTTAATGAAACCCCTAAATTTGTCAAGTAAAGTGCCTACAAAAAGAAAAAACAAAACAAAGCAAGACACTATGAGCAGTGTCTCTTGCACCGCAGGATTCTCAGCGTCCCCGCCTCAGGGTCCTCAGCATCTTGACAGCGTCCTCAGAACTGGCTGTCCCAGTAGTGCCAGTTGTCGTAGGCCGTCTTGGGGCAGGTGTGCGCGTAGTACTCCTCAGGGATGGGGTCCACGTGGTGGTTGGGGCTGACCGTCTTGTAGATGGGCTCCCCAAAGTAGGTGCCCACCGCCCAGCCCGGCACGTTCTTCATCAGCTCCCGCTCCTCCTCACGGTTCTTCTTCAGCTGCTTCAGGTACCTGTCGGCACAGACAGACGGGAGAGAGGGCGAGTTATAACACCAGCTTTAATTAAAAGGGGGCTGAAACACTTGATCATACATCCTCTGCCAATCTTCCATGAACAGGAGGAATTGATTGCAAGTGCCATCCGAAGCAGGGAGACTCAGTGGCAATGCAAGTACGGGTACCCACCACACCTTTCTGCAGACACCGCTACCTAGGATACACTCGAGTGTCTGTTGTGCTACAGCAATGGAGGCTAAGTGTTGGTTTAACATAAGGTGTGCTCCCATAGTGCCTGCTGTTACGAATCGGCCAAACGCCGCCGTATTTTCCCGCATCAGCCACCACGTGGGAATCGACCACGTGCGCCCGCGTGTCGGTGAATCGTACTTTCGTGTCTCGCCATGCCGGGTCAGTCACCTCGCTTTGCAACGGGCCTCCGGCGGCTGCCAGCGGCACGCCCAAGCATGCTTCACGATGTTCGCCACACCCTTCAGGCACCTGCGCGTCGGTGAGTCCCGCCTTGACATCCCCGGCTCAGACGTTTCGCTATCGGCGCGATCAAACCTTCGATAGCGCGACCTCGGCACCTTTCAAGGACACTCTCTCCCCCCCTCTCGGACGCCACGTGGGGCAAACCCATGAATGACTCACGAACTATGGAAAGAGTGTGTGTGTGTCTGTGATGTCCGTGGCGTGTTACTCTTGGGGGCGTTTTTTGGGTATAAATAGAAGCAGCACAAACGTTGAAAATCCTTCCTGTCTGAGCAGCGAATCCATGCGGTCGCTCTGCTCGTGTCCTGTATTGTAAACTCGCCCGTCAGGGCATTGTATGTTTTTTTGGCTTCGGCTCACCTCTCGCTATGAAGTAAACAGTTACGTTATCCTACTGCTCTGGACTTCTTCACGGCTGCAACAGCGGCTGGCCGCTCGCATCATATACGCTACCCATCGTATGTTGGAGGCCACGGAGAACGGATCGGGTGCCCCCGCCCGGTCGCAACACTGCACATTTGGTTGCATACAACACGGTATCGGGAAGACAGAAAGGAAATAGGGAGCACACATTTCCGTGTTTCCTTTTTCGGTTGACCCAAAGTGCCGCCAAGAATGTCCCCAGAGGTGGAGTGATTGTGGACAAAGACATATTCTGACCAATTCCACAAAAAGTGGGGAAAGAACAAAAAACCTTAAAATGAGTAGCGCCTTTATGTGGCATGCCAATGCTGGTATTTCTGGAGCTTTTCATTTGGGAGGAAGCGACTGCCTGCTTGGCAGTGGTACATGAACCTCAATTGAGCTTCGAAATTCCAGAATATTCGTTTATGCACCCGCAAAAGTATGTGAAACGTCCTGATACACCAAAACTAAATGTGTCTAGCAATGTGCCCCCCCCCCCCCCAAGAAAAAAGGTTTGGGTTCAGTTATAGTTAAGGTTAAACTAAATCCTGATTTCAACCGGTTCGCAAGCTTGAACCGTTTGCAAACTGATTTGGTGAGTATTAGTGAAGTGCAAAAAAATGTTTGGTGGTTTGAAGCTACTATTAATAATAACAAAAAAAAAACTGATGCGTTCGAAATACTGCTTCCACGTAAGTGCTACCTATGAACTACAAAGTTTGACCACCTAGGTATTGCTCTAATCACTGAAATTCATGTTGAAATAGCTTGTAGTGGCGGCAGCTTCACCCGCTAACAGTGCCACTATCATCATCACCCCTGCATCCCACAATCATCATCAGCAGCGGTGCTTGCCGGGCTGCGTCAGCAGGGCCACGCGCCACGAGACAGAACAGATGGAACACGACCGTGCAGCTGGGCGGTCGCTTGTCTCTACGCCGCTCCCACTCCAGTTCCGGCCGGGCCTTGCGCACCCCAATAAAATGTAGGAAGCCACAGCGCACCCCACCGAGTCCACGGCTCCGCTTTCCTACAAGCTATTACTGATGAATACGTCTCCGTTCCACCTGACCACCGCTTTTGCTATAAGTTGCGAAATGTTATAAAATATGATACTGCAAAGTGAAAGTGTGTTTTGAGGCGTGAAGCCCAAGATGCTTTTGGGAAGGTGCTCTTTTAATTGAAGACAACAGTACTCCCCACCTCTGGAATGAGTAGCAGAAGCAGTAGAGTAGCAAGTTAGACTATGTCAGTGAAAGTGTATATATCAGAAACAAAGCAGCACTGAAAGAGACGAAACAGCAGGACCAGCAGAAATGACGAGCACAGGCCAAATGGGACAGTATGGGATGGGCGTGCCTTTCTGCGTGTGCCGTCTACTTCAGTGCTGTTTCTTCTTCCAAGACAAAATACGTAGTGCCTGCAAAGTTGGGAGATACACTTTCTTCCAAAAAGAAGAAGTTCGTACTGCATGCTGACAGTTTTCTCTGCTAATCTATTATCACTGTTTAAATCCGTTGCAAAAATCGTGAAGTTGTCCGCTCTGCCCTACCTGAAACACTGAAGGTTATATCAGCTATTGGTGCTCGCTGCCTTCACAGTGATGACACGTTTAGTGAGGACGGACAAAGAAAGGTTTGTAGAGAGCGAAATCTACCTTTTGGTGTTTTCTTATACGATGGCTGTAGCCAGCAAAAAAGAGAGCAGAAATTATTCCTGGGGTACTCAGCGCGGAATAACTACGTGGTGGGCCCATGCTGTTTTTTTTTTTGCTTTCTCATAGAAACACACTTCCCAAAAACCATTAACGTGCTTGATGCCCAGAAGCTAATCTTGTGCTATGAAGCACACCATACACTGCAATCCGGCAGAACAATTTAGCCCACCTGGGGATCTTTGTGCGTCGAAATCTCGACTAATGCAAGTTTTCGTTGTTCGTCTACATCAGAAAAACGACCGCTGGGGGTGGTGGTCGAATCCGCATCTTTGTGGCCAGCAGTTAACGGCTCAGACACCAAGCAGCTCTTGAGGGTCATACTCGTCGAGTATTTACACTTTCCAGGTGTGCTACCAGTCTACGCTTGTTACAGCAGATCCGGCAACAACAGACTTCTGGTTACAACGAACTCTCTCTGGTGGGTTGGCTGCTTCCCAAGCATTTTAAATGGAATCCACTCCGTTCATAACGAACCCAGCCTATAGCAGACTTTTGGCTACAACAGACCAAATTTCGGATGAAAACTGTTCGGGCTGCACGTCAATAATGGATCTCCACGGCACCGACACCTGATTTGCTCTCTTTTTGCTAATTTTGACGAGGAAACTAAAAGATCAAAGCCCTTCAAGAGAAAGATGGTTAGAACTTTGTGCAACCTGAGTCAAAGTCAAAGTCCAGAATCCAAACTGCTTCGAACATGTCATGGGGAAACACTTTTTTCTTGAGGCGTTTATGCGCCTTCATTTATCATCATCGTTCTGTGAAACCCACTGCGTGAAGTTGGCTTTCCGGCAGTGCATTCTGGTGCAACATCGAACGCCACCAGTGTGGCATAGAAAGCAACCCTGTCAACATGAACCGAGCCGCTGGCGTGGCCGAGCAAAGCCAGCGCAAGTGGCCATTTTGTTTTTGTGCAGTCGGCGACAAGGAAGCAGGGAAGAGACAGGGACTTCACTGTCAAATAAACTGAGCATGATTAACACTGTCGGACACAGTGAAAAACAGGCCGACATCGCAAGAAGAATGGACCTGCCTAAGCAGATGGAAATCGACTGCCAAAAACAAGGATGCCACCGGCTAACACAACTCTGGTGAGATTCAAGAAAAGTGCTTCCGAATGCACAAAGCGGCGAACCTGGAGGTCAAGACTATCCACATCCTGCAGTATTTTGTGTAATAAAGAAGTCCGGTTCAGTGTAGTTTGGCATTTATTATTCAAATACATATATCGATCCCATTTGATGAAAAAATTGAAACCCCCCTCTACGAGGAACAGAGGTGGATGTGAAGCTTGTCCAACCCTGTGAAACTGTACACCAATCTTTTGTGAAATACCTGTCAAACCAAATTCCCCCCCCCCCCTTGCTTGCCGAACCCTGTCAGCAGCTCACCATTGTCGTCTTGCCTGGCTTTCATTCAGGGTCCACACAACACTGACGAGCACACTCACAAGCTCACGAGCACGTGCCCCACATAACTGCCTGCTCTTGGGCCGAACGAATCACCTGTCCACCATCATCACAGCTCCTTAAGGTGGGCTTTACTGTACGGGTTCTAGCATACACACATCGTACATTCAAGTTAATTTCTCGACCTGCATGTGAATTCAAGTCATCATAATCATCAGGGCCCCATAAGGTGGGCTTCACTGTATGGCATTCAGCGTACACACACGGCCGTTTAAGTCAATTATTTCAAACTTTGCTTGAAAGATGGCTCCCATCCACTGAGTACAATCTGCCGCTGGCCCTGCAGTATCCCTTTGGTCTAACCAATGGCACCTGTATAGCATTGCCTGCCGGGTCACTCGCTTTCCAATGGCAGCAGTAGCGCTGCCTAAGGCACGTACGCTGGCGCGTGCCACATTGCAGACAAGTGGCCAAACTAGGCGTCCTAGAAGCCCATAACAGGGAGGTGTAAGACCGCCACCTTGAGAGAGTTGCACAAACCCTCTAACCCGTTTTGTATAGATCACGTGAAGCGGCACTGCGCAGCAAACACTATCCAGGCTGGGTGCACATGGAAAGGCTAGCGGGTGGGGAAGGGAAGAGAGAGCAACAGGAAAGTGGCTGTTTCGGCCTTACTGGATGGCGCGACAGGCAATGTTATAGTACAGGCGCTGTTAGTCTGACTTTTGGTTCCACAGCTGCACTTTGCCAGTTGTTTTGTATCAGCTGTCTTACTGACCAGAATGTGAAAATTTTAAAAATGCACAAGCAGTCTTGGGGAACGCTAAGTGGCGATCTGAAATGTTAAACAAATGAGCTTTGGGTAGACCTACCACATCACGAAGCCAAACACTTTGTGATGAGGTAGGTGTACCCAAAGGCCAATCCTGCTGGCGACAGGTGAATTTTCTAGCTGGCCAGTAATAGCACTTAAACACATTTTTGCTTTATTTGCTCAACTTAGTGTGCACATTCCACTGCATGCGCAAGGCCTTTTCCAAGCGCCAGTGCTTAGCCTTAAGCAGTTCTTTTGCTTGTGTAGACGATGTGAATAGATGCCGCAGAAACAAAGAGAGAATAAACTGACTATACAGTTGACTCCCGTTAAGATGAACTCGAAGGGACTGTGACAATGTTTGTGTCACCAGAAATTCATCTTACGCCACGGAGCAAGAATTATTCAGGAGGCGCAACTGGGCTTGCTCCGGAGGCGCGATAAAGTCACGGTGCGGGGCACGGCACTGACGCGCCCTCTGTTGCGAGGCGCCAAAGGGAAAAGGCTCGCCGGTGCAAGGTCAGTCAGTGCATAGCCGGCTGCCGCCGTGGGCTTTCACTGGAGTCGGCTTGCAGCGGATGAAATCATCGCGTTTCAAACATTTTTCGTAGGACGAAGGGGCTTTGATTTTTTTTAGAACTTGAACCTACAATAAAAAACATGTGGTTGAAAAGCTAGGTATGATTAGTGCCAGTGAATGATGATTCTTATCTTCAATGTCATTAGTTCATATTTAGACTGCCCTAACTTCGCCGCCATGCCTGTGCAACAAGAGAAGCGTGCGCAAATCTGAGAAGCCGCCCGCGAGAGGAGAGAGCAGCGAGAGTGAACCACTCCTGGCAGGAAGGCGGCATCGGCAGACGTCTGCTCTCCGGGATTCCTTCCAGTGCTTATTTTCAAGCGCGGTACGGCTTGTAACTAGGGCAGTATTTATTAATAACTGCTGATAAAATGTCCAGCACTTCTATTTATTTATTTTATAGGAAGAAATCTGGCAATTTTCACAATATTTTCAATGATATTACGACTTTTGTGAGCCGCGCCCGTAGAAAAACATGTAAACTATGGCAACGCGCTTGACGCGCCATCTGTTGTGCTTCTCCGCAAGCTGCATTTCCCCCTCGCCAGACAGTGACATTAACGCGCCGCCCGCCCGCGCTGTCCCAGCCCAGCGGATTCCCCTCCTGAAATACTTCTTTCTCCGTGTCTTAAGCGGAAGTTTTTTTTTAATTGTGGATGTTACAAGAGAGCAAAGGTGTTGTTCAACTTAACCATGGCGTTCGTCTTAACCGAGTTCTTTGGGACCAAACATGGGTCTTTGGACCATTAAATTGCTCGAAAAAGCATTTTTTTAGGTATCACTTTTCTCTTGATTTGCACAGTTTTTCCTCCAAAAATTCCATACGTGGAACAGTACCAGGTACTTATAAAAGCCATAGAGGCCCGATTTTAACCAAGAATTAATTATTTTTCCATAATTTCCCACTTTTCGCCACAAGTGGTATCGCAGTGATACAAAATTCTCAGGAGGCATATCCCAGCATGTAGTGCAGCTAGGAAGATCATTTCTTTTGCACTGTGAAGCTGAATGTTTAAACCATGGGATATGGGAAGCAGGTTTTGCATTTTGTGCTTTAGTAGTTGCTTAATGGGTGTTATTTTTGATTGGTTAGCAGTAGTAGTTCAAACCTCGAAGTTAGAATTGATGTAGATATGTATGTGATTGCAAAACGAAAAAACTGCTTCCCACATTTCGTTCTCCACAACTTCTGGTATCTATTCATGTCTTGCTGGTAATCTTTCGTTGAATTGTTTTTTTCCTATTATTCTCAAGAACAATCAAGGAAAATTTTTTAATGAACTCAGAAACTAGCTACCTCACATCAAAAGTAATTAGATATTTGAAATCAGCTAAAAAAAGTGAACAAGCCCATGAAGTTTTGTGAAATCGGTTGGAAAGCAAAAAAAAGTTTATAAGACCAGTCTACTGTAGTACCTCTATTGTTGCGTTTCCCCCTTGATGTTCATATCCCTCCTCCTCCCCTCTCTGTTTGGATACTGCAGACTTAGGATACACCATACCCTTATTTCGGGATTAAGAGGGTCCATGGTCATGGGAGTACACTGTATTTGTATTCCAGAATACTTTTAGGGGCCAGGTCCCTTAGGGGCTCAGGCTGTCGGCATCTTATGCCGTCGCCTCATGTATTCGTCGTTGTAGTCACAACACAAGCTTACCAACGAGTTCACATCACGCCAGAAACAGCTGAATTACAAAATCCTGATATGCTTGAAGGGGGTTTACAAGGTCAAGAGCATTCCATCTAAAATTTTCGCATGACTGTCAACTTTATAGTGGGCAGTGGAGTCGCTATGCACCTCAGTAGCTGTCAGTGTAAAACATAGATCCTACACAACATGCTTGTGGCTGGAACAAGTCCTACAGCAGTCAAACAAATACAACCACCACTTCTGGAAGGATAGGCACTGCTTTCAAGTCCATGAAGATTTCATTCTAAGTTACCCGGCCAACGATTCCTCACAAGCAAGCAGTCGTTTCTTGGAATTCTTGCAATCGATGACAGATTTGTCTAGAACCAGGCAAGCATCCATAGTTGCCTACACCAGTTCCTTCAGAAAAGCACCACATGGAAACGGCAAAAGAAGCCCTCAGAACCAATTATTTAGGCAACTTAGAAGTATGCTTAGCAAGCATATCATACTGGCTCACTGTAACGAGAAGGAAGGATCAAAGCTCTTCTTTTTCTATGCAACGATAGCAGGGAAGCCGACTATGCATTTATTTGCTTCATGGACACTAGGGCAGACAGGGCAGAACCCCTACCAGATTCACTAAGAGGACACTGCGACAGTTTTAGTCACCCCACAAATTCAAAAGTATGTCACCTATTATTGATTTCTGCTTGCCATATTTGGTAAAAAGAAGTCAACACGCTGGCAGCTTTTGCCAAGAATGAATGGAGAGTGCATTAGGCAGGCAGTCTATGATGCAGGGAAAGAGCCCTTGAAACATCGGTGCATTAGGTCGTCCAAGTTTGCCAAGTAGTGAAGACAAACCACAGCCACCTGGTCACATCAACTTGTTTGAAATTCTCACAAGATCAGCATTCACAGCTGCAGGGACAGCTAATCTAAGGCAACAAGACAGCACGCGACGTTATTCATGAGGGAACAGTCAACAAACTGAAGGGTTTTCACTATACTAACGTAGGTTAACTGAGCTAGCAACACATCTCGAATGCCTCCTATGGAGAAGCTGTGTTGCTATGCAAAGCTCTGTACAGCCCCGTATTCTGCACCTGATACATGCAGGCCGCAAAGGTATCATGGCAATGAAGGACTCACAGGCCCACGAATAATGGCTACGGATTGGCAAATAACTAGAGAAGGACGTATAGCTCTGCTTGAATGTCAAGAAATGCAGTGACACCCATCAAAGGCTTCAGGCCTGGCTGATTTCAGCCACACATGCTGATTTTGTTGTGGTAGACGTCTATGCAAGGTGGCTAGAAGTTCGACACGTGATGCAGGCAACATCAGAAGTCATGAATAATATGATAAAAGGCTTGTTTACAACAACTGGTATAGTAAAGGTCGTGTCTGACAGTGAAACTGCCTTCGTTTCAAGCGAAATCAAGAAATACTACACCACAATGTCTTAACAACATCTGTGGCGTACCACCCTGCTGCAATAGACAAGCATAATGTTACGTTGCTGGATTGAAAGAAACAAGATATTTAGCGGGCATCATTTAATTTCAATCAAGATATCATCTAATTACAAGATACAATGCTGAACTTCATGTTTCCTGTTACGTCATGCATTGAACTGTCTGCAGCGGGACCGCAACAATGCTTGCAAAAGCTGTGTTCAGCTGGCTGTTCCAGCTGTTCCACCAACTGAAGATGCAGCAACTGCTGATGAGGTACAAAATAAAGGGAAATAAAGGAAAGCAAAGTGTAATAGACAAGGTACGTGCCCCTTGAAAGAAGACAGCATGCTCATCTATCAAATAAAGATGAAGCCAGGTTGGATTTGAAGTGAGCTGCCAACTTGCAGGCAACAGCGAGCCTGGCTCATAAAATGTTCCAATGGAAATGTACCCCACCGTATGGATGACATGTGGCAGATGACCAAGCAGAAGAACCTGTCCACGACCAACAAGGGGACTGGGGATGGGAACAGCTTGCAGACAACTGTTCCAAGTCAAAGGTACAGACATCATTCCAAGCTGCATCTCCATTCACGTCTCACATCACTCCGCAGTTGTACCTTTAGCCCACTTGGCACTTCATCTAGGGGAAAGGAACAATGTGTCGCCCATAGTAAAAACCACAGAGCCTGGGCACAAACTGGCAAAATGATGCACAGAATAGCAGCAGTGCCAGCGCTCATGCGTCCCCGTTGCTGCCTGCCCTTTGGATAGTGCTAGCCATACCACAGTGCCACATAGGGCCATGCCAGATAGGATCAGGCCTGCCACAATGCAGCATCAGAGAACTTTAACCTTTGGTTTGATTGATGCAAACTTCCCACTGACATTCATTTGGGACGGGAATAATTAGTGGAGGATGAATTGGTGGATTTCTAAAAATGCATGACCGTCTCGTCCCTCTACCTCAGAAACTTCGGGCTCGACCTGATATGTATGGCGGATCAAGAAAGGAAAGCACGGCCCAGACATCTGGCTCTCATGGAAGCAATGTAACACATTTTGAGCGAGGCAGTCGGTGCAGCCTCATTTTCCTCTTCCCAACCTGTAAACACCCCTTGCCTGAACCCATCCTATTCTTTATTTACAACCGTACACACGTGTTTCCCCAGCTTCAGAAGTCCACGACACAGCGTTTCTTGCACTTCCCTTATCCACCGTGCCAAACGTGCTTAGCACCCTAACCATCTCAGTGGTCATGTTTGCTTTTTTCAGCAGTGGCATTGGCTGCCAGTCACTAATTTCATTGCCGTCCTCATTTTTTGCCACCTTGCGCTGTTTGCGCACTCCATTTCACAACACATACACACGGTGGCGGGAGTCTTGAGACCCATCGAGACAGCGTGCGACAGGTGCCTCGGCCAGGGAGCAAGAATATATAGGAGGGGAAACGGCCCATTGCGGCAAGTGCGGGTGAGCGACCAGATAATGTCGCGGCGAAAACCAAGGCGGACAGCAAAGCTTCGTAGCTGCGACAGTGAAGGAGAGGGTAGCGGCACCTGATGGACGAAATGATAGCAACCGCAATTCATTTTGTGGCTGCGCAGTCAAATGCCAATCGCGGAGGCCCTGCAGTTTCTTCACCCGCGGCAGATACCGCTAGTGTAACCTATGACGAGCGCTTGTGACATTATCTGGCCTCGCTAGGAAGCCTCGTTTACCCTCCCGTCTTGTTCCTTCTCCATGGCCTCGGCAGGCGGCAGCCAAGCTTCAACTCGACGTCCTTCTAGCAACAGCTGCAGTGGTACGAAGGCAGCGCCGCCTCAGTCACGCGCTCTCTTGTTCTCTGTTATTCTGTCGCTCTGTCGACGGATTGTCGGTAAACATTCTTCCCGACATGTTCCACCCATTTCCCACACAATAAACTGGGCTATTTCATAAAGCAGCACACTCAAGTGACACAGTCACCAGTGTTTGCCATTGTCGCAGCTCAGTTTTTGCCAAGAGCAGCGGTGTGGCACAGCCCTGCTCAATCAGGCATGGTTACCGATTCCTCCACCCGCCTCTTGGTTGCTGCATTGTAACTTGCTATCCCCATGTTTTAAACCTGCAGCGGTGGTCACAGCCAGTTGAGCTCAGACCTGCACATCAATGAAAGGGTCTGTGGGAAGAGAGTGAAGTTCGAACACTTGCGGGCAAGGATGGGCAAGTCGTCGGCTCTCATCGCCTCTATCCAGTGTGCTGCCTTGAACAGCCTCAGTGCGTACAAAAGAAAGTGTGCGGTTTTTCCTTGAGAGCCCTTAGCCCTTCCCTGGTTGTGTAAAACGGAGTAATGCAGCTTGATCCTGCCAAGGCCTCACCAACAGTCTGAAAGAACTCATTGGCCCCCGGTTCGCAACTGTTCGCAACTGTTCAAAGCAAGAGTCTTTAAAACAGTGGCTGGAAAGGGTGACATGAAGTCGGGATTCGTTAATCGTTACTGTGCGCTCCAATAAAGTCTAAATGCAAAAAATTCTACTACCAAAAGAAAACGGACAAGACAGAAGACATAAAATGTACGTTTGGAGAGCGCTTAGACTTTAAGCTGAGTCTCATAAGTAGAGACCGGATTTTAGGCAAATGCCTATTTTTTTCCTTGCGTTCCTATCGCCACATTTCGATATATGAGCACGAATTGGAGGTCAAGGATGGCTTTTATGGTGGTTTTATAGTGCCTATAAATGCCTATTTTGGGTGTTGGTGCCTAAACTCCGATAAATGCCTATAAATGCCTTTTTTCTCATATTGGCGCCTAAATCAGCTCTATGTATCGCCAAGTTTCACTTTCGAGTGCAATTTGATACCTTTATTCATTCTACCTGGAAATATTTACTGTTCTGAATTCTATGGGTTTGAACCTGGTCCTATTTTTAACATCCCCCCCCCCCCTCCCTTTGCGTCGGTGCAACCGGAGCGGCGGCTTCTGCATGCTTTACGGGTGGCTTTCCCGCAGGACTTGGCGGTGGACGCACAACTCTACTCCCCAGGGGAACTATGATACCGTCAGGGGCAAAGAAAGTGATGTGATGGGGAAAAATTACGCCCACCTCCCCTCGCGGGAACCCTGGTGTGATGCAACGCATCTGGGTGGTTCCATTGGTGTTTCCGTTGGGTTGATTCTCTAAAGGAACCGCCGCATCAAGCAATCGTCGAGTACTGCGAGAGTGCAAACGGAGCACGGACGACCGTCGACTGAGACCGCGTTCGCTATTGGAGAGAGGAGAGGAGGAGAGTGGAGGAGAGACGCACCTGTGCCGCCGCCGCCGCCAAGAAGAGAGGAGGAGAGTGGAGGAGAGACGCACCTGTGACGACGCTGCCGCCGCCGCTGTTAGGCGAGAGCGTTCGCTATCGGATAGAGGAGACGAGAAGAGTGGAGGAGAGACGGACGCCGCCGCCGGACAGACGCAGGAGTGACATAGCCCCGAGGAAGAGATGCGTTGCATCTAAAAACACTGTGACGTACACGCCCTTATCTTGTTTGCAATTTAGTAGTTGAAAGGTTCACCAGCAGGGGAGAAATTGGCTCTAGGCGATTGGACCCGACCAATAGGAGGCACCCTTCCCTTCTGGTCCGGTCTTTCAACGTGCACGGTCTGGCTTTCTCCGCTGCCCTTTTTAGCCATGCCGAAACGGAAGACGCCCAGAAGTGCATTGATCCGACAGTGGACTCACCATGCTACAGAATAGACGGAGAGACCGTGTTCTGCCAACCGTGTGGAAAAAAGGTGAGCCGACGAGTTTTAACGTGGCGTGAGTGTATCATGTGTTATTGGAAACCACAGCTTCTCGACCAAGTGCGCTTGATCCATGGGCCGTGGTCGAACTCGAAACTATGCAACGTTGTCCATTGCGCCGCCTTGGTTGGCGCCTGGGCATCATGGCCGCGATTCGCTGTTATTGCTTTTTGTTTATACTGCCCCTTCTTCTGAGAAAAGAAAGGAGGCACCTGTGTATTTTGAATACGGCAGACAGCGTTCCTTTCGGTGCCTGCATTTTTTCAAACGTAGCTTATTTTGATTGCTAGCTTTTTTTATAAGTTCTAAACTTTCAATACCATTGAGATTATTGAAATTAAATATTTTAGATACCTTGAGAAGGAGATACACATTTTTATGTACCGTCCCTGTGTGCTGCGTTAAGTGAACATCCAGAAATTTCTTAATCAAACGAGCAATTGATCGGTTGGTACTGAAGGATGATTTTTCAAAACTAGCGCTGATGAACGGAGCGTGCTTTTAAGATATGCACTGGACATCCGTTAAATCGAAGTCCAACTCGTAGCTACTCGGTTAATTACATGCAGACGCTAGCTAGAATTACCGAAGTACGCCACGCTAAGTTAACCCGCAATTGAATCTGGTATCTTACTCCCCCGCCGTGCCACCGTGAAATTTAGGGTATTGATGGCGCGCGCCGAGTCAGTTGAACAGAACGTCAATGGAATCTCACCTTCTTGTTTTTCAAGTACGTTTTGGTGGCATGACACGCGTAGCAGAGTGGCGCACAAGTGCAGTTATATCATCAAATAGGACGCAGCAGGGGTGTTCGAGCGCTTCTCTGCGAAAGTTGGAGTGTTTATTGATTCTTATCGTATTTATTTGTCTTCTGGTAGCATGTCAAGACGCTTAGTATGCCAGCATGTTTATCTGCGCTGTGGTGTTGAATATACGCTTCGTATTTAAAGGGGCACTGACACAAAAATTTTGCATCTTGTTTTTTTTGTTGCGATAAGTAGCTAGTGACCTACTTATAACCTGTAGAAACGTCATTTGCTTCAGCGTGCGACGGTTGTTTAATTAGAGGCATTTTCAATGCGGCCAGTCGCAGTTTCGGTTTCAGCGAGTGCCGCGAAACGATGGATTTTGTGGATTTTGTGTTAACAAAGCTGACCACGTGACCGTCGGAGGGATATCACAGAGCAGAGCCGCCGTAGCACTGTCGAATCCGCATCGACGGCAGTTTCTGCGAATGCCCCCACGTACTGATCTCGTGAGGCGCTTAATTAAAAAGCGACCGTGGATGTGACGCAGGCGCTGCGAGTGCAAATGCTACCGCGACTAAAGAACGACGCGCGACGCTCGAGACGATGGGTGGCAAGACGCGCGCTGGGAGCAGCCGGCCGGTCTGCCTACAGGTCCGCATACAGATGTGTTCGGCTTAGCACTGCGGCGGATATTCGAGTGCCGCTCTCGTAAGCGGTGCAGATGACAATTTTTAATGCAACCCGCCATCGCATCATTAACTCCTTTCTCATGTAAGCCACCATGGTCGGAACTTGGGGACAATTTCGTGCAGCGGTAACAAGCTATCACTCGAGCTACCTGCGCCGGCCTGGGCCACTTCGCAGCCGTGGCCGCCGCCTGCACAGCGACCGTGCGGCTAGCTCAGTGGGCTTTTCGTGTCTCCGGCGCGTTTTCGCATCCAATGGTAATAAACAGTAATAGAAACAGAGTGCCTGGAATCGCTGGAGAACTTTGGTCGCGGCCAGCTGCCCGATGAGCTTACGAAATCACGGCGCTTCCGCCGCCAACGATCTGGTCGTTCGTTCTCGAGAACAGAAGCTCCGCCCTCCGGCCCTCCGATTGGAGCAGCGAGTCGGGCGAGCCGCCGAAAAACGCCGGCAGTGCGGAAGCGGCAAACACAAACTCGTGACGTGTTTAGATGTTGTTTATTTACACCATATCCTCGGGATGTCGATTGCGCGTGCTCCTCTGCTGGCTGCTCGGTTGCGTTTCGCACACTTTAAAATTGATTTTAAATATGTTCTAGGCTGTATTCGCCGCTGATATTTTGCAGATGATGTATATGTGTTCCCACCAATCTATCTCCGAAGTTATCTCGCCTTCAAAATTTTGTGTCAATGCCCCTTTAAGAAAACCTAACGCATTTGCGCAGATTCCTTGCGAGAAGAAGTACCACCTGGCTCAGCATGAGAAGACGGCAGGTCACCTGGCAAACCTTAAGCAGGACAAGCCCTCAACATCCAAACAGTCTTTTTTGACAACAGCCTTCAAGGACGACAGGACGAACGCTTTCAACGTTGATTTGTGCGAGGCCATGGTGGCTGCGAACATCCCTTAGACCAAAATTGAAAATCCCATGCTGGAACAATTTCTAGAGAAATACTGCAATCACAACGTGCCGTCTGAGTCTACGTTGAGGAAGAACTACCTCCGGCCTTTGTATGAACAGACATTAGCAAGAATCAGAGAAGAGCTTGGCGACTCCTGCATTTGGATTTCCATAGACGAAAAAAAATTCACCCGCATTTCCCCGAAGGGGAGCATGGGGAAGTGCGAATGCACGGGTGATGTGAAGGAACTCTTCTTGGCCAATCGCCCTAAGTGGGTATGTGGTGGGGTCGCTTTCGCACTTAAAAACTCTTCTTGGCCAATCGCCCTAAGTAGGTATGTGGTGCGGACGGACGGACGGCGGTGGACGCGTGATTCAGGGTCGCTTAAGATAATACTGATTGTGGAATTAAAAGCTATTTAATTCCACACTAGCCTGGTCAAAGTTTCAATGACTTGTGGGCTTGGCGCCTCGTGATCCCGATGTATGCTATAGGATTCAACCAGGGCTTCAATCCCATCTCGGTGAGGTATATTTGTGTACAGAGAAGTTACATCTATAGTTACAAGGAAGGCGCCATCAGGGATTTTTATGTTGTTAATTTCCCGTAGGAAGTGGTTAGTATCACGAAGATATGCCGAATGGGTAGCGAAGGAACTCTTCTTGGCCAATCGCCCTATGTGGGTATGTGGTGGGGTCGCTTTCGCACTTAAAAACTCTTCTTGGCCAATCGCCCTAAGTGGGTATGTGGTGCGGATGGACGGACGGCGGTGGACGCGTGATTCAGGGTCGCTTAAGAAGTGCATTCGCACTTAAAACAACAGACGTCAAAGGGCGCTTTTTCGCTCACTTTCTTGCTGGGAAGCTTGCAGCGCACGAGAAGACAAGGGGAAGACAAGAGAAGAAGAAGAGAAGACAAGACCTTTCGTGTGCGCGTCTTCAAGGAGATGCTGCCTGATGTGCCCGTCGTCACACGATGGGGAACGTGGCTAGAAGCTGTTGAGTACTACAACTTCTACTTTTCGGACATCAATGCCGTGATCAATGGCAGGGGTTTCCCCAGGCATCGAATCAAGGGGGGGTGTCTCAATGACTCTGGGGGGGGGGGGGGGGGGTTCATAAACTAGAAAAGCTGTTTTTTTATCCCACTAGTAAATAATTAAGTTAATTAATAAAATTAAACAATTAGGTTAAATTATTAGTGAAATAATTAGGTTAGGATAACTAGTTAAATAATTAAGTTAAATGATTAAGTTAAGTTAAATAACTAGTTAAGTAAACTTCCCTCGACCGTGGGACTGTCCTGCATACTCGCGTTTCCGCTGCCAACATTGGACCATTTTTCTCTGGGCACCCGACGTCACTCCCAAAATCACTTCAAGCGAGTGGGGAATTGGTGCGTCCCCCGCGTGGTATTCCACTTCGGCGTATTAAAAATGGCAGTAAGGCGCACCCCCGAAAATATGTGGGTTTCGGAGAACTCGTGCACAAGATGTTCTCGTCCTGCAGTTGCTCCCGCACCCACCCGTCACCCGTACCATTCATATGAATGTCGCGGTAGCGGGCCAAAGTTCACGTGACTAATCTGCGGCCGTTGAAGCTCCCCTTTTCCTTTACTTTTTTTTTTTCATTTTCGCTACTCCCTGGCTGGTGGCAATGGGCTCGCAGCGTGGTCAGCCTCAAACCACTTTGCCCCTTTCCTTTGAAAGCCTTTCTTGTGTGCACATACGAACTTGCCACGAGCTGTCGAAAAAAAGGAAATAAATACGTGCAACGCTAACAGCAAGCTCGGGGGGCGCACTTTTGTTTACTTTGCCCGAGGCTACTGCCAAGAATAGCAGACGGGCAGCCCGCGCATGCGCAGATCGACACTGAAAAAGGTCCATACAAGGACTGACAAGAGTGAAATTTGGGGATTCAAGGGGGGGTGTCCAGAAAAACTAGGGGGGGTCTACACACCCCCTAGGGGGGGTGTAGGGAAATCACTGATCAATGGCCTTCCAATTGACGAGAGTGGTGCAGTCACAAAGGCTCAAGCTGTCCTCTCCGTGAATAGCCTTCCAGGAGACCTCGCGTACCTTTGCGCCAACTTCACGTTCTTAGCGGATTCTATCAAAAAACTTGAAAGTGCGGGAGAAACTCTTGTTACGAACATTGCGCTGATTCTCCACGCACAGGAAAGAATCGCCACCGCTCCCGAAGGACCCGTCGCCGAAAAGGCACGTGCGAAGCTGCAATCGGTCTTGGACACAAACAATGGGTTTTCTGTCCTTAAAGGAGCCATGAAGACAAAATACAAGTCTGGTTTATTAGAAAGGCTGCTTAGTCCCGATAACAATGATACTAATATAATCGCAATCTTCGAACAAATAACGGAGATATTAAAGAAAACGTGTGAAGCAGTCGCGACCCCCTAGCCAATTTCCCGCAACTTTTCTATGACGTCACGGAACCTTGTTTGTGCGATTGGCGGCCGCCTAACTGACCTGTCGCGACGACACATGACTGGACGTCTGTAATGGGGCCTCTAGTTCCATTTGACCGCATCGCTTGAATGCTAACGTGCAGGTAACGCACTGAAAATTATGTTTTATTGTTGGCCCGTATGACATCATTCTTGCTCATAACACGTCACTGTGGCGCAAAATTTGAAAGTTTTAAAATACTTCTTGCTTTTTTTTCGTTAAAAAACATCTTTTGGGGCTGTAATGGAGCTGAGTGAGATACTGAATCCTAGTTCTTTCAAATTACACGAAGTTGTATTTTCTCTTCATGGACCCTTTAAAGAAGGTCCAGAAGTCCTTGCGGGTGAGCACTGTAGGATCCTAGTCTCAATTAACCCATCGAATCTTCCCAAGTACGCACCAACCACATCTGTCTACGTCGAGCGTTGGTTCTCCGCGTACAAACTCATTCTCAGCGACAAGAGGCACAATTTTGAACCCGGAAATCTGGAGATGCTGGTAGTTACCTATTGTTTCTATGATTTTCATAGTGATTCTTGAACTATGTTCCGCGTTCTGTCCAAACACAATTCTTAATATTTATATTTCGAATGAGCGTATGTGTATTTGGCAGTGTTGAAAGGTCTTGCCTGTATAATTAAGGTACCTGTAGAAAATTGCTAAAGTTTGTACGTAAGTTCTCACATGTTAATTTCTTAACAAACCTTGTCTATCTTGCATTTATGATTTTCTTGCTTTATTGTAATTTAATTGCGTCAGGCAGACATAACTTTGCGCTTTTATAAATCAGTATTACCATATTTCAAGTATTGTTTCTCCTGCCTGTTTTACAATATGCGACGCTTGAGTGACTTTCGCATCTGAACATGTATGTAAGCAATGCGCTTGTGATATTAAGCCAATTGATCGCCATTAGCCGAGAGGTATTGCGGGGCAATTCCACGTCTAAGGTCAATCTATAGAACTTGTTATGAGAGAAAAATAAAGAATTGAATTGAATTGAACTGTTACCGCCATTGTGGCCTCATAGCAATGACATTTTTGGATTTCCTGTCATGCTTACAGTTCGCTCACGTCTTCACTTGAAATTATTACCATTTATCACAAATTTATTGCGCCTATTTTATTCTTTTTAATGCCTAAAACGTTTTTTTTGCCGCCTATTTTTGGCGCCTAAAACGTGCTTTTTTAGTGCCTAAAAATCCGGCCTCTACTCATAAGGCTTTCATGCAAAATAAGGCAAAAAGTCAATTGATGTGAATGTTCACTGATTGAGTGTTTGGACATTTTCCAGCACCCATCAGTGTTGCTGAGCTAGAAGCCGGCACTTGTGCAGAGTTGCTGCCACTTGCGCTACCATTAGTCCTGATAGATTTCTCCTGAAAGAACATACCTGCACTAAGCCAAAATGTTTTTGGAACATCAGCTCTGGCTCACGTTTAAAATTACCACCCAAAACTACACCAACGGGCACTGTAAGTGAAAGCCTTAAGTCAATTTTTGGACCCCAGTATGTCTCTAATGTGTCTTCAAATCACAGCCCACAGAGATCATCCCCGTGGAATCACAGCTGTGACAGCCAGGAATTGAACACTGAATGCTGTGTACAAAAGTACGCATACTTCCCCACTACTTTCAGTGCTCATTGTCGAGGCAATATGGAATGGTTTGACGTGGGCGCTGTTGTATAAATGCAGTCTGGTAAAAGCACAGTGATCCCCCGTATTCAGAAAGCATACTTAACTTATGCCATAAGGAAGCCTTTCGTAAGTGTCGGAAGAGGACCAGAATGAGAAAAGGCCGCTTTGTGCTCCACAAACATTTTTTAAGGCGCACTTATCAAAGGCGCCCTTTTTGAGGCACGCTAGGCTCCTGCGAACGAGGCTAGCGCGCGATGCGCCAATCCGTACACACCACGTGGGTGGGACTTGACCTTTGCACCAATAGGGGAGGACGCTTCCGTGGCGCCACCTTCGAAGCGCTCGGATCAGCCAGCTCCGTCCGTAGCCGGTACCCGCAGGGAACTTTAGGCTTATCATCGTGGCAGGATACTGATCGCCGCTTGCGCTACTACCGCGCATGATTATATATTGCGTGAATTTTCACTACAGCATTATCCCCTTTCTCGCATGCGTAACTTGGTTTGCGCACTTAGTTCCATTCGGGCAAGCGACAGCAAACTGTAGCTGCACCTGCCGGCATTGTTCTACGAGCGGAGGCAGCGCCATAGTGCCAGCACTGGCCGCATCGCGTGCCGGCCGGGCCAGCGTGAGGTATGCGGTGTGCGCACGACCGCGTCAGGGCGGCAGGCGTGTGCCCGGATCGTTGTTGCTCGCGGAAAGCGCTTTATTGTTTACAGCTTTATCAATCTCTCGCGTACAACGCGCGAAATGGAACACCTCAGCCATGTTATCGTAGTAGTCTGCAATGTTGGTCGGGAAAAGGCACACCTAAGGTAGGTCTGGAGCTAACTTAAGTAGCGCTTACTTTTCCGTCCGATAAGTTCGCGAAAAGGCGCCCTTTGAACATAAGTTTGGTTCTTGAAACGCGTTAAGGTGCCGAAAAGTGTCTGAAAGGAAAAGTTCTACTGAAGTTAGGCTTGTGAATACGGGGGGGATCTAAGCTGCAATGCAACCAAGAACCCCTGAATCACAAATTCGAACAAACTCTGGGAAGACTGTACTATAAGAAAAACCCAACTCACAGTCTGTCTTGCTCAGCAAGCATGAGAGGCTGAATTGCATTGTAACCATCTGCAGCTTCCACATCGATCAGCCTGAAATAAAGGAGCATAAGAGCAATGTTACGAACACGCGTTGGCAAGATGTTTTTTCACCGCAGAATTCAAGCCCCTGTTCCCGCAGTTAAGCGGCGTCTCGTGTAACCCAAATGAACGGGGAAGTAGAGGGATAAATGAAAGCGCGAACACGTAGTGCTGTGTAGAATGGACAACGGTGATAGCATAGACAGTGTGGGAAGGATAGCGAAGGAGACGAGAGCTTAGAACGCAGCTCGTAAGCCCCCATTCGTGCGTTGAGTGGCTCTAGCTTCAACAGTAATGCGTCCACCGATACCACAATTGAAAACGCGCACTGCATGAGAGTATCTATCTGTTTGGGGCGGTTAAGAGATGATGGCAGAGTGGTTCTGTAACTGTATGTGCACGCACGTCCTTTACGTTCTTTGCCTCAATAGATCCCAAAATCGAAGCACCTAAGCAGCTGCCCTCAAATTTCTCATTAGGGTACATTGTAATCATCAGCACATTTTTTTTATCCGGGAGTGAGGGACTGAACTGCAAGTGCAGTTAGAGGAAAATCAGTGTGGGGAAGGTGGGGTTCATTGTGAGGCTGAATTAGTAAATGAAGATTCAGGCATACCATACACTTTCAATGTCCTCTCTACGATAAAAAAATGCGACACTTGCTTTCAATGTCCTCTCTACCATAGAAATGTGACCCTCACTAACGTCCGAAAAAAAAATAAGGCACTCTAATGCCAGCTTTCCATCTCCTAATGACAGAAATGTGGCTCACGACATGCGTCCCTCTTGTGAGTATTAGCGGAAGAATTTTAAGTAGCTTTTGACTAGTAAAAATGCTTGAGAAACACAGGCCCAAACACAACAAAATATGAATCCAAGCCCTTCCCGAACCACACAACACTTAAAAGTCCAGACAAAGATGCTGGATGGAGTGAGATTTAGTTACTTGGTTAGTTCCAATAAGTTTCGCTTCTGCTCTAGTAGCACAACATTACACCCGGACATGAACAAACGGCTCTTTATTTGGTGTAGTTAGGGGAACGCATAAGGGAGGAGGTCCATCTTGCATGCTCCATGGCACAGTCAACACAAGAGTGGCACACTGAACACTACACTTGTTCTGTTTCATAGCATGGGGTCTGTTGGAAGCTTTATACCTTAAAAATAAAGGGGACCAGTGTGTGGCCAACTCTTTCATCATATGGTATGATGCAGGGAATGCCCTGTTTAGCTCCAGGCTATGAGCGCTTTTGACGTGCTGTTTTTTTTTTTTATCATGCGCACATGCTTAAATGTTAAAGTCTCCAGGAAGGGAAGGGAAGGGGGATTGCGTCTACAGAATGGCTGGCGTCATTTGAGCCCCTGCAGCACTTTTGCGCCAGCGTGAAATTTTATTACATTACTATGTGCGTAATTTCTTTCCGAAATGAGCCAGATCCAGAAACCGAAACTAAGTCAGATAAAACTGCAGTGACAAGAAAAACGCGGCAACTTTTCCACAAGAAAGAGGTGGCAAGAAAATGTGAGATAACGCCGCCCTGCAATTGTGTGCGCAGATCATCGTTCATATCGAAAATGAGCCGGATCCAGCTGTTTCATGGACAAAAGTGAGCCATATCCGTTTGCCCAATCAGAGTTTGCTTATGGCTTGACTGTTTGGACTGTTTCGTGGGAGTTTTCGGAAGTCTTTTTTTTTTATTTTTTTGCTTTGTGGAGCCGGCTTGTCATGAACTCAGACATCAATTAGGAGATCGGCGAAAGATCTGCCGCCAGGCGTCGACAACAACGTGAACGGAAGAAGAAGTGAACGACATGAAACTGAGAGATGCGAACGATCATTTCATCTAGGTAGTCTCCCCTGACCCTATGGCGCAACTCTGGTTATATTTATGTTTGACCCGTTTGTGTACCATTCAAGGGGCAAGGAATTGCAAACACACACAAAGCTCAAGTTGGGGTTGCAGTATAGTAGTAATAATTTCAATCCCTGCAGTTTTGTACCTTGTTCCAGGTGGAGAATGCTACGAGAATAATTCCAGCAACTCTTCCGAGCAAAAGCTCTTCATAGCTTTATTATTAAAATATTGACTTCCATAGGGAACGTTAGGCAGCCCTCTGAAAGATATCTCATAGCTTCATCTTAAAAGGCTCATTGCCGGTAGAAAGAACACTCTCATGTTTATGTTCAGCTTAAGTTTACCTCAAGGGTGCAGAAACACATCACCCGCGCACAAAACAGCTGTCTATATGTGAGCATGAAGGGTTACTTACTTCTTCCTTACATACTGTGTCCTCAGCATGTACCATGAGAAACCAGTGAAGGCGAAATAAAGCCCAAATAGCTTGTAGCCTGCAAGACAAAACAGCAGTCCATGCAAAAATCATTCTCATCAGCCTGCTGACGTCCACTGCTGGGAAAGGGCTTTTCCATAGACTCTAGTTGCTCCTATCACTTGCCAGTTGTCGGCTCTGCCCCACATGTCCAAGCTGACCCCAGTGCTTTCAACTAGGACGCCTTCTATGCAAGTTTGGCCCTAGTACAGGGGGTTAGTTCCCCATCCCTACGCATAACTCCTATCAACCTGCTTTCCATGGCTCTTGGTTCTGACTGAAGTTCGTTTCAAGGTGCTGGGCAAGGCACCAAAATTTCACAGCATGACAAATTCAAAGGAGTCATGTGCATACCCCTAAAAAACAGTTTATTGCTACCTTGAAAGGTAAGTTAAGGCCTGTTCACACTTGCAACTCGAGCAACATTATTTCTGTCCCTCTAGTCGCCAGGTGTCGCTTAAGTCCCAGCAACTAGAGCAATTGGTCTCAATTGGTTTTCGTTGCCAACGTCATGGCTGCCATTCTTGCGGCAGAACAGCGAGGCTGATGTCGCATGATTTTGGGAAGTCCCATCCTGCCGAAATGCCAGGAGATTTTCCACCGGAACAAGGCAGAGCGCTGGACACGTGCGAAAACGTACGCTGCTGCACGCCCTGTCACCAGCGTTCAACCGCTGCCGCAAACGACTGCAGCGACGTCGTTTTTGTTGAAGTCGGGAATAGCCACCGAGAATGATAATCTAGTTCTGTTCATCAAAGGGCACTTTTAGTATCAGGGCACGAACCTCAAAAATTAAATCTTTGTGGTAACTGCTGCAATCTTGACTACTGAGTGGTACGTACACGTTAGCTACTTTTTTGAAAAACCTTGTTTCAAAGCCATTTTGGCACAATGTAGGCAGAAACTACTAGTAACAGGTGGAAACTGAGCGAAGCTCCAAACTGAGTGCCTCTGTGACAGCATGCGCCCAAAAAGGTGTCAAGGGCCCCTGGGAAAGAACCAAATATCCATCATAAACATTGTGAAGCCTCACTGTAATTGAGAAGCAATAACAATGAAAAGCAAACAAATTTCACCACGGTCCCACGCAAGTGTGAACGCAGAGGGTGGCAGTAGCTCCCGTCGTGGCTCTCGCTATAGCCGCCACAGTCGCAAGTGTGAATGAACCTTTAGGGATCTACCCTGAAACTGCTTACATCCAGAGCACCCTTCCCTGCTCTTTGGATGTAACACAGCACCCGCAGTGACACTCACAGTTCACTTAAACTCAACAGAGAAACGGCACACTTTCCACAAGGGATGAACTACAGAAACAGGTGCGGTACAGCCTCCTGCTAAGTTGGGAATTTACTGATAGTAATTAGCACCATCCAGGCCACAAGTTTTTTATCAGCCACGCAGAAGGCTGGATTCCCAATCTCAGCCAAGGGAATGATTAGCAGGAGTCAAGGAGGAATCATGAAAAGCTTGCTCCAATGCACTGTCTATCCCTCCGGAGTTACCACCAGCAATACAAAGCAGCCCTGCATTAGAGTCCAGCCGTCGATTCCTGTGTTCCACCCACTTCATTTCTATCGCACCTGCATATCACCTGTACAGCGGTGAGCTCACTTGAGGTGAAATCGGGAAAGCGTGGCTGCCGGTAATATGAAAGCAGCCTACTGTGGGATGCACGAACGTCGTCTGCTAACTTCATCTCGTTTGTAGCGGTAGGGCAATCAACCACTGTGTAAATAACTGGAAACTGCAATCTGCAAGAAAAATGTTTCTGACTGAGCAGTTACTCGTTCATTAGCTTCAATGCAGAGAAATCGGTTTGTCACATCGCAACGCGCCAGCTTGCTTCAAGCAGACTCGATAAAAAGATGACGCTCATTTTAACAGCACTTTATTTGTTATCAGTGATTGCCACTGAAACCAAAGGAACGCATGTGCACAATGTTTATGAGAAATAAATTGAGAGCTTGAAGTGAGCTCCGGCACTAGAAACTCAATTCAATTTAAGGTGGAAAAGCGCCTTTGTGATTTTTATTGGGCACGTTCATACAAGGGTGGAGGATTTGAGGTTCAAAGCAAGACACCATTAGCAGACGACGCGCAACGTAGCAGAAGAAAAGCAGATGCTCCAATGACGCGATGCGCAAGCTGAAAGCAAATTCTAGCTTACATGCATAGTGCATGCACGATGCTTCACACAGCCCACGGTAGGCTGCCCTGATAGCAGCGACGGCCACGCACTCCCATGTTCACCCTAAGTGAGCTCACCACCGTACACTCTGTCGATGCCCTCAATTTAAGTCGGGCTTTGATATGGTTGCTGTTGACCACATGAATTATGCGTTTGCTCCAGTTTCAGAAAATCAGTTTAGAGAAATGCGTGGTAGAATATGTCGTGCATCCATAGGCCCTGCGTCTCACTATCAGCTCCAATGAGACCTTTAGATGCAGGCAAACCTAAAAGAATGTGGCCAGCATTGTTTAAGTTTAATTTAGACGGTTTAGGATGCTTGTGCTAAGTTAGCCAAACTCGTGAGCTGGGCAACGCTCGGCGTAGCATTAAGTAACTTCGAAGTTCGAACGCACTCAAAACTATTTCAGATGCAGGAGAATTTGCAACAAAATGCACGGGATACGGCAGCCCTTCTTTGGGTAACTTGGAATGGCGCGCCTGCAGTACTATTTTCCTTGGGTGTTTAGTCAGAAGAGTGCTTGATTCCGATGGAGCAGAAATGTTCTGAAGCTTTATGGGGAGGCTTTGGAACATAACAAGTAACCATAGACGGTGTATTTTACGGCTGACGGTGCCACAGCGGCACAACCACGAACGTAACACACAGCTGTGCTAAGTTCATGCGTAGCTTAGAACAATCATCCAGCCTTTAGCATGCGACTGCAGTGGGCCGAACTTATAGGCGCAAACACATGAAATTAATTCCTGCGATTAAATCAAAACAGGTCAACGAAACATCTACAGCAGCGCTACTCTCCTGGCACCTTAGAGCAGTAGCTCGCTGGGGGTCCATTTATGAGCACCCGGGACGCAACATTACAACTTATTTTCTAGCTTAAAACGAATTAAGTACATCTAACTTATGATGAATTAAGTGCATTAAAATTTCAGCACATTGACCACAAAATTGTTTCGCCGGACTGGCGTATTGCAGTCGTCTCCTTCAAATGTCCTACATGCCGTTAACCCTCAGTAGCTGCAGCCGGTAACGGAGATCAGAAGCAGCAGAAACTAGAAATGTCAAATAAGCTTACCAGATAGTAAAACCCTAGCAGGGACTCGCCTCACATCGAAAGGGGCATAGCCTCCTTCAGGAGGCAAGTCCTGCTTGAACCGCGAGGTCGCCATTTTTCATCGAAAAAAAAAAAAAAGCAATCCAGCTGGTGGAACGGCTTGGCTTGAAAAGGTCGGAACAATGGCTAGAAAAAAGGTTGCTTGGTTCATGCTTTGACGTCTGCAAATGATCAGAATTGAATTTGCAAGTAACTATGAATCACAAAACTGTTGTTACTTACGTTTGACATTTAACCTCAGAAAGACAAAAAAAGAGAAGTCTGGCTTGCTCTTTGAGGACAAAACGTCTGACCATCAAGCCATCGCCTGACGTCATGGCGATGGCTTGATGACGAAAACTCATTTTTGGCGCCCACGCGTGGCTCAGCTTTGTTCATGTCATGTCCTAGTGAGAAACTCTATGTCATGTCCGTTCGAAAGTGTCTATTCCGAGCGAGCTCCGATTGGTTAAAAGCAGACGATCAGGTGTGACCGGTGTGACGCAGCACAAGTACGTCATTGGTCAGAGGCCAACATCTCAAATGCAACTACGTCACGACTAAAATAGACGCAAAATGAACATTTTTGAAACAAACACAACTCAGAGTTACGTTCCAAATGTTGTTTTATCGCTTCCTTGATTTAGCAAGGCACACACATCTAGCCCTCCTGTCCATGCGCCGTTGGGATTCGCGCCGCTGTCGTCTGCTACACTGCGCTTGTGAGGTGCAACAGTGCCCCTCACAAGCGGGAAAAGGCGATTTCCAGCAGTTAAGTAATTTTGACAGCTTCTGACACCTCTGAATAATGCGGACAAGCCTGTAACACACAAGGAGAGAGAGAACAATTTTCTTCAGAGAATCGGTCAGATGATCGTGCGTAACTCGTCCTTTCTAGCTTATTTGCGAGGTTCAGAGCTCAAAGCTCCTCGCTAAGCATTCAAATGCAGAGGCTTTCCCAAAGCATTTTTGAGATGCTTTTATGAAGATTCGACAGTCTAATGGTATGCGCACCAAGCAGCTAGCGGGCCCTTGAACTAAAACGGCGGTCTTCTATTTCTTTTGTTGTGGTTGACTTGTATCAGATGGATGTTTTTTTTTTTTTTTTTTTTTGTGCCCAATGCATTAATTTTTCTGTACCATCACAAACGTCTTGTTAGGAAGTTTGGGGGTGTTTGGGAGGCTCACAGCGTTCGTGTGGATATTTTCTTCGGGATGTAAGGCATACAGTACTTTCTTCACAAATTGGCTTTCGTTATGGCTGCGTGCAAGAAGGTGCAGCAGCGTGCGTTGTTTATTCACAAGCAAATGCAATGAAAAGATTTCTGCCACGGCACTGCGAAACGGCGCCGACAACGTGGCTTTTGTGCCCAGAATTTCTATCGTAACCATCGTTATCATAACGAACTGACTCTCCACCCCCGCAGTCACGACACGCGTACGGTGTTGAAGGCTCGCTAACGAACGCAATAAGTAGTATACGTGCCGGTTTCCAGTACAACAAGAATCGAAACCGATGAATATGTACAATAAGTAGTATACGTGCCGGTTTCCAGTACAACAAGAATCGAAACCGATGAATATGTACAAGGAGCTCCTTATTGTTTTCGAAGCTTTCGGCCTACTCGGGATGGCGTTCTATAAATTGAAGAAAACTAATCTTATTTTTTCATCCTGGACTGAGGACCCCGACCACTAACCAGCTCGATTTCATTGATTAATAAAGATTCCTGCTCCTCCTCCTTCTTTTCCGCTTGTGTGTAGTTTTACTGTAACGCACATCTGAATATTTTGAAGATAAGGCTGCGGGAAATTTGCTGAAATATGCCTCCAGGTCTGAAGTAACATATGGTCTCCTCGATTCGGCTACACTTTCTGCACTAGTTCACAAAAGTGCCGTGCAAGTGCAGCGCCAGTTCTTTCGCAAGCTACACCTTGCACGAGACGAGAACTCGCACAGGGGCTAGTGCAGAAGTGTAGAACTGGTGCAGCACGGCGTCAAATCGAGGGCCGAAGTGCAGGTGGCGCAAGGTGCACTGGCAAATCGAGTGCGCGAGTGCTGCACCGCCTGAACTGGTGCAGAAAGTGTAGCCAAATCGAGGAGACAAATAGTGTTACTGTATTTTTACTGTACACGTAACTCATATTGCTCAAAAAGGCTCCGTACTGGTTAGAAGCCTGGTATAAAACCAGCACGCACCTATATACACAGTATAGCTTTTTATAACCCCACCTTGATATTTTTGCGTCCATAGTGCATTGTAGGCACATTTTCATGCCATGACAACGCAAAGTGATGTGATGCAATACTTTGAAGCGTTCGGTAAGGTTCCAAAAACTGTTTTACCTCATATAAGATTACCGGGAACCGTAATGCCTTCTGCCAAAGCCGACAGCCCCGAAGGCCTGGGGATTTATTCTGGTCTTGCATTTTAGCTGTTGTCGGTTATTAGCAGCTGACTGTTACCTTTGTACGAAGGATTGCTGGATACAGGAGCTGACGCATAGCTTCGACTCTTCGCGTTCCGCGCAGGGCCGGCTTCGCAAGGAATGGGGCAACGCGGGCAATGTTTCTTCCGGAGCGGCATCAAAGAATATGGGTCTATTCGATTCAGCCTGCACCTCTTGAACCAGTTCACAGTGGTGCAAAGCGGGTTCCGCCATCGGCGGAACCAACCCTGCACTTTTGTCGTCTGCTTCTGCACCTCCTCGGCAGGGAGTGCAGGCAAAGCCATGAACCCGTCCTGCACCCGTCGGCACCACCGGTGAATCGAACGGCGCGGTTCAGGTGCCGCGAGCTGCACCGCTGAAACGAACGGCGAAGTGCGGCACCGCCTGAATTGGTTCACGCGGTGCAGGTGAAACGAATAGACCCTATATTTTAAATCTAGCCCTGGGCGATTTTAAGTCTTTATTAGGATAAAAATTTACGCACAAACAAAATCTGGTGCGGACAAGCATCAAAAGTCAACTGAGCGCAAAGAAACTGCAGGGAGAGAGAGAGAGAGAGCCCGAGTGAAGCAGACAACAAATGCGAGAACAAATGCGTGACGTCGGCGAGAAGCCGACGTCACGGAGACGCGCTTCGCAGCGCCGCCCGTGGTCGCGCTCACCGAAGACAAATCGGTTTTCTGTTTTGCGTACCTTGGGACCGCAAACATCGGGTGCCAGCGATCCGTTTACACACAGCCGAGTTCGAGCTTTCCGCATAGCGACGGCCGGAAGATATGTGATCAGCTCGGTTCGTGAACGTGTAGCACCCGCTCGAAATCACGCATAAAAGCAATCATGTGCAAGGCGTGCAGCCTTACGTGCGAATTGGTTTTAAAACGACGTGCGGACAGCGCCCGAAAATTACCTGCTGTTTTTGGCCGTCCGCTTTCTGGTACTTTATCATTGTTAGATCCATTTTATTTACTACCCAAGTAAAAATGAAGGCACGGTTGACCATTTTTCTCGCTGACGAACAACCTGAAATAACGCTTAATTGGCGTTTTATTTTAAAGTAGCAATTTGGAGTGACTGTGTTTTATTAAATAGCCCAGAATGCGCAAACTATAATGCGATTCTGTCTAGGAGTCTCTAAGAAAGGTATGAAAAACTGTTCGGCAAAATAGTAGAACTAATTTGCTCCGCCATTCTCGTTGCTGCGCTCCTTCACATATCTTGCATTATGCATGTTAAAATGTCAATGGGTTCATACTATGTATGTACGACATGTATGTATACTATGTATGTATGTGATAACTATTGCATGTTATCACAGCTCGCGAAGTGCTAATATTCTACGCAAATAAGGCGTATCATTCATATTGCGCTTACTTCTGTTTTATCTATTATTTATTTATAACACTGTGGCGGCGCCCCAGCAGCTTGCGTCGTCTGCGGCCGCAAACGGGCACGCTCCAGGAACGATGACGCTGGGGCTGAGCCACGAGTGGCGAGTGCTAACCACGCGCTTGCGGTGCGCGCTGGGCACGAGCGTGGAATAAAGCGGGGACCCCGGTTTTGGGTCCACGGCGCTGTAGCGTGCAGACGTGTGTCCTCTCATCTCTCTGTCGCCGTCGCGACATTGGTGACCCGGACGTTGCAGCGGAGCCACGTACTCAGAATGGACCCTCCCCGCGACGCCAGCGGTCCTTCTGTGTCCTCCGCTGCCTCTTCACCTGGCATCTCCGCCGTCGCTTGCCGTTTGCCCCCCTTCAGCGCTAAGCACCCCGACGTGTGGTTCCTTCAGGCCGAGGCAAGCTTCCGAGTGAGTCACATCACGTCGCAAGAGACCCGCTTCAACCATCTACAACAGTCACTGCCTATTGAGATCGCGGTTGAGGTTCGTGACATCCTTGCCAACCCGCCTACCACGAACCCTTACGACACGTTGAAGGCTGCCATCTTGAGCCGCACGAGCCCTTCGGAACGGCAGCGTTTCCAGGGGCTGCTTTCTGCAGAGGAGTTGGGTGACCGTCGACCTTCGCAGCTCCTTCACGAACTGCAAACCCTGCTCGGCGACGCACCTTCTGCCACGGACTCCCGTTTGTTGAAGGAACTTTTCCTGCGAAGGCTCCCCTCTTCTGTGCAGATGATCCTCGCGACTGCTTCTGACCTTCCCTTATCCGCGTTGGCCGCGCATGCTGACAAGATAATGGAAGTCGCCACGTTGCATCCGCCTTTGTCCACGGTGGCATCCGCTCAATCTTCCGACCATACCACCGTGGCGGCGCCTGCTACTCCTTTGCCCTCACCGCTATCCGACGACCTCGCCGCGCTCCGAGAGCGCATGCAAAACTTGGAGGAGCTTGTCGCCTCGGCTGGTTACAGCTCGCCGCCGCCTCGCAACCCTCGAGCTCGCCGGTTTTGCCCTTCTCGCCGTACCCCGTCTCCGCAAGTATTTCGCCAGGAAGGCACAACGCGCCAGCCACCTCAACACCCTGATTCATTGTGCTGGTACCATCGCCGCTTCGGTGCAGCGGCGCAACGTTGCACCCGTCCTTGCGGCTGGCCGGGAAACGGGACGAGGGATCGTTAACGGCGGCGACCGATTCCCAAGCCAGCGACAGTCGCCTTTTCTACATCACAGATGCAACCAGTGGTCAACGTTTCCTAGTTGACACTGGTGCTGAAGTGAGTGTGCTCCCCGCTAATTCCTGTGACCGCACTCAAGCACCACTGTGTCATCTCCAAGCTATTAACAAGTCCAGCATTCCCGTGTACCGAAAAAAATCCCTGATGGTAAACATCGGCCTACGCCGTGCGTTCCGCTGGATTTTCCTCGTGGCCAACGTGAGTCACGCCATTCTAGGAGCCGATTTCCTTTCGCACTTCGGCCTCCTGGTTGACATGGCCCGAAAAAGAATCCTGGACGCCACAACCGGCCTTTCTGTCATCGGCAAATCGTCTCCAGTCCATCCGTTCGCATTCACGCTTCTTTGCGACCTACCTTCTCCGTACCGGGAATTGCTGAACGAGTTTCCTTCCCTGACTGCCCCTCCAGACTGGACAAAGCCAGTGAAGCACGACGTCGTTCATCAGATCATCACCACCGGTCCACCTACGCACGCCGTGGCGCGTCGACTGGCTCCAGAGAAACATAAAATCGCGGAACAGGAATTTCACCACATGGTTGAAATCGGCATTGCTCGCCCGTCATCGAGCAACTGGTCCTCGTCGTTACACATGGTCCCGAAGAAATCAGGAGACTGGCGACCCTGTGGTGATTACCGCTCCTTGAACGTGGCCACTGTACCCGACAGGTACCCTCTACCTAATATACAGGACTTCACCAATAACCTCAGTGGATGTACCATCTTTTCAAAGCTTGACCTCCAAAAAGCCTACCACCAAATCCCCGTAGCCCCGGATGACGTCAAGAAAACTGCCATCATTACACCGTTTGGCCTCTTCGAATTCACTCGGATGCCTTTCGGGTTACGCAACGCAGCTCAGACTTTTCAGCGCTTCATAGACGTCGTCCTCCGTGGTCTACCTTTTGTTTTCGCCTATATAGATGACGTTCTTGTAGCCAGTTCATCGCTATCTGAGCACCTGCACCATCTGCGGATAGTTTTCGAACGCCTAGCAGAGCATGGCCTCATCCTTAATAGCGACAAGTGTGCGTTCGGGTTGCCGTCGTTGGAGTTTCTCGGTCATTTCGTTGACTGCAATGGAATTCGCCCTCTGCCAGACAAAGTGAAGGCCATAATCGACTTTCCCCGACCTGAGTCCTTGCGCCAACTGCGCCGTTTCCTAGGGCTGGTGAATTATTACCGACGGTTCATCCCGGAATGTGCGGCCATTGTTCAACCTCTCGAAACTTTCCTTCAAACTCCCAAGTCTCCCGAGTGCAGTCTTGAATGGTCTGAAGCCGCTGATCGCGCATTCACTACCATCAAGGAGCGTCTGGCCTCTTCTACCCTCCTCGTGCACCCGCGCCACAACGCTCCCACAAGCCTGATGGTAGATGCTTCCCACTGTGCGATTGGAGGTGTACTTCAGCAGCACATCCGCGGCAGCTGGCACCCGCTCGGTTTCTTTTCGAAGAAGCTTTCTCCCACTGAGCAACGGTACAGCACTTTCGGACGGGAACTCCTGGCGGCATACCTCGCTGTGAAGCATTTCCGCTTTTTCCTCGAAGGCCGCAGCTTCGTGATCTTCACCGATCACAAGCCTCTTACGAACGCTTTCAAGTCATCGAAGACTACATATTCTCCCCGAGAGACGCGACATTTGGCCTATATTGCAGAGTTTACGACGGACATTCGGCATGTCAAGGGAGTTAACAACATTCCAGCCGACGCCCTTAGCCGTATTTCCGCCATACAGCGCTCCGGTTTCACTTCTCAGGAGTTGGCCCAAGCCCAAAGCGATGACGAGGAGCTCCGAACTCTACGTTCTTCAAACAGCTCCTCTCTGCAACTCGAGGACATTCTATGCCCTGATTCGGGAATCAGCATCGTTTGCGACATTGACCCGGTCTCAGGCCGCAGACGGCCGTACCTTCCTGCGTCTCTCAGGCGCATTGCCTTCAACTCTATTCACCGTCTCTCTCATCCTGGAGTTCGTGCCTCACGGCGCTTGATTGCCGAGAGATACGTCTGGCCGGGCATGAATACTGACGTACGCGCCTGGGCCCGTTCCTGCCTCGCCTGCCAACAATGCAAGGTCTCTCGGCATACCACATCGCCTCTGGCTACTTTCCCACTACCGGACTCAAGGTTCTCCACAATTCACGTGGACCTTGTTGGCCCACTACCACCATCTAAGGGCTGCCGCTACATCTTGACAGTGATCGACCGTTTTACCCGCTGGCCGGAGGCTTCTCCAATCGGCGATATTACGGCTGAGACTGTTGCTTCCACGCTTATGTCGACGTGGATCGCCCGTTTTGGCGTGCCGTCGGAGATTATCACAGACCGTGGCCGCCAATTTGAGTCCACACTCTTTCGCCGCTTGACATGCCTACTCGGTGTTACTCACCTAAAAACAACAGCCTATCATCCTCAAGCCAACGGCATGGTCGAGAGGTTTCATCGTCAGCTCAAGGCCTCGCTGATGGCTCACGAATCACCTGAGCAGTGGGCTGATCACCTTCCTCTTGTGCTGCTAGGATTGCGCACTGTCATCAAAGATGATCTTGGTTGTGCCGCATCCCAAATGGTCTACGGCACGTCTTTGCGATTACCGGCAGACTTCCTGGTCCCTCCACAGCCTCAAGACAACCCTTCCTCTCCTGGCCCATCCTACGTAAAGGATTTAACCCGGTTTTTCAGCTATATCCGTCCCCAACCGCCACGGCCGTGTTCCACAAAACCCACTTTTATTCACCCAAGTCTTTCTGTCAGCCAATACGTTTTCATCCGTGTCGACAGTGCCCGCCGGCCACTTCAACCGCCCTACACCGGCCCTCATCTCGTCATTTCACGCGGCGAAAAGACGTTCACAGTTCGCGTTAACGGCCGCGACACTGTCGTTTCCATCGATCGCCTCAAGCCCGCTTTCACCGAGGCCGAACCGCCTGCCTTCGACACCACCATCCACCACTCCACCCTGAACACCACCACTCTCCCCTCCGTTCGCAGCCCCACCCGTGAACATCCCAGCGCAAAGACTGTCCGTTTTGCCGACACTCCGTCTGAAGAGGGGGGGGCTATGTGGCGGCGCCCCAGCAGCTTGCGTCGTCTGCGGCCGCAAACGGGCACGCTCCAGGAACGATGACGCTGGGGCTGAGCCACGAGTGGCGAGTGCTAACCACGCGCTTGCGGTGCGCGCTGGGCACGAGCGTGGAATAAAGCGGGGACCCCGGTTTTGGGTCCACGGCGCTGTAGCGTGCAGACGTGTGTCCTCTCATCTCTCTGTCGCCGTCGCGACAACACCATCAGACTCGAGGTCTTTTTGGAAAGAAGTGTGCACAACCAAAAAACAAACACGTAACAATTATTGAATGGTTACACACACACACACACACACGCACACGCACGCACGCACGCACGCACAGATAGATAGATAGATAGATAGATAGATAGATAGATAGATAGATAGATAGATAGATAGATAGAGAGAGAGAGAGAGAGAGAGAGAGAGAGAGAAGAGAGAGAGAGAGAGAGAGAGAGAGAGAGAGAGAGAGAACCTATAATGAAAGCTGAAGAGGTCAGCCCCACTAACGGTAGGGCTTGATACTACTGATGGGGGTGAATACAATGAGATGACAGGGGGAAATAGAGAGAGAGAGAGTAAAGAAGGGGGGGGGGGGAGATGTACACACACATAAAATATATATGTCCAGAGGGTTGACGGGACCTCCTCTAGCCCTGTTTCCGCAAGAAAAGTAAGCAGAGTTCTTGTTCCCAGCACTGCCTCGTCATGATTTCGCCAGAGTCCAAGGAAGTGTGAGAGTTCTGGAGCCCCTCCACGTCGGAGTCGCACAAGTGCCTTCGATGCTGTTGCCCGTTGACTCGCATGTCGAGGGCAGCGGCTTAAAATGTGCCTAATGTTGTCATAACATCTGAAAAGTAGTATATAGTAAAGTCCTTTATTGGGAAAGGGTAGACCGGTTGGCCTGAGCGGGAGTATGGGACTATCAGGGACTTTTCTGGTATCCAATTGCAAGCGCCTAGGCATCTTTCAATGTAGGAACTATCAGTTAAACGTATCGAGCTGGTTTTAGACCCCTGCTCGATCATACCACCAGTGCCAGATCGCTCTCAAAGGAAAACGTGCCTAGGTCGTCCAGGTGGCGGGAGATGCCGCCGAGGACCAAGGGCTCGTGGCCGTCGTCTGACGAAGCGCCCACCCGGAACCTCCCTCTCGGGTGGTTACGCTCAGCAAAGTTGACCAATAAAATTGTATCTCTCTCTCTCTCTCTCTCTCTCTCTCTCTCTCTCTCTCTCTCTCTCTCTCTCTCTTGCGCGGAGAGGGATAAGGGGTCACGGTAAGGGGGGATCATCTGGTGAAAAACCAAATGGGAGTGAATTTTAGAGGACATATCAATGGTGTGCGAATACAGCGCAGTGCCAAACTAAATTATGTAAGTCCGACATAGAGGTAGTGAACAGTGCGGGCAACGCGGGGTTGGTCTATTTGGACATGATATGAGGGACGAGAGCAGCATTGGCAAGAGTCTTGTTGATGAAAACTCCGGGCGTGGAGTTGTTGCGAGGGGTCACCATTGAGGTAGCCAGCGAGGCAACAGGGGGTTGGCCAGTGGCCACACCCGGGAGGGCTTACGAGAAACCTCTCCCTAGCCGCGGAGTGCGTCGTCTGTCGCCATATCCCTGCATCATGAGTCCCGGATCGTTAGAGAAGGCCTCGTTGAACTCCTCCATAGCAGTTTAGGAGTTAGAGAATAGAGTTTCATAATTTGGATATCCTGACGACGAAGGACTGAAATTTTTTGATCTGTTACATAGATAAATTACATTTTCGGGGGTACGACCAATTATATGCATACTTATTGAAGTTCACAAAATTGCTAAATCAGCAGCGTTAAATGGGTATATAGTTTGCGGAAAGATGCTAGGAGTAGGAAGATAATGCTTGCGTGTGGGGAGCTAAATTGGAGGGCGAATACTGAATTTGATAGGCATGATACTTTCGGTACAGCAATACAGAACCAGTGGCGTGCACAGTATTTAGTTTCGGAGGGGCGCGGACCGAGAAAAAAAGGAGGGAAGAAGTAAAAAAGCAAGAAAAAACCTCGGAAAATGATTTATCTGAAAGTAATAAAACAATCTCAGGGGTGTATTGAGCGTACTCTACTAAGCCTTCCAATTGGGCTATGCTTTTCGTCAGCGGCATTGCAAATTGGCTGATCGTTCTGTTGGAAGCAGACACGAGCGCACCACTTTCAACAGGCAAAGCTTTCAGTAGTCGAGATGGGATAAAAGGCAGAATAAGGGCCCTCGTTCACCCCCTCCCCCACATCCCCGCTTCCACTTTCGAAACCAAGAATATCGCGGGAAAGGGGGGAGGGGGTCTCGGCTTTTCCTTGCGTGCGCCACTAACCAGTACAGTGAAAATGAGTGGAGTTATGCCAAAGTTTAAACAGCTTTTTGCGCGACAGATATTTATATAGCGCAACCGAGTCAACATATATCTTAGAATATTTTTTGGTTTTGTTTGTTTCTTTTGCATTATACTGTTGAACTTCCGCGCCCACTTGACTACTGATGGCCTTCAGTACGGCCCCCTGACTGAAAGGTTTGGCAACACGTACGGAAACATCTTCTTTTTTTCTTTCTTGAGTACATTCCTTCAGTTTCGCCGTGACCGGTTTGCATTGATGGCATCGGGCATGCCAATCATCAATGATGTTGAGAATCACTGTGTGTAATCTTTCGCACTATCAGCCATGGTACTGCAAAAAGCCGCACACGCTTGAAACGTCGGCTAGATGAGTCGAGGCTTTATCTAGTCAACCAATAAATTTTAGGCGCTAAAAGCCCGCATCCACTGTTGCCGGAGGATTTTCTAGTGACCTGTTCACTCGCCTATCCTTTAAAGCACCCCTTGAACAGCAACGCACATATCTTGTCAAACGAGACATTCGAATCACTCATTACAGGTCCACTAATCTGTCGCATCAGTAGTTACTAATTTCTTCCCCACTCCCCTCCATCATCGTAAACCAACAGTGGCGACTCCAGACAGGCTCATGAAAAGTTTTGCATCTTACCTCTACTGCGTGGTTGTTCCTTCTGATGAGCAGCGACTCGTGACGGTTTGGTAAAGCTTGGTCTCGTCCGTTACCCATTCGGAAGTCACGGCAGCGGGGCCAGGTAAGAATACCACTCCTCGAGGATCTTCGTTGACGCGAGGTTGAAAGGCCAAACACATGTGCGGAGAGCGACGCGTTTTCGCACGCGTTTTTTTAGTTCTCAAAAACCGGTCAATAGCCTTTATGCGTGCTCCTGGCTGCCGCCGGACCGGTTTCCGGAGAGGGAAAATGCATGCATGCGGAAACGCGTCTCTCTCCGCACATGTGTTTGGCCCTACCCTCGGTATTGGGAAGCCCGGCCACCTCTAGAACCAGTAAACGGACAAAAGCAACATGCTTTTAAATTGTTCTTTAATAACAGAGCCTTCTGTCTTCATTCGGTGACAGCAGCGCACATCTTGAAAAAACATGGCCACCAAGTGAATCGACATTTGGTTACCTATGAAAACTCTCGAAGCGCGCCCGATTACAACATCCCGCAGGAAACAACGCCCGCAAAAAAGAGCTAGAAGTGCACGAAACGCGGGCGATTTAAACGCTCTATCGCTCGTCACAAAATTTTCAGGATGCCAAGAAACTGAAAAGAAACGTATGTATGATACAAACCCTGCGGAAATCACCACAGGCCTTCTTCACAAACGCACAGAAAAGGCATAATTACAATCATAAACATCGGCGCAGCCGCAGCTTTACACGAAGGATACCCCGGGTCGAAACTGTTTGAGGAGGGATAGGTAGGGGAGCGGGAGATTTGAAGTAACAAGTTGCGTTTGGCGCGCACAGGCTTCAGATAGCACTTTTCAGCTTCATCACATCAAAAAGAAAACACAACCTTTCACATACCTCGACAGTAACAGTCACCACAACTTCGAACTTCCATGCCAGCACGTCGCAGTGTATTTGTTGTTTTTTTCGTTTGAAAGGGCGAACATTTTGGTCAGTGGAGTGTATTGTATATCAGTCGTCGAAGCCCGTCAGCAGCGCATTCGACTTGGATGTCTTCCATACGATTAAGCCGTTGGTTCGGCAAGATTCTTACAATGCGGGCAGGTTGCAGCCCCGATTCTCATGTCACCCTGTTGTCCGCCCTCCGAATGCCCCGAGTGTTCTCAGGTCAGGTCTCTCAACGATACTCCCGTGTGATAAATTATAAAATTAGTGTCGTGGCTAAGAAGAGGTGATTACGAGCTTTGTTCAAGCCTTAATGTCCACGACAATCTTAGTCATAACTATACATTTACATTATTAGCTCTAAACATAATCAAATGACGTTGATGCATTTCGCTGCCAGCAATTTTTAAGCACGGAAACTAAACTCCGCTTTATTAAATTATTAGTTGTCCAAAGGATAATACTTTCGGTGAGTTAGGTCCTGCATAATTTTACTTATATAGCGTTCAGTAACCATAGTATAGGCTTCGTTTAACACAGCGCGGGGATTTTCAGGTATAAATAGCAGCAATCTCTTTAATTGGACGGGGTTTCACGTTAAGTCCGCTGTAAAATTAGGGCCACGCGAAAAGAAGTTGGCAACAAATAAAAGGCAAGTTTCTTTTAGGACAAAAGAATAATGACGATATCGCAGCAAGTTTAAAGAGGAGCTGAAACTCAATAGCTACACAGATGTTTGTTTTGCGCAGGAAAGATGCAAATGTAGACCCTCAGGCATCGAGAAACAGGTGTGTGGTTTGAGAAAAAGGTCAGTTTCCTGGGCATCAATCGTATACTAAATCAAGAACAGCTGAAATGCGAATACAAAAAAAAAAAGAACCAGAACATGCAAAATTGAATATTACTGTTCCTTGAGGCCCAATAATGACGCGCTATTGGTATATTTGGAAAGCCACATTTCCAACTTTGCTTTTGTAACTAATCCACGCGTCATTTTCATTGGGATGGAAATAAATCGCGTTATTGGTGTGTTCTGTTTCATATTTTCGTGTTCGCGTTTCATTTGTCTACGACTCTCCGTGTGGCGTAACCAGCGCCCTCTGACGTGACAAATTCCATGCGTATGAAGTCATCCATAGGCTCCCGCATACATTTTCTGCGCACACCACATTTTGCAAAGCCATCCAAACCCAAAGCGCTGTGCGAGCTTCCAGCGCGACTGGTTATACTAGTAACAACAATTAAACGTTAGCGGAGCCAGAAGCCTAAAAAAAAAAAACAAAACAAAAAAAAAAAAAAAACTTAATGTGCCTCTTTCTTCCAATCATTTTTTAAAAGACTCATACCATGATGCAGCAGAGTAAGGTTCGAACTTGTCTCATTCGTATTAGATATACGTTTATCATTCCTGTACATCGTTATATGAAAAAATATGCTCGAGAAAAAACAGCAAAAAGGCACACTATTACAGACTCGAAGAGGGCGTACAAAGCTTCCCAGCCTTCGTTTTCGCGGTAGTTTCCTCCGAGAGGAGTCGCTTGTCTCTCAGTTTGACTGTTTTTTACCACTTGAACAAGACGTCTTGTGTGCGTAAGCAGAGCAACGTAAGCAGTGTGCGTACGCACATGTACATATATATATATCTGTATATGTATACTGTATATGTATACGTATGTATATATGTAAGTATTTATACAATCTTTCTTTGCGATGGTAGAGAGAGAGAGAGAGAGTGAAAGAGGCAGCGACACGATTAGCGAGGGGGCGGTGCCCTAGAAGCACAGCACACTAAAGCTCGAGTACCTCACACACGTATCATTAGTCTTCTGCTTTTACTAATGAGAGATGTGTCCGTGAGGGTTCTTTTCTCGTGCGCGCAGTTCTGACTGCGCGCTGGTCGGTGGCCTCAGAGCACGGAGGATAAGAATTGGAGCATTTGATAGCGAAAAAAAAAAAAAAACAGATCGAAGGTAAAATACAGCGCTTTCCCCGACAACTCGTTAGCGGGGTGCACGCGACAACCTCGCATTTAAAGTTGAAAATCGTCTTGGAGCCCAGGGAGTTTGGCATTAAAACCTACTTTGGGGTATCTTCCTTAACCTTAACGACGAGATTATATAACCAGGATAATGTCTGGGGATCTGAAACTAGTACCTCTAGGCCCACGAAAAAAAAAAGTAAGATTAGCCCGGGAATTTGCTTTTTCATGTAAATAGAAGCAAAGGAACGACGTGTGTGGCCTGATTATGTGTTTTGATGAGATCTTCTTTTCGCAGTTCTGGAAAAGGAAGAAAACAGTTCGGCGGTAACGGGAGTTTTATATAACGCGCTGCCATTATCATTCCGATTTGAAATTTGTCTTCGCGAGATGTCTTTCCTTCCTAATTAGCGTCAATGTTTTAGCAACCAAATTACAATTCGCAGTTGCGATAGTGACGTGTTTTATTGGTGCTGGATGCTTCAGTTCCTATAGCCCAGACGCTGAAGTAGCCAATCATCGCAAAATGAATTTTTTGAATTTTAGACTTAAGCTCGTTTTAAACGTGGATAACCGGTGATAATTGGTGCGACATTTTATTCATTCTTTATTCCCCACTCGAAGGACTAATTTCAATAGCACGGATCAATATTAGATCACGAACAATAAAAAGAGCACGAGCGCGGTTGCAAGCTGTACATCTACATCAAGTTGGCAAACAAACTATGGAAATCTGTAGGCATTAGCTGCCGAAACACCCACAGATTTGCCGCCGACGCCATCGATATAGCGCCCATACTTATCTTTCATGACTATTTTGATGATCATCGCTACGGATGCAAGCGCCACCGCATCCCCTTGTGGCCGCCGTGAAGTAGGTCTGTACACATTGCGCTCAAGAAGCTGTTACTAGAACGCGTAGCTATACGAGATCAAGTTCGGGAATAAATACATAGGCGCTATATAGGCTGTCCTCAGCTGCAATGTAGTCTAGATGTCGCACTGGTAACCTGACAACGAGCAGGTTAAAGTTGTGTCGGAAAGAGTAGCAAGAAAAAACGAATTTGGTGTTCCTAAGTATAGCGCAGCTAACATGAACTCCACAGGAGCGAGGCAAAGGGAAGCCGAACTGCTGTTGGTATTACTGAGAGAAACTAACTCAACTAAGCCGCCGAAATATTACGCATTCAGTCATCAGCACACATACACTGAAAACCGCGAAACTGGCTATTGCTAATAGTTTTTTGTCCGTTTGTTTCCAGTAGAAAGAAAAAAAGAACACCAGGATATGCTAACAAACACTAGTTATGATGCGCCTTAGGGTGTGCTTCGCGATATGGTGGCACTTTTAGATGTACCCAAGGTGCCTCGTGAACCCGGTTCCTGCTCGGCGTGGTTGCACTTCACTCAATGCCAGCCCGAAGTTTCGAATTACGTCATTGGAAAGCGCAGATAACATTTTTGCGTCAAACCGTGCGTCGTGCATTGTTGTCGGTCAAATTCGCTTCCTTGGACGCAGCGGGTGGTTATTCAGGTACACTGTGGCGAAGCAGATACATGAAAACTTTTTAGACACCTAAAGAATGAAATGTGATGCACCGTCCCCAGAGTATGCAATGTTTGAATATGGAATAGGCGAAGGAGTAAACATAGGGTGTGTGTATGTCACAGATATAAATCGTATTTGTTCGATTTTTTTCCTGCCTAAGTTCTGACAGAGGATCAAAAGCTTCATTCGGAACAAAGGGGGAAAAAATACACGCAGAATCTGCCAGCAAAGTATCCTGCATCATCACAAATTTACAAAAGGTGTGAGCCTAATGCGTAGCTTGTGCAGTTCATAAAAGAAAAAACAAAACAGCGTATTTAAGTTCTAAAAAAAAAAAAGAGAGACGAAGGAATGACACAACAGTGCTCTGTAAATTTTAGGCACTCGTTTTTCTTTTAAATCGTGAACCCGTAAGCTGATCAGATAATACGGCTTCCAGCTTTTTTTTTTTTTTTTGTGCAGAACTGCATAGTAGGCGTTGAAATGAAACCCTGTTGCTGAATGGAGCAGATGTTTAAACTGGATACTTAAAAGGTATAATATTTATGCTAACGTACATATGGTATACTATTGCTCGCATTAGGATGCGTTAAAGAGCGCGATTAAAGAGCCAAGACCACGGAGTCCAACACTGCACGCCTCTTTGTAAGACGGCTTTGTGACAAGTCAGTTGTGACAGTTGTGACAGCAGCAGCAGAAGAAGAAGAAGAAGCAGAAGAAGAAGAAGAAGAAGAAGAAGAAGAAGAAGAAGAAGAAGAAGAAGAAGAAGAAAGAACAGTAAGAAGAAAGAGAGATATGTTGATAAAATTTAAAACAAAATGATGGATCCTTGTCCCCTGACATCACTTATCGACCCGAGTGGTTGGGGTGCAAGCAGTCGCTCCTCTCTTCCCAACAGTGGCGCGCAAAGGCTTTCTTTTAACGCGCACGAGCCCTGACACGTGGCTAAGGCAAGAGGTTGAGGAGAATATCGCGGCAAGAACTTCGCAAGTGCGCGGACATCGATCAGTGACACGTGAAACGGAACGTGCTTGTTCGAGAACTGAACGCGTGCGCTCGGTGTAGAGAAACAGTACGCCCCGTGTCCGGTGTCTCAGCGACGTGACACCGGAGCCTTCAGGCGATATCGAGCGGTGGAAAGTCGTGTCGTATGTGCGTCACCGTTGCACTCAAATTTTATGTTTCAGAGGAAGAAAGTTACACCAGGTCGCGCCCTGCTCCGCACGTGGCGACAAAGCCATGCCACTTGGTCATGTCGACACAACCTAGACGGGAGAGGATACGGCATCGGCAGGCCGGGTTGCCGAAACACCCGTTTAACGTGCTTCCCGCTTCGAAGGTGTCTGCGCAGCGAAACTCCGTCGTTTAGATAGCGCAACAAAAGAACTCCAGGTTCTCCGTACTTCCTTAGTGAAGTGGACACTGATCTAACCGAAAGTAACTCCGGGCGTGCTAATGTACATTTTAAGGTTTATGCAAACAGGGTACCCGAGAGTGAGATCGTATAATAGAAGGGTTCATAAGCCCTCGTTAATACGTCTCTCTCAGGTTGCAACATGAGGAGCTGAAATTTTTAACGGTAATTTATAGGCTGTACTAAAAATAAGATAGTTCGCACATTATGAAACATATCGGGGTAGGACTTTTAATGAGTGGCTTGGTAAATGTTGAAGTAGGGTCTTTCTTCTATCATGTAAAAAGTTTAGCTTTCTGCATGCGGTTTCATTGCCTCGCACGCTGGTGCACTTTATAGCTGCTTCACATTTTATTCCGCGTTCCACCCACTTATGTTGTGTTTGAATGAAACTGAGGTACACCAGTCCTGACCGCCAAGTGCTTAGTTAACGCATTTGAAGCTCATCCGTTGCAAGTGCACGTGCAGCACCGGGTTCACCTACAGGCGCCACTGCTGAACTCTCGCTGACACACGATCAACAAGGTGCGTATTTTAGAAGCGACCGCGGGAGGAACTGCAAGCCACAAGTTTCTGAAGAGCGCAGGTTGCAACTCCAAATGAATGCCACTGAGCCATTCCTTCTACACGCCATTCACTGCCGCTTGAAAAAGAATGTAACCGCACACAGTGCAGGTTCGCAACTTCATCCGAGCTTTTCCCCAAACAAACAAAAGAAGCGCCAAGATAGTACGAGCACACGTGTTATCAGACGAAAATTTTCTCCTCCAACACAACATCAGGATACATATATACAGTGAGCGTTCTTTACAATTCAAATCTCCTGTTTGAATTGCTGCTTCACCCGAAATTTTCGGCACCCCACGTCGATACATACGTTTTTAGGTCACCACCGCAGCTCTCGAAATTTCTCAATTCTGAGAACTTCGTTATACGAGGGTTTACTTTATATAAATATAGCTAACTATGCTGACTCACGAAATTGGTCCTCAGATTTAGCCTCGAGTTTGGCTACAATAAGATGTAAGCGTCTTAAAATTTCTAAAAAGAAATCGACAGTGTAGTTAGAAGTTTAGCGACGGGCACTCGATCTCGGTTAATCCTAACGCCGCCTTCAGCCCGCTGTAAGCTGTAACTTAGCGAATTCTAATTACACTAGCGCAGATCAAGGACTGCGCAAACTTCTCACGTAACCTAGCAATCTCAAGTAAGGCCTAACGGGGAAGAGGTTGCTTATCAGCGAACCTCGTTCGTGCGTATATAGTCAGTTTGGCAGACCCATTCACGCGCGCCACAAAGTTAAAGCATTCTACGTTAGGCTCAATCAAAGCATCACACAAGGGAAACATAGCCTGGGTGAACTTTTAGCTAAAGGAGCCCAATGTTTTTAATACCTGCTGCGATTCATGTACCAACGGCCATCAGGTATTCTGCTGGGAAGTTTCGTCACTGAAACGTTCGCAGCGAGAGACATATATATGTATCGAAGAGACAGAGAGATAGAAATAGACTCTAGAAGCCGTCGACGTGAAAACTGGAAGCGATCGAGAAGAACGTCACCACTGCGAGTATGTACACACGTTTTTTTTTTCGATGCTAAGCCAGCTAACTATCTAGAAAGTACTCTTGCGCGTTTATAGGTGGTAAGCAGATCTTTTTTTCAGTACCGACGCCGTCTATGACGTCACGCCTTCGTCCTTCCGTAATACGCGTTTTGTGCAACGTCATCACCTGTAACAACATGGACGGCCCCCACGCATTTCATGTTTGTGTAAACTAACGTGTGCCCTTGCGTCAAGTCCTCTGTTTTCCCCACTCTCCCGAGACAAATGCACGCACGCACACACGCACACAAACACTCACACAAGTTCTATAACACATCACAGGGCTTACACCGACATTCTCATCGACGTAATAAATAGAAGAAAATACCGCCCAGTCACTGCCCTGATGTAGAAAAGAATCTATAGTCGGTTCACTCAAAAGCACACCGAGGTTCAAATCAGAGGGAATAACCGACGCTCAACCCAACACGCGATCGTTCTTCACAACGTCGGATCGCTTGGGAATGCTTCTGGGGTGCGAAAAGTTCTCAGGTGATGCTTCTTCAAGCTTTGACGAAGTCCTTTCTGTCGTCTTTTCTCTTGTCGGGTCGCCGTGCCTCGTCGAAGTCGCACTCTCGTCTTTCGTCGCAACGCCCCGCTGCAAAACATTTTTTCGGAAGGACACCGTCGTCCTAGTACACTTCACGTTGGTGAAACAGAACTGCGTTAACGAGATCATCAAATGCACTAAACGTATACCATATGAACAGCCTTGTGGGTCGCCGAAGACTAAGTGTAGTGTGTGACTCGATTCGACACACAGCTAACTCAGACACAGCTAACTCAGAATTACGGGGCCATTTCAGTAAAAACCAATAACAGCAAAGAAATAAAAACTCACGATGTTAAGAGTAGTCCTCAAAGAATACTAATAAGTAATTAGTGGCCTACACGTCGCCGAATGTATAGACTGTGCGTGGGCGTCCAAAGGACGTTTTTTTTTTCAGGGGTGAGAACAGTAGGTGGGGTGGGGGGTGGGGTAGTGGATATCGAAAATATGCGGAGAAGTCAGGAGGTTAAACCTAACCAATGTGAATCGTAAAATTGAACATACAAATAAGAAAAAGAAAAGAAATTCATACACTTTCGAAGTTTGTCAAACAAACAAGAACATTTCCAACTGGCTTCCGAAATTAATCTCAAAGGTCAACTACCCGAATTCGCTCCATTTTACTTTAAACCCCGACTCCAAAACTGAAATAGGGAGGGGCTCCTTCGTGCCGACAACCGTGAGAGGATTCAAGGAGCTCGTAGCTTCGTTTTTGTTTTGAAAAGTGGTTAGTGGCATAACAATATCGTCGTGATGCGTTAAGGCGATAGGCAAGTTGACACGCAAGCGCGTTCTTTGTGAGCAGATGCCGTAAAACTGGGTGTCGAAGTTAGCATCAGACACCACTGCTTACAGTGCCTATAGTCTTCTCGGGCTAAAGAGCGCGGCGTTTTTCGGGTATTTCTATCTTACCATCTTTCGGGTAGCAGCCGCCACAATAAAACGACTAAATGTTATCCCAAACATAAGAACAGGGGTAGAAATTTTGAACTCGTCCTTGGGAATTCAAGGGTCGTCGGTGCTGGCAGTCACACATGTGTGACGTTCTTAGGTTTCTCGCCCACGCAAGCTATAAAATAGCGTGCAATGTATACGCTTGGCGTAATAAATGTCTATTCGGAAAGCCAACGAACACAATAAAAAGCAAGGATAGACTACTTTCGGCTATTACTTATTGGAGGCAACATGGTTACTTGTATTAATTACAGCGATATTTTCTTGAAAAAACAAGTGCGTTGTCGACGAGGGATTGAGCCGTCGAGAACAGTTACCCCTCTTCGCAACTTTCGTTCTGGTTGCCTTCAGGGTAATTTTGCATAAGGACGACAGCTACGTGACTAGAATTTATGCACCAGGGCTATTTGCAAACAAGGAAAGAAGTATTTTCTGGGCGTTTCCCAGTCGTTATGCGTAAAAACAAAACATTGCTTTTATGCATCAAAATACGTTTATTTGTACAATAACGTTTATTCCTGAGTGCTCGTTAAGCTTACCGCAATAATAAAAAGTGAAAACAATAAATCACAATTACACATTGCGGTTATGCACCGTCAATCAGGAAGAATAACCATTTGGCGCGGAACAATTGCGGATAAAAGAAAGCGAAAACCAACAAAGTAACTAAGCCGTGTCGTAGACTACGTATGGAGTTATACGCGTTTTTTTTTTCGAGGTAACGAAACCAAGGGAGAAGATGTGGTTTCATTCTGTTTAAGTTCTTTACATTCTAAGTTACCGCCTTCTAGGTTAAACCTGCTGTAAGAGGCGCTCTTCTCTGACCCGCACTAAATGCCCCTTATACAAGCATGTTGGTATCTCATACCCGTTAAAAGTATATCTGCCGCGGCTGCGTATACACCCCCAACGTCACCCCTCCCCCCTCCCCCCCCCCCCCCCCGGAAATACCTCCCCCTTCTTTAAAATGGGGGTTGTACAATTTAGCTTGCGAGTACGTAAAAACAAACTTACATAAAATTTAACGCTAAATAAATAAAACAAAGGCTACATGTTTCGCCGCTTCACTCTGGGCAGCAACGGCGTGTTAAGGGAAACGCGAGCCATTATTAACTAATTATTAAAGTTTCGATTCTTAAGCTTAGTGAGCCACATTTGTCAAGAGTCTTGCGCGAATTCGTTCGCTACTTTAATCAGTGACGCAGCAAAAAAATCTTATAACTTACGGGATAAATTACGAAAAAAAAAAAACAGCCCCAACTCTTTTGCTGATTGTCGCTCACTCTGGAGAGAGCAGACGGCAGGCCGAAGAGAAGTAGCTGAGATTTCTAGCCCGGAGAACTATAAAACTAAGCTCGCGGCTTTTCAGGCTTTCCGAGCGATCACAGGCACCCTTTAAAGTCATCTAAGCATGATGCAACAATAAAATTGAGAGGAGAAACCCGGGCTCTGCTTCGCACCCGTTCTCTCCTCAACAACCCGGAGTCGCTACGTTTACAGGCCATAAATACGGCTTAGTAGAGAAGATGGAGGAACGGTCTTCGACGATTGACCTAGACTTGAGACCGTAAAACTTCGCCCCCGCGTCGACACTGTTAACGTATACCACCAGCGACGTAACTTAGAAGATTTTGTTGGGTGCGTTTATAGCTTCCCTTTCGCGAGTCGCGATGCATTAAACGTAGTTTCTTTCGCTTTTATCGGTAGCGTGTTGAGCGGAAGTTGAGTCTATCGAATGCTGTTCTGTACTTCCGCCAACGATCGAGCTATCAAGACGGCGAATAGTCGAATCTCGCAAGCGCATCATGCGTTTCTTCCATTGAAAGAGAAAACTGCAGCTTCTGAGGCTGGGTTATCAACTGACGCAAGTTAGTAAGTTCATTATACACTTCTCTAACAAAGTAAGTTCTCAACTAAAATTTCTCCATTTCTTGGTTGTGCTCCTCTAAGAAATTTCAAGCCAAAAACACAAGGTGACGAGTATACATTTCTGGAATGATAGGGTTCAGCGGGAACAACAAAACCAAACGAAAACAGTCCATTCGCTACACTCCTAAGCTGCGTATGTTCAGTGCTCAACACATACACTTTTGGGATTTAAACTTGCGTTGACAAACGATTACAGGCGACCCAGGAAGCAACGGCTCGCGCTGAACGTAACTAAATAACCTCTGGGTGTGCGCTCGAATAAAGATTAGGCCAGGAAGTCAAAGTTAACGCCAGTCGCCGACATCACCGTGAGCGCAATGAGCAACAAAATCGCGGGAACCCCCATGTGCGCTGAGTTGTAAATCAGTAACAGTAATGCACATACAAGGGAGAGGAAGTATAACAACAATGAGCGTTGTGAAACAAAAGATGCAAATTTAGTTAACGATTGAAGAAGCCAACGATTGAACACTATCCAAAACTTACTCCTAAAGCACTACGTATCCGCTCTGCGGCGATATCTGCACTCCGATTTCATACGTCACGTCAGCAAAGTAACATTAGGCAACAGTAAATAACGTGGCCACGAACATCCTGTAGCTGCAGCCACCATTCCCGTCCACTGTAGTTCAGTTTGACGTATAAGTCCTGCCACATCGAAGACGGCACAGGGATCGCGCACGTTGTAGAGCGTCACGACGAACTCGATGACGAAGACTTTTGTGTACAGGGAGGGCGTCGTCGCCACCATCGTCACTGTCACTGCGCCACCAACGCACTGCCTGTGGCCTTCGTGGGCAACCAGGTTAATATATACGCGCACACCTGACACTCCCGCCAAGGACACCACCACTTCGCGTCACCGCAGCAGGCACGTATTGTCGAAGCTCTGTTTAAGGCAGCGCGAGCAAGCGAGAATGGACAACACAAAAACTGGGATCGGAGATCGGTTGGCTGCGTGGGCTTCCGCTCTGAGGCTTCTCGGGTCGTACAAAAATTAAGGCGCCGTTGTCGATAGTATTGCTCAACTCCTAACGATCGCACTTGTCGCTTCGAACTTCTACCTTCTCGTTCAGTATCGAAATCGTCGTTGAAGTTCATGCCGGAGGCATAGTTTCGTTTTTGTTGCTTCATTGGCTAATGTTAGATTTTGTTCTGTCAGTAGTAAGCCTTTGTGCCCTGATTTTCGGCGTAATGTCTGCAGATTAGCCAACTTGTTACTAGGTTTTAAAGAACGTCGTTTTCTTCATAGGCGGCAGATAGGTTCAGTTAATTGATTATGAGGTTTAACGCGCCGACGCTACACAGGCGATAAGTCGCGCTGCAGTGGAGGGCTCCAGATTAATTTAGACCAGCTGGGGATCTGTAACCTGCGCCGAAATTTCGAACACACGGGCGTTACCGCTTTTCGTCTCAATCAGAAAAGCGGCCGCCGCGGCCGGGAATCGAACCTGCCTCCTATGGCTCAGCAGCTCAACGCCATAGCCACTGAGCCACCGCGACGGGTAGGTAGGCTCAGTTCCTGCTATTCCCCCCCTTCCCCCCCCCCTCCCCCCACTGCAACGTCTTCAAGAGGTACGAGCAAGTAGAGACGCGATTACGGGTGCAAGCAAGCAGATCGGGCTTGGAATTAGGTTTATACGGCAACATGACTACCTGTGTATCGTTAAAAACGTGTGGGTTTTTCTGCAGTGGCTTTACCTAAGGCTACAGGTTCTTGCAAACATGTGGCAATTGTTCCTTTCACACTTGTGCGTACCTTATAACTACAGATGCTAAAATTTTGAAGCGTGCGTGAGCTAAGAAACAAACAAGAAACAAACCGACCTGATTGCGGGTTAGTAGCCAGGCATAACAAGAAACAAAGTCTGTGTTAGTAAATTCATGTCCTTACGAAATCAAAAGCGAATTAAAACAAGTAATAGTGCGCCCTGAACTCTTATGGTTCATTATGGTGACGAATAAAAGAAAGATCATACAAAGAGCAGGCAACATCCTAAACGGATACTATAGCTCCCTCGACACTTTCCCCTAAACCCCATAAAACAAGCCAATTAAAGCAAATATGTGCTTAAACTTCCCTCACCGGCGTGCACAAAAGCAATCCTACTTCCGGCATTGACATCTAAAGATGTGGAAGCTCGTCGGATTTTTGTGGAAAACAAATTAACTCGGAAGACTTCGCTATGTTAAAACTACGTGCACACAGCTATATTTTTTTCATAAAAATGGTGCGCATATTGGTCTCTGAAAATGATGGCACAGAGAAGTGAAATTTCCTCGATCTCGACCGGAAGAACGTAGAACACGCCTCTCCTGGTTTATTAAATCTGTTTTTGTTGATGAACTGCTCGGGAGAACGTGGTCGAGGTACAACCAACAACTATGCTGTAAAAAGATATTAAGACGGTTCATCTCGCTTCAGAGAAATGCTTCATCGCGGGAACGACAGTAGAGCTCAATCTTCGAGCAGTATATCTTAAAATTTTGGATAGATCGTTTCATCCGCACGTGAAACCATCGAGCCTTAAATTAGCCGCTTGTACTGGTTTGAGCAAAACCATTTATACGAAATAGTAATTGGGTACAACGGCCGATAAGATCACCCCAACTCCGCGTTCATCGGCGTGCCGTTCGCAGCCTAACTTGGAGCCCTCCAGGACAGAGCCTCAGAGCGAGCAGCCCCACGCCGTGCCGAGCGCCGGTATAGCGGGGAGCAAAGCGTTTGCGCTAAAACGTAAAAGCAAGAACCGCTCGAGTCACGCATAGGGAGAAGCCAGCAACCGGCGCTAGATCGGCCAGCGCCGCACACCGCACTCGTAGCAGCGGCGTGCCGCGGAGCACCGGAGGGCCTGCGGGTCGTCGTGGTCGTCGACCGTGATGGAGGCCGAGCGTGCCTGCTGCCGCCGCTCGCGTGGCGCCTCGCCGCCCGTGGACTGTCGTCGTCGCCGGCCGGCCGGCGGGCTGCCGCGGCGGCTGTGTCAGTTCTCCGTGGATCCCGAGCGCGCCACCATGGGCGGCGCCAGGACTCCCCCTAGTCGTCCCGTGCCGGAGAGGTTGACGGTGGACCAGCTGGGCCGGCCCGTGCTGAGCGAGGCCGCGTCGTCCGGATGCAGGTGCGTGTGCCGAGGCTGGAGCGGCGGCCGCTGCAGCGGCGCCTGCGGCAGCGGCTGCTGCGCCGGCCCGCCGCCCTCCGGCAGCGGCATCGAGCCCGGCGGGTAGGACTGGCTCGACGCCGGCGGCGGCTGCTGCAGGGCCAACGCACCGCAGGAGCGCGCCACGGCCTCCGGCAGCGCTTCCAGCTGCTCGTGGATGGCGGCCAGCCGCTCCTCGAGAGCCACCAGCCGCTCGTCGAACAGCTCCTGGCGCGCGTTCATGTCCGACACCATCTCGTACACGGAATTCTGAGTCTGTTGCGTCGCACGCGCACCGACACCATGAAAAGCACCACGGCACGACACCCACGGCGTTGAGGCGGGGCCGATGTGTTGGAGCGTGCGCGCACAATCACGTCGTTGGACGCACGGTGTTGAGGGCAAAAGGGCCGGAACGTCCATGCGGAAGGCGTCCGGCCGCCAGAAGGAGGTCGTGAGTGGAATGTTTCAGGTTAAGAGAGACAGAAGACGAGAGAGAAAGGGACACAGTATAGCTGTTAGTATACTGCATAACTACATATTTGATTTGTTGTTTTTTTTTTGGCTCCAAATATGTTCATTAACACTAATTGGTCAATTTAGAAGACTGAACGAGCTTGGACGAAGCCAGGATAGAAATTTATATTCGTGTGTGACGAATTCAGTGATTAAGCTGGCAGGTTAACATGTAAGGATTCGGCTATCTAATTACGATATAAGTCAAGCGATTCAATGGTTAGTTTATCATATAATAAAAATATAGAAAAGTCAATACAAGGATACCACCAGTCAGACTATTTAGACACCTAAATAGTCAAATTGGCGCTTAGCTCAGGTGCCACCATGGGGTAAAAAGCGCTCATTCTATTCACAAGGATTCTCGAGAAAGTGACCGAGAGCAGTAAAATTCTAAATTTTAAACACCCGCCTTCAATAGAAAACCCACCTTCGCTAATAAAGAATATTTATTTTTCATCGTTTTAGTTAGGAATTTTTTTAATGCATATTGGCGGAGGTTTCTGAAGTTTCTGTGACAGGAACAGCCAAACTTTTCGCGGGAAGCTCCGCATTGCTGTTTTCTGTCTTCCCCGCATAATGACTATGCTTGCAGAAAAACACCCTTTACAGGTAGTGTACAATCGCCCCATTTTTTTCCTGGCCTGCCACGTGTAACTTTCCTCTGGAGGCTTTTTCTAACCATCGCAGTAACACAACTTCCCATTGGCCAGACGAAACGCTATACCATGGTAGTGTCGATTTTGATTTAGAAACGTTAGAAAGCACACTGCTTTATAGAAGCTCTCTTTAGCGCGAATAAATGCTCTCGTTAATGATGTTATTCTGGTCGAAATCTGCTGTGTACGCAATTTTCAAAAGGTGGACAGGGTGGGAACATCGAAAAATAGTGGTTTTCTGTTCCGAAAGAAGGACTTTATATATGTAAGATGGGCAAGAAAAGACAGCTTTGAGGCATCCCAGAGGAGCAAGGAAGCGGATTCATACCTTCGCCATGTCTGTAATTGTGTTTGCATTGTCCATAAGCTTCCGTTGGTCCATCTTAACCTTTCTTAGGCTGGTGAATAAGCAAAAACAGAGAGAAAACCCACAAAGTTGTCAATTTTGTAAGAGCGTGCTCCCCTATGATTTCATTTAAGGCATGAAATGGTACGGCCGTGCCACTCGTCAGCAAAATGTTGCTCTTAGCGAATAGAAGAGCTTCACCCGCAATCTAGACAATGTTCATAGAAAATTTGTGTTTAAATACGGTTGCAAAAATAACAAGGCCACGTAGCATTTAAATTTATGCAAAAATAATAAGGCCACGTAGCATTTAAATTTATAACTTCAAATCTAATCAGAACCTGGAGTGATGGATGCTTCAGTCGTTGAGTGCGACCCCAGTACTCGTGCAATGAATGCACAACAGAAAGTGGCAGCAAGCCATAACAGCCTAAGACGCACTGAAGGGCACCCTGATAGCCACGAAGACGAGCGCTTGTGACGATAAAAAAAGAAAGAAGTAAAGGAAGAATAAATAAAAAAATAGAAGGAACGAAAGTGAGCAAGTTAGATATTAAAAAAAAATTCTCTCACCTGTAAATAGCGAGGAGGAATTTGCGCTGGTGCGCTCTCACTTTGGAAGGGTTCACACGTTTTACAAGCCTAGTGTTTTTGTAAATGAGCCACGTCTCACGTAGCACGTTGGCCGCAGCGTTTTTCAACTGAAAAGAGAAATGACATAGCAGTGAGGGGAAAGAACTAAAGCTAAAAGGTGGATAGAGGGGTATGAGAAAATATATGGACACTATTGTGCGGGCAAGAACCCACAAAACAGTACCGCTGTTGCAGATAAGAAAAACACGTGATTCAACACGCTTATCTCCGACACCTCAGAAAAAGCAGGGTAAGCATTACTGTTGCTGAAGGCCTTTAAAGGGAGCATAGATACAAGATCTTTTAAGTGGGGTTATCTTTTTTGCCTCATTAAAGTCTTGTTCGTAAACGATAAGAGGGCTGCAATTGGCGTAATTGCAATGACGCCGATTGCAATCACGCAATCACGGGTGCAACCAACAGTTCTCTTTGTATTTTACCGTGGCAGATTTACCACATCCCAGTTTTGAGTTTGTCCGGAGCAAGGTTTCGCTGTGACGTCAGAGTTGACCTTTGAAAGAATTTCAGAAGACATAATGGGATCTGGAATGCTCTGACGCGTTGCCTGCTATCGTAGATTCCCCAATATCTGGCCTGCTGACGTCACACTATTTGGCGTAAGTTCCTCATGGTCATGACGGTGGCATGAGTTTTAAAAGGGGCTCGAACTGTGATTCATGCAGAAAGAACCCGGAGACTGACATAAGAATGAAATAATTGCAAGCTGTTTTTTTTTCGATGATTTAAATTTGCTGAGAGTAATTTTTGCACGAATGGAATGTTAAGCTGGTCGTGGCACTCACTAACGGTAGAGCGCACACGACACAAAGAGCGTTGTGTCGTTTGCTTTTTTCTATTCGTCGTCATCTCCTTTTGCGGAGTGAACGTTTCGCGTGGCACACCAACTCCCCCAGATCCACACCTGAATAAAATGTGGGCGCAAGGATGTACGTACTTTCGCACGACGAGAATTCCTAAGTGCGTACGCGAAAGTTGCGAAATTGAGGCCACCTGACAAGCTCATTTTTCTCGCACAAGAACGAACGGCCCGGCAAAAGGCTTAAAATTGTTTGCAAAGCAGTGAAAAAGAAAAATAGTGCACTGCTTTTCTTTATTGAACAAACTATCCATATTTAGAATCCACGTTTCTTCTTGCGGATTTTCACTTCCGATCCCGAGATGACGAACAAAAACTTTTCGAAGCTCTAGCAGGCCATTCACCAACTCGGGCATCATTCCATCCCGATGGAAGGAAAATAACCCTTAAAAAACGGTTGCGCTGTAAAAATGGCTGTAAGTTGGTCATCACACGCATTGCAGGTAATTGCAGCGCTACGTTTCATTTCTAATATAGCACGCACAAGATAGCTCACATCACAAATTTAAAAAAGACAACACACGTACGTACACACGGTGGGATTGACGACGTGTGTCGCGACAAGCGTCCGCTAAGGCTCCGCCAAACCAGGGAGCCCACACCATGCCACATCACAGGGAATCACATTTCTTACATTTAAAAATACCTTTAAGCTGATTGATTGTAGGGTTTAACGCGACGACGCAACGCAGGCGATGAGGTGCGCGAGAGTGGAGGGCTCCGGATTGATTTTGACCACCTGGGGATCTTTAACGTGCGCCGGAATCTCGTATACACGGGCGTTTTTGCTTTTCGCCTCCATCAGAAAAGCGGCCGCCGCGGCCGGGAATCGAACCCGCGACCTCGTGCTCAGCTAAAAAAAACACCTTTAAGCTGCGAGTAAAAGAAATAATAGGACGACGTTGATAGGCAGCTGTGAAGTATTTAACCTAACCAATGTTTCCTAATAATTTAAGCGCGTTTGTACGAAATTTTGTTAGAAAGTGGCTAAAAGCCACTGTGCAAGGAGAAAAAATGCTGCTCATCGATCTCTGACGAAGTGGTGGAAAAATGACGCTGTCATGTGCCACTTTTATCGCAACGAGGAGAATAAACGATACGCTTCGGCCAGCTCCAACCGGGTGCAAGAGTGTTCAATGAATACATTATACTTTTTGTGTACGACGGTCACTAAATATGACGGCCAAGATAACACTAACAGCTTCTATGTAAACAAGAAAACGAAAGTGTTTTTAATTAAGTGTAAAAAGGATCCAATACTGGTATGGACCGCCTGCATTCGGTTCAGGAACAATGATGGGGCTCCTAAAACTCACGTATGAATAATGTCCTGTCGTTAAGATCGCGATTGCTGTACACTGATACGGTTGTTCGTAAGGTGCCGTCAATATACGGCCGCCTCGCTCCAAAGTAATAGGTTCAAAGTGTCTAAGTTTACGTTGTATGTAGCTTTGGTTAAAGAGCACGAGGTGCACATCATGGGAACATGGCGGTCAGTACGCTCCGTCGCATGCTAAGTCGCAAGCTCGCAGGTGGAGGTCTCTTCGAATGCAAGGCTCTTCGTGGCAAACACAATCGGCCCTTATAAACTACCAGTGTTTATGAAATAGTGAGAAATAGGGGCGGTTTTTTCTTGGTACCCTGAAGCCGAGGTCACACGGCGGGGTCAAGAACGAAAACTGTACGTTAGAACACCAAGATCCAGACTGTGGGAGCTTCGATATCAACAAAATTAGCTTCTAAAGTGCCGGCAAAGGTCTAAGGAAGGGGGGGAGGGGAGAGGTCACCCTGAACTAGGGAGGGAAGGCACAAAGAACGAAGTGTCCTACCCATTTTTGATGTTGATCAGGACGACAATTGTAAATGCCCATTGTTCAAAAGACAGAGCACAGCCTATCCTTATGGTTTAGTTGCTACGCACGAGATGTCACCAGATATAATCCCTACCGCAGTTCCGACGCGACCGGTGCCCCTTCCATCGTTGGCTTTTTGTTATCTTCTCAAATGTTACCCATTAACCATCAATTGGGAGGTCGCACAATTTAGGGTTTAACACTCCCTAACCTTTCAATTTGTAACCTCTCTGATAAAATCCCCTGAGCGCGCAGGGATAGCCATTCGAATTCGATGTAGTATTTTTTACGTTCTTAAATGGCTGGCAACGTAAAAAGACCTATAAATTAGTTGCTCGCTATATTTGTTTTTTTTTTCTTTCCATTTTACGCCGTGTCACTAATATTACGTGCCTGATATATCAAATCGAGCGAAGCTTGAACGACGACAGCCCGTGCGTTCGCCGTCGAGTGTCACTAAAACCCCCGCGAGGCCTCGGACGATTGACAGTAAAGGGAAGTGTCAGTAGCCGGAAGTGACACGAAGTTTGCCCGCCTCACAAGGGGCGTAAATTGATAGGCTAAGAACCTAGCGCGAAAGGCACGCCTTGTTTAGGCGGAGTGCAATAAACGTCCATCCGGTGGGCCCCTATTGACACAGAAACGGCTCTACGCTATCCAGGGTAGAGACAAAAATAAAGGAAAAAGAACGGCGGTGCGTTACGACACCGTGGCTCTAGTATACGGCCAATGCTCTGAGCGAAAAACTCAGTATAACAGTATAAAGAAAAGGAATCACCGGCACCGACAGGATCAGAACACGTGTCCAACAGATCAATGGAGTTAAAGTCAGCCGCCTTACCCACTCGGCTACTACCGTGAGTTAGTACCCGAGAGTCAAACGGCTTATGCCAGTGCTACACCATAACATTACACGATAGCTACACGATAGCTTTCAATTGACCATTGGACTCTTCCCCACAACTACTCCCTATGTATTTACAATGGGGCACCCGATAGACAATCGATTCAACGGCCTTCTGAAGGCCTTTGAATCGACCGTGTAGCTACACGATAGCTTTCAATTTACCATTGGACTCTTCCCCACAACTACTCCCTATGTATTTACAATGGGGCACCCGATAGACAATCGATTCAACGGCCTTCGGAAGGCCTTTGAAACGACCGTGTAGCACAGGTATTATGCCTGTGCTACACGATAACTTTCAATTGACCATTGGACTCTCCCCACAACTACTCCCAATGTATTTACAATGGGGCACCCGATAGACAATCGATTCAACGGCCTTCGGAAGGCCTTTGAAACGACCGTGTAGCACAGGTTTTATGCCTGTGCTACACGATAACTTTCAATTGACCATTGAACTCTCCCCCACAACTACTCCCTATGTATTTACAATGGGCCACTCGATATACAATCGATTCAATGGCCTTCCGAAGGCCTTTGAAACGACCGTGTAGCACAGGTATTACTCACTCTGCTGTGACTGTGGGGAGAGGAATCATGCCACCTGCTCGACACAGAACACGTGATAGGGTACACGTTGCACCTGCGGGCCCCAAACTTAAAAGTACGCCTTCCGTTTGTTCGTTACGCTTCTTCGACTTGCTTCTTCTTTATCGTTATAGCAACAAAGATGGAGTAAAGGTCGTTGCGGCAGCAAAGAAGAAGCAAATCGGCTGCAATCGTGGACTTAAACCGTCGTGATAGTCGGGAAGGTTGCGTACAGCTTCGCTACCTTCAAGTCTTACGCGTTAGTGTGGGCTTTTTTCCTTTTTTCAGAGGCACACTACTCACCCTTTTCGTCAGCTGTGTGTCCATCATAAAATTGTGGACGTGCTTTTCCGCTCGTGTGAGCTCCAGCTTACGCGCTATCACAGCAACAACCAGGGCTGTACAACCGGCCCCCTGTAAATACAAAAGGCAAAAAAGAAAGAGAGAGAACATGAGCGAGGAAGAAAAAAAGACAGACGTAAAGAAGTTGTGACGCAAAGTGCCATTAAAGGAACCCTGCAACACTTTCGATAAACGCTTTCCCTCTTTCCTTCGTGTCTGGAAGCACTGAGAAAGCTACAGGTTATCGCCAGTACGGAGCGGCACTGCGTGATTTGCTCGTCGCACCAGATACGCCTTCCGTTTCTGCTTTGTTTTTGTGGCTTTATTCTTAAAGTTGCTATCGAAAAGCGTTCATTGCGGCAACTGAAGCGAAACCGGGCAAACGCCGCTACATGGCCTCATTGACGTAATTCGGGCCGTCAAGGAATGTCAATACCTGGAAAGAGAGAAAAATCTTTTCCAAGTTATCTAATGAGCACAGAGGAGTAATTTTTTTGCTGAGGCACTTTGCGACCGCCTAATCTAAGTACTGAGTCTGTTTGGTGACTACGTTCTGCAAGAAAAAAGTCGAAAACACTTCAAGCACACAACATATCGCAATAAACTTTCAAGTAACGCTTTTTGGTATTTGAAAAGAACTGGGGAACGGAAGGAAGGGTGAACGATCCGACCTCGAAATGCGCTCTGTGAAAAAATAGACGCAGGCAGCTGCACATTACAAATACGACAGTCAGACGTACACGGATCTCGTCGAGGGCCTGATGCACTTAAGAATGTAGTTATCACCAGACTGCACACTCAGACTTGTAAGAGAGTGTCCAAAGTGCTACAACGGGTTACTATGACTCAAGCACGGCGACAGCTGTTTCGCCGCCCTTGGCAACCAATTCTAACCTTCTCAACACTTTTTGGAGAATGTTACAAGACCCCGCACGTCGGCATGCCGGCCCGCCGGCAAGCGGGCACGCTCATAACAGGGTACGCCGTTGAGGATGCACGCTGCTACGCGGGAACGCTGTTGATTGGGAGCGCTTGTGCGGGACCAGCGGAAAGAAAGCGCAGTGTAAAGCGGGCAAGCTCGTTAAGCGGGAACGTTAGCGAAAACAATAATCGATGATTGATTGATTGATTGATTGATTGATTGATTGATTGATTGATTGATTGATTGATTGATTGATTGTAGGGTTTAACGCGCCGACGCAACGCAGGCGATGAGGCGCGCCGTAGTGGAGGGCTCCGGATTAATTTTGACTACCTGGGGGATCTTTAACGTGCGCCGAAATCTCGTACACACGGACGTTTTTGCTTTTCGCCTCCACCAGAGAAGCGGCCGCCGCGGCCGGGAATCGAACCCGCGACCTCATGCTCAGCAGCGCAACGCGTTGGCCACTGAGCCACCGCGGCGGGAGTTTCCACGAGTCAAATAAATGAATATTTTAGCTGGCGTTATTAACACGAAAGAGTTTTATGCCCGGCTACATAAAGATTGCACTGACGTCATATCCATTACAGAAGTGACGTCGCCAGAAAAGTGCAATTGAAGCGGCGGCGCCAGGATTTGAGCTCGAGCTCACGAGCTTCTCGCCACAACGGGAGGTACGTGACGCTCTGCCTACTGCGCTATGAACAGAGACCGGAGCAGCTCTACGAACGCGCCTTATGTCATTCCCTATGACTCATTCAGATGGTGCTTCCGTCTAGGAGAGGCGAAGCGAAGTAGCGCATCATGACGCTAATGAGCGCCGACAGTTGGCGTATCGATACCAGAGCCTTCGTGTACGGGGGACGCGCATGAATCGAGGCATCCTCTGCTGTCGCGTTGTTCTTATGACCGTTATGTGTTTCAAGCTGCTGTTTCTGTGCATGTCATTTTTGGTTTTGTTGTCCCGGAATAAACCGGTCATTTTTTTTTTTCTTGCGTGTCGGCGTCACTTCGTCTGGCGGGGTCAGGCTCGCGAACCCTTCGCACATGAAGGAGGTTCCTTTAACATTCAACTGTTCCTGCGAAGGCACCTTTCACTTTCGTGTTTTACCGATTCCCATAAAAGAGGGATCAACCATACTTTTTTTTTGTTTCTTCAGCGTCATTTATACTTTCCTCGCAAGGCTACAAGCCATGAGAGGGTTTTTTTTTCGGGCAGGCAGCTGTGCCGGCTGCCAGGTATAACAGTTTCAGTTTACGACCTCATCGGAAACTGGGTTTTCCCCCCATCATACAAACTGCTTTTTACAAACTGCAGTTTGCATAGGCCGCGTTGTTTGTGCTCCCCTGTCAAGCGTTCAAACGTTCCCTTGTAATTAAGCGCTCCTTCTCTGGCCCTTGTTGAACTAATCCAGGCATCGCGCACCTGTGGCGACTCTACTTTCAACTCCCCAGTGGTATACTAGACCCTTCAGCGCTTACATACAGCGCCGCTGGCTGACTTCCGATGGCCGTGCGCGACGGAAGGCGAAGAGCGCGCGGAAAGGTCGACTCTGTTGATGAAAACGTGTGCCAACTGTTGCTGCGGCCGCGAATTCCCCAAATGGAAAGCGACGTGACGTATACGGTCTCTGAAAGCGAGCCGGAATCGACAACCGGAACTTTCCACCGGAAGTTTTCTGGCAGCGTTATTGATAAGCAGTGAAACGGTCTATATTTAGGCGATGATGGATTCCCGATCGTAAAGGCGGGGACAGGGCACGCGGGTGTATGGAGGCATCCCACGCAAAGCTTAAGTGCACTAGATGAAAGCCGCTACTCCAAGCTCCCATAGTTCGCTTTTAAGGGGTTGCAAATGCACGCAGCCCTAAAAAAAAAAAAAAAAAGCACTGCCAAGATGGTCGGGTTAATTCCACGAATAGAAAAGTCCGAGTTAGATGGCTCGCCCGCCATTAAGTGCGCAGAAAGTTTGTTGTGATAAAGCACTTCTGAAGAAAAAAAAAAAAGATGGTTTTACTCGTAATTTTCTGGCCATGCGCTGCCTCTCTTTCGTTGTCAGGGAACGGGACGAACGAATTTTTGTACCGTTCTTTAGCCGAAATGGAGTTCCGGCTGAAGTATGCTCTGCTTTCAGCGCTGAAAGTGCTGGCGGTGGCATCAACTTGCGCACCCAATGACGGCAGCAGGAAGCGGCCATTTGGACGCGTGGAATGCTCTTTTTACAACCAAACTTCACGCCGGGGAGAAACGTAAAGTAAAGAAAAAAAATGTTTTTACTTTAGGACAAGCTAGAACCATTGAACTACATTTTGATTGTGAAAATATTGACGAGGACAGCCGACAGTCAATCACCGGCCCAGATAACGCGCCATTGAAAGCCAAGTCAGAGTAATGCATCCACCATTCTCATGGTAGATGCACCACTACAGCGCGGAGCTTCCGTCTGGTGTCAACGTACAAAAATATATAGGCGGGATCGTAGCCATCTTAGGGTCAAGTTGCTCACTGTTTTGCGGTCATTTTTCTTGCGTACGTCGTACCCATACCATCATATAAACCTTCTTTTTTACACACGCCATTTGTAAAGCCCGCTTTTCTGTAAGCATGACTGGCAACGCAAAGAAGTCGGCATGCGAAGTTAAGGACACACGCGGGATGAGGTTTGTTCCACCTTCTGCCGACTTCGGGAAAGAAAAAAAAAAGACAGTAATTCATACACAATCGTTGGATGTCAGCCCGACGCGTGATCTATAACTTGCAATACCGCATTAACATGGTTTCTCCCGCTGCACATATGTACAGATTCCAAATGCACGCAAAAAAGGGAGAAATAAATTGATTGCGCTAAAAAGTGGACACGGACGAAAAGAGGACAGACACACACGGCGCCGTGTGTGTGTCTGTCCTCTCTTCGTCCGTGTCCCCTTTTTAGCGCAATCAATTTATTTAGCAATGGAGTACCAACGTGCCCAGGACGCTGCCCTTATTAAAAAAGGGAGGCCAGCTGACGTGACGCTGTTTGAAGCGGCTGCGGCACGTGTACGGGACGCATTGTTCAGGGACCGTTTTAAGCGTATGCAGTGCCAGACATGCCTTGCGAACAGAAATGTGTCGCTGAACAAAGACGTCGTAACCCCGCCATTCATCCGCATTATCCTAGAATGCTGAGTGAACACGACGAGTTCGCCGGGACCTGGATTCTGGAACATCGTGCCTTGGGAAGCATACCGGTAAAAAAAAAACTGTGGTTGATTCCTCTGTCATAGGAATCGGTAAAACACAAAAGTGAAATGTGCCGCGAAATCTGCAGCTGAGCATGATTTGCGGGTTGCCGGCTGTCTTGTGGGTGTGCTTGGCGAGCGACGTCCTGCTGGTGGGTCTCTTCGGCAAAGGTGTACTGGCGTCATTTCCGTGACGGATATGACGCCAGTGAAATCGTGGGGTATCGCGGCATAAAACACTTTCGTGTTAAAATATAAAACCGGAAAACGAACAACTCTAAGCATAACGTACTCTTCAGTACTAAAGGTTGCTTCCCCGCAAAAAGAACCTATGTGCAAGGGTGCACCCTTTACAGGCCGCTTGCTGCGTTGTACAGGCGTCACATTCGTGACGGATATGACATCAGCGAAATCTTCGTGTATCCGGGAATAAAACACTATCGTGTTGAAACAAGCACGGGGGCACCTTAGGTTTTCTCGTATGAGGTGAGAATGCGTGTGTGCGGGTGGGAAAGTTGACGTCACTGTCGATGGGAATTGGTGAATCGACCATGAACCTGTGATGGCTGCTGTCATCATCACTTGACAATTAAGATGGTACGTATAGTTCCCTTTTTTAGTACGTCTCGTTGCAGCCGGGTAACGAGAGCTGCTTCAGAAGAACGTCACGCGGCCTCCAAAATGGATTATTCGCTGCCGCAACTATGCTCGGAAGGTGCCTCGACATCAGGAGACGTACCTGGCGTCAATGCCGCTGGCAGCTTCGTCCTCCTTCTAAGCCCTCTCCGTGTTCTTTCGTGTTGAAGCAAGTCATTTGGTGCTTTCTGAACAAACAGCAGCGACATTCTCCTCTGAAAAGCTAGCCATCCCGGCAATTGTTGCCATTTGTTTACTTCGTACGCTTTTTGACCATTTTATCGCGGCGAAAATTTTAAATCAATCGATAGACACTACCGAGAGTGCCCGAGCGTCCTTGGCACGCGTCTTTTAAGCTGATAATAATAAAAAAAAAAGACAGAAAAGAAAGCTAGTGACGTCCCTGCTTTTTTCGGTGAGGCAGTAGTCGTGATTCACCAGAAATATGAAGTGATATTCTTGGCAGGCAGGCCAGTGCGAACGGCGAGAGACCCGAACGAAAGGCCGTTGACCGCGCCATAACTCAAGCGGCACGTCGCTCGCCCGCTCGACGCGCGTCGGGCACTAAAACAGGCCGCATCGAGAAACATTCTCCACGCTCGACCATCGGCCGATGTGACTCAGTCGAGCGAACGGCACAGTCTTGTTCTACGAGCGTAGCGCCGGCATACTTTTGAAGATTAAGTGCAAGCAGCGTCTCTGCGTGACACTTCAAAGAACAGCCCCAACACCAGCTTTGACTCCGCTGGGTTGTATCAACGCCGTAAATAAAAAACTGCCTGGGGCAAAGTTTATAGTCGATAAAATGTTCCCTCACCAAGAGTATTGCCGGACTCGACAGTTTACTTAGCCGAGTCGAAGTGTACACTCGTTGATGTTCAGAATGTCCTGCTACATGCGCCGGCAGAGAAAGCGCCGTGCCTGTTCCCTCGATCATTCGCGTGGCCGGCCAACCGGATCGAGGATTTAGAGCGAGTAGCCAAATGGGCGTATTCTGTTTCCAAGTCTACGTCGGGGATTTTGAGTCCACTCAGGGTACCAGCTCACCAAGTTTGGATCGCCAAGAGGTACAGTGGCCAACACATCGTCTGCTGCGTATAAGATCGAATTCTGCTGCAGCTGCTTACACCTGAAAAGTGCTGGCGCAAATTCTTCAAAGAAATGTCGGGCACTGAAGCGGTCAGTAGTCGTCTGTAAATTACTTTACGCCAAGACTCTAGACTGCCGTTCGTATGGGAAGCTCAGTCATCATTATACGAGCGGTGCCTTTAAAGTTAGTCCGAAACAACGCCCACTTCTTTGGTATCCCTGTAATTCCGTGAAAACAATGTCCCAAAACAAATTGTTTGGCGATTGCGAGAAAAATAATTCGTTCTTAGACACCATGACAGACACGTCTTTTTTTTTTTGCGAAAGATTTCCCGACGGCATAAGAAAAAGTTTTCAAATGCACCACAGTGCACCCGTAACACGCAAAAATCCAAGGAGAGACCGGTGCTGGGGCCCCCATATATAGCACGTAACCCCTATTAGCAGCCACTTACTCGGATATCTTATCTCACTACCGACACGCGGGCCAAGAGTGCCCTCCCCCACATCCCACACTCAGGAATGCATCAAGATCCTACAACTCGCGACGTCTCCACACAGAAACATACTACAACTGAACCATCACGCCCCACATCTCCCTCACTCGTTTCACCAACGACTGTCCTGTCTGCAACACTCCGGCCACTACCCCTCACCTCGTATTCTCGTGCCCATACCACTCTCTTCACCTACTCCCCGGCAGCGGGAATATTTGAATTAAATACCAGCGATACAGCTCTGCTGAGAGATAAAGCTATATCAAAAAATAAGACTCGGAGTGATATTGTTATATTGCTTTGCAAAAGTCATGTTCCTGAAGCCCCGTAAATAAGGCCAGAAAAAAAAAATTCAGCAGGAATTGAGATAATTATCTACTAATGCGTAGCCTTCTTATGCCGCTCGTCTTGAGTGGGAGGGAGTGTTATGCAGCCACATTTTCTGGTTTTTATAAATCTATTTACGCTATTATAACGATTACAAGTGAGACATCCGCGAAATCTGCATTATTGTGGAAATGCAGGGCGTTATACGGTTTTCCATTTTCCGTAATTGCTTAATATTTTCTTATTTTTTAGTTTTTCAAAATTTCATTCAACCAATTTTCTCCATTTACGCTGTTATAACGATTACAGGCGTAACTTTCGCGAAATCTGCATTATTGTGGAAATGCAGGGGGTTACACGGCTCGCCATTTTCAGCATATTTTTTTATATTTTTCTTATTTTTTAGGGTTTCGAAATTTCGTTCGACCAATTATCTCTATTTATGCTATTTAGCGATTACAGGTGGGACTATGAATTAAGAAAATTGCACTAAATGAACAAAACAGAGGAAGGAAGACAGACAGACAATGCGCATTGTCTGTCTTCCTTTCTCTGTTTTGTCCATTTAGCGCAATTTTCGTAATTCATAATGCACCAACTAGCCCAACAGCCCATTTTACAGGTGGGACTTCCGCGATATCTGCAGTATTGTGGAAATGCAGGGCGTTACACGGTCCTGGCGGTGGGGGTACTCGGCAAAGAATGCTACGCATAAAAAAAAAAAAAAGGCCCGCTAACCAGCTCGGACCTGCAATGCCAGTGAAGCCAGCGAAGCCTGCAATGCCAGCGAAGTAGCGAAAGCAGGTGGCGGCCTACGGAATTAAGGAGGCCACCCAGCTGCTCTTATTGTCGGAATGAATAAACACATTTATTACTCCTCCTCCCAATGAGTACTATTAACCCGTGTTGTACAAAAAGAAAAATAAATAAAAACATCAGGGTATGGCTAGTTTGACGAGTCGGTTTTGGTTGAAGTTGTAAACCAGCACAGGAAAGGACACACACGGACAGAAATATACACACGAACCGGCGCTGTATTAAAAGCTCAAGTTTATTTGGAACTTATCGGGAAGCTTATTTGGAATTGAGGTGGGATTGACGCATGCGCATACAGGCCAGCTTAGACCGCGGATTAGCGCAAGCAACCTTATGAAGGACCTGCAATTATCACGTTGAGTCGAGAAAAACTCATGACACTGCCCCCAGAAAAAAAAAAAAAAAAGTTTGCTTATCCCGACCCCGCACGGTATGTAAAAGTGTTGTTTTTTTGGTGTGGTTTGTACTGATCTCTACTGTTAAGCTGCACATGCACGCATGAGCTAGTCTTAATTCCATATACAGTCGACTCTCGCTAATTCGAAGCCGCCTAATTGGAATTTTCGGTTAATTAGAAGTGATGTTCTGGTCCCGGCAGCTTTACTTGCAATTAAACGAAAAAAAAAAAGGCTCGATAACTCGAAGCTAAAACCCATTATATCGGTTAATTGGAAGTTATTTAAAGCATCGAGGTGACCGTCATTTCTCGATAAAATTCAAAATTATAAGCGCCAAAACACCGCCATCCTCTGCACCATGTCGGCGCCATCGCAACTGAGGCAGCCCACAGTCGATAAAGCGGCAGGTCAGTTGAGACTCGCACCAGCGTACGCATCCCTCTCTGTTGTGCCCAGCGCCGTGTGAGCAGTCCGCGCGGTCGGCGCTTCAGGATTCGATTTTAGCCATAAGGCTCAACTATCAGGGCAGCGCATGTCGTACTCTGGAATTGGCAACGACAGTCGAGAGAGAGAGAGAGAGAGAGAGAGAGAGAGAGAGAGAGAGAGAGAGAGAGAAAGAGAGAGAGAGAGAGAGAGAGAGAGAGAGGGAGAGAGAGAGAGAGAGAGAGAGAGAGAGAGAGAGAGAGAGAGAGAGAGAGAGAGAGAGAGAGAGAGAGAGAGAGAGAGAGAGAGAGAGAGAGAGAGAGAGCGAGAGAGAGAGATTTGGAACAAAACGAAAGAAGAAGCGCGTGTTGGGGACTAATAACAATGCTCTTCTTGAGCTTTTAAGTGCAGAGAACTTTATGGGCTCGCCTTGTCGTTTAGCTCGCTAACGGTCGATGCGACTGCCGGAATCAGGCGGCGCAGCGAGATAACGGACCCAAATAGAGCCTTCTGTACCGTCGTCAGGGAGTCACGCTCGATAACCACGTGGTTTAAATAGCCATAACCGTTCGAACCTCGTGAACCGTTGGCGCTTGTCATAATATATCTCCAGATCTCCCAGTTGTTTAGCGCAAAGAAAACTGCAGGTACATTTCAGGCAAAATCTGTGTATATAACCGGCAGCCCATGCGTTCATTTAGTTAGGAACGCTCGTTGGGTTGGTTTTCACGATAGTAAGCGAAAAAAGCGGCCGCGCAAGAAGGAAATGGCGCGTTCGAAATGACGCAGAAAGGCTCCAGCCGCGCAAGAAAAAAATTACGCGTTCGAAATGACGCAAAGCAGCTCCAGCATACGAAATCAAAGCCAGCGCAAAAAGAGCAGAACTCCCGCTGGCGCAGTTTCAGGCTGGGAGCGCGCGAGCACTGCGAAGGCGGCGAATTTTAAATGCAGCTGCAGTGAGTGGATAACGGCGCTGCAGCCAATTATGGCGAATCACTGCTCTGCACTTCCGGCAGCTTTCCCATTGAGTGGAACGGCTTTATTTGTTTAATTGTTTAATTGGAAATTCAGGTAACTGGAAGTCCTTTTGCGGGCACCGTGGACTTACGGGATTAACGGTAGTGCGGATTAATAGAAGTCGACTGTATATGCCAATTTTCCAAGTAAACTCTAGTTGTCAGTCACACGCTGGTCACTTGTGTATCTTCTATTTCGTGTGTGTACATTTCTGCGCTGGTTTAACAGATACGAAACTGGGCAAATAATTGTCCAGTGAAGCTGTTTCTCGTGTCATGATTACATGCAATTGTCATTGGACAAACCATCGGAGCGCGTACTTCACTGGCCGGCGAATGACTGGGGAATTGGCATTGCCCCTCTTGAAGCAGCCGAAACGTTTCACGACCGCCATCGATGCGCAGAGCCATAAACTCACACTTCGGCTTCCGATGGCTGCTGTCGTCAACATTGGAGGGTCGCCCTGAGATGGCATACGTGCATTAAGGAACGAATTTCGTGACCGTCATCAATGTTGACAAAAAAAAATGCGCCCTCTGAGCACATTACGTAAGTGAGGATTAGGTGAATCAATACTAAACTGCTTGAACTATTACCTTCATTCGACAATCCCCCCGAGTAAGTGCGTGCGGATAGAGGAGGCGTTTTTTTTTATGTCCGACGCCAAAAGCCGCGGGGTTGGCGAGGTATCCCGTCAATAGTGGCACTAACAGCTGCGAAGTAAAAGCGCTTCGGAGAAGACAGCAAAATGAAACTTTTACCAACGTCCACCTAGCTTGACCCACACCAGGCAGTACTGTTTGACGCAATAATAATAATAATAAGAAAACCCAGCTCGATTCCAAGCGGGGGTTCGTTAGAAATTTCCGGGCTAGCGCTCACGCTATCCGTTACGTATCATAACGCTTGGGAAAAAAAATTACGCCCACAAATATTTTTAGCTTACACAGCTTGAGAAGAAAAAGCAGCGCCAGCAATTTAGTGATGCAGCTATTCGCACGTGTAGGGATGATTAAGCAGAGTAGGAAGCTGGAGGAAAAAAATCGAACTGTTTGCGCTGGGTCCACGTTCACCCACTTACGCCGGGAAGCCTCGCCGATCTCATCAGGTTAAGTGAAGCGAACACAGCGAAGAGCCAACAAAATCGCACTCGGGCAAAATGTGAGCTATCGGTTAAGGAGACGTGCGTGTCTGCGCATATCGACACTGTAGGCGCGGGCAATGTTGATAGCTCGGAGTAGTTTAGTTAGCCTTGCGCCTGCCCTGAGCGCTAATTTTTTTTATGCCGTGTACGTACCACCGGGTCAACACCCCGTGACAACGATCCCGACATTTGATACTCCCGATACGAACGTGCATAAATTTGCCCTTGGAGCGATCGTCCTACGGGCGCAGTGTAAACCTAACCATAAGCGCTGACGCACTCTGCGCCTGGCTTGGCAAACTATGAACTACGTTCTCGCTAGCTATTCAAACACGCTCGTTTGGTTTTGATATTTTAACAGCGAAGCTGTTCAGCAAATTGTTATTTTTCGTGTCCGCGGTTAATAATAAAAGGAATACTATTCCGACCACACGTGAACGCGTGCCTCGCGGCGACCACCCAGCGGCCCCGGCGCACGTTTGTCAAGCCAAGCATACCCAGTTAGGAAGATTGACAAAAGTTGACTCCCCCCCCCCCCCCCCCCAAAAAAAAAAAAAAACAAAGCTCTAGCGTTCGCCGTAATCGTGGCAACATTTGCTCGGGACGAGAAAGACACGTCATAAGGTACGCCCCTTCAAGGTGATCTCCAATGATTAACACTTACAAAAACATTGAAGCAAGCTCACAGTTATACCAACAATGATGGTAAAGGTCGTTGCGGCAGCGAAGAAGGAGGCACTCGGCTGCAATCGTAGACTTACGCCGTCCTGATGGTCGTGAAGGTTGCGTACAGCTTTGCTATCTTCAAGTCTTACGTGTTAGTGTGAGCTTTCCTCGTTTTTTTTTTTTTTTTTTTCATCTCTGTTTCTTTTTAAGGGAAAACGAGCACAACAAATGATGCCACAGAACACGTAATTGCGGTTGCACGGTTGGGGACATGAAATTTTTTGAGGGTTTTGTTTTCGCTTTGGTTAACCCATCAGATTTCATATTATAAACGGATTAATAACCTAGCCAGAACTTGATCGTGTTTAATTAGGTCTGGCTTTAACATCGCTTCACTCATTGTGGTTTCTTGTGTTACTCGGCTGAAGTTAACGAAGGTTGACGTACAGAGAAAGGAAGAGTAACAAGCACTAAACACACAGGACGCTTCGACTGAGATTCGCTCGATTCTATCTTCACCAGCACACGCAATGGCGTCTATCAGCGCCGGCCTTCCTGTACTTCGCTTCATCGGGATCTCTTGGAGTTTCATCTCATTCCTATAGAAAGGACGGAGGAAAAAGGCAAAAAGCAATACGAGAGGAGTCGTCTTTCTCGCCTGATGAAGACAATTTCCAGAGTGGACTGGTAACGCGCAGAGGGCGTTTCGGCGCTTCACTTCCGAAGAAACTTCGATGGGGGAAGGGGCGAACTGGAACGCAAGAAAATGTCTAGTGCTTCGGAAGAGAGCACGCTTTCTCACTTCGGCGCTGCGTTCGCGCAGCCATTCCCTCTCGTTCTCTTCAATTTCACGCCCCCTGTTTCACGCGTGCAAGTGTAGGGCAAGAAACACGCTAATTAGCAGAAATAGACCGCTCGGGTGTCAGAGGACTGGAAAACAGCAAAACCGAGCGCACCGCAAAGACAAGAGGGTGGCATCGGCGTAAATGGAGAAAATCTTAAGGGAAATCACGCGGAGGCGACTGCGTGTGGCTAAAGCACGCGAGACAAAGACGATGGGAACTAAAAAAAGGGCAAAAAAAAAAGAGAACGTGGGCGGGAGGGAAAGAGGCGGTACTGTGCTTTCAACGAAACGGTACTGCCGCTGCATACCACACGGAATAAAAAGCTAGAAGCGCGACGACGCCGTGCTAAGTAAATGGGAGCGGCCCTAGCGTGGGAGACGGAAGCGGGAAGCGAGAAAACGCCTCACAGATAAGAAAGCCGCAACTCCGACGACGGCCACGTTAACCCCAGCGCTGGATAGATAGGTCCGGTCTTTTTCGCCGTCGGCATTGTGATATTTTTTCTTCGTTTTTATTTCTTTTTTTGCACGCAGGCTTCCTTCGGAGTGATGTCCACGTTCTGCGGCTTTCTTTTTATATAGTCGGGGTTGACAAAAGCAACCAGCAGGAATAAGAACCGAGGGACGGAGTCGACACTGACCAGCGCTAATTCTTTTATGTGTGGCGAGTGGATCCATGAGCTAGATTATGTGGAGGACCAACTCTACGCGTATTTATATTTGTGCCCAACGATCTTCGCGGGGAACGACGCTGCTAGACGGGTGGTGGGTGGTGGGGGCCCTCTTGCTAATGTAATAGACTTGCCCGCGGCCGAAACCTACGACGCGATGGAAACCGCTTCGAGTGGTGGCGACGACGTCGGGGCGCGGCAGTATAGCACATACATGCTCCTCTGCGACGCAGTAAACGTGGTTAGCGTCGGGTGTTACGCGGACGCTGCCGCTTCTGCTGCTTATTCTAGACAGCAAAAATATGAACCACACAGGAAACAATTTTGCACGAATGATCGCGGTAGAATTGGGCGACACGGAAAACCCAATTGCGTACATGTCTGGCGCGGTTAGGTTTCCCAGTAGTTTCGAAAGGTTGCATCGCGTAGTTACGAGTGGAAATTGAACTTGGGGTCTAGTCTCACTTCCGCTTGCTGCCTATCGCTTCGATACTGGAGTTAATTTTGTGCCTAGGATAAATGTTTCAAGTCTCGGGACTTTCAGGCCCAAGCTACATCCGGGAGGCGCGCCGCAGTGAAGGGCTCCGGATTGATTAGCACCACCTGGTGATCCTTAAAGTTCCCGGAAATATCGGCACTCTGGTGTTTCTTTTCTTAATTTTTTGCCTCTATCACAAACGCAGCCACCACGGCCGGAATCGAACCCGCGTCCTCGGGCCCCGCAGCACAACGCCTTAGCCACCGAGCCGTAGCGGCGAGTTTTGCAAAAAGGCTTGTGTCGACTACGCTTGGTGGGAAATATGAAATATGAGGGGACGACGGTACCAGCGATATATATTGCCAAAATGGGCGCTGCAACCCTCCATCACCTATTTATTACGTCAGACAAAATGTTTGCTTGGTTGAGCCATCCGCTGTGCAATAAAGCAAGGCATTAACAGAAACCGGAGCCTAATCAAATTTGTGGCGCGTATTTCCGGTCGCAAAATAGTCGCAATAAAATTGGGGCGGGCGTTGGAGTTAAAGAAAGGAGTGGATTTCAGGTTAAGTTTCAGGCTTGATGTTGTCCGAAAGATATCGTTTACTCCGTAGTCCAAGCAGGCGGTTTTCAGCTCTGACAGGGCAGCTGTTAATAGAACGCTCCTGTTTGGCCATGACTGCCGCCGTACTATCGCGGAGCCGACCGTGTGAACCACTCCATCCCAATGGTAACACGGAAAGCGCGCGCTGTTGGAGCGAGATGGGGGATGTGGAATTGTGGAATTGCTATGGCAACACTCAATGGCTCAGCTGTTAAATCGTTGCACATAGTCGCACTGTAAGAGAGAGAGAGAGAGAGAGAGAGAGAGAGAGAGAGAGAGAGAGAGAGAGAGAGAGAGAGAGAGAGAGAGAGAAACACATTTTCTGCTCAAAACAAAGAAATAAAAGAACGAGTCTTAAATTCAAGGTGCTTTTAGCTCACCCTGCTTCAACAGCGCTCAACTGGTCAAAGGTGCTTCCCGAAGCTCGCAAGAAGAATGGAAGCAATGATGCGAGTGTAGTGGGGCGTGGTCGCGACGCTTTACCTCATCAAAGAGGGTCCAGGGGGTTCCTCAGGGTTGAGGGTTGACATAGTAATGAATATGGAGTAGGGCACAATATATGGTATGTCATGGTATGGGGGAAGGTGTTGTCTGATGGAAACGTCGTTTTAATGGAAACGTCGTCTGATGCAAACGTTGTCTAACAATTTAATAAAAATAAATAAAACAAGATAACGAAGAATTATCAAGCGGAGCTCTCCCCGCTCGAGCGCTACCCCAAGCATTCCCTTCACTGAAACGACTTTCAGTTATTAATTGCCTACACATTATTGGGCTTTCCTTTTAGATGCGAAGCATCTCTTTCACTCGCCTTGTCCCTCCGGCGTCGTGCGGCGTAGTCCGCATCCCTCCCCTATTCTCCTCGCCGCGCCAGCTGCGCGCTAGCGCCGCTCTCACCGCAGCGCCATCTGCGTGTTAGCGCTCGCCGGCGCTCGCTCCGTCGCCGTGCCAGCTGTGCGTGGGTGCGGGTTAGCGCGCAGCTTGCGCTCGATTAACACATGCGCATGCGCTGCTATGCGCTGCTCTCTCTCATTCCACTGCATATAAACGCGGTAACTGCGCCGCTCCCTCAGTCGTTCCGCCGCCGCTCCGCCGATGACATCCTCCGATGACCACCGATGATTTGAATGGAGACTAACAGGCCTGCTATCGCGATGGTCGGCGCAACCGTAACAAGCACCGGCCACCCTGATAAAAATTTACACCATCTACCCGCGAGGGGAACCATGGGGTAGATGCGACGCATCGGGGGTGAACATGCTGCGTAAAATATGGACACACAACAACAATGGACACGCTAACATAACGGAAACGCAACGGAAACCCCCGATGCGTCGCATCTACCCCATGGTTCCTCTCGCGGGAAGATGGTGTAAATTTTCTTCTTCAACTGGTAGGCATTATATTATTAGTATTTTTTGTTGAAATGAATAGTTGTTGGCCGAAAAAAAAGACTGAGGAAGCCAGCTGGATGTTGTCGTGTTGTAGGTACGTTAATTTCCCAGCTTCAGTTCTTAATTGACAGTTATAGCGACCGATAGACTTATCCTTTTTTGACAAGAATTCTGCAAGCAGCTGCAAAGTATAAACAAGCCCGATAAACTCCCGGGAACAAAACAAACAAACAACCCAGGCCCCCTCTTAAAATTCCTTGGAGCGGGTCTTAATCATAGTCAAACAAAAATAACCTCCTGACCGAGGTAGAATTTATAAGATCATGCAAAAAATATTTAAAGCCTCTGACCTCTGCTGCGTTTAATGCGCTCTGCATGTTAGCATGCATGCCCAGACACACTGACACAAGATAAACATAAGATAAAAGTTTATATCCGACAGAGTGGGTGGGAGCTCGGAAATAGTGAAATTCATTCACTTGACGGAGTCCGAGTCCCGGTTACAGGCAGCAACTTGCTTCTCAGCGCACATATTTTAACCAAAAACCTCTGCCATTGCCCCATTGTGCACAGTTTTTAGCAGCCACCCTTTTACAACAAAAAAGTTTTGCAACACAACGTTGTTTGCGTAGTAATAATTTCACGAATAAGCAGTGAGTAAGCCGTTTTGGGGTTTTCTTCATAACTTCAAAAGACGTCCAACGGCCTTCTATACAGTCACAGCAACCGGTGCTTTTCGCACCATTTCACCCTTCACCCCCTCCCTTTCCTTCAGCGCGTTATCCCGCGCGCTTCATTCGATCTCGTCGAAAATGGCTGTGTGACCGCGCTAACACCGAGCCGCGGCACCCGGGAGAAATAACGCGTATTCCGCAGGCTATAAAGCTAATCTGGTACACTGCATTTAGGATGCGACCAGGCGTCTCACTGCGGTATAGGGCAACGCTTGGACGTGCCCTGCATGGTAAGCCGTTATCTTGAGCGTATACGCGCCAGATTAATGGCGGATCGGAGCGGTCGTTGCGTGCGCGTATTCGAGTAAAAGGAAGACCCGGATGAGCCGGAGAGATAGGAAAGAAAAAATACACGCAAGATTACAGGAGATTCCTCCAGAGGGTGTACCTCAACGGATGCGAAGCACATGCTGATATAACATCATAATCAACGTTCGCCTAGAGTGATTGTTAATAATGCGAAGACTAGTTAACTCCGTAGGTCAAAAATCAGGCGTGCCTGGCACACAAACGGCACATACGATTGGCCAACTCTAAAAGAATAAAAAAGCAGAAAATTTAAGTTGAAAACAAATTAAACAAATTCAGTGCCCTTCCACATTGGGATTAAGAACGACCATCGAACCTGGGCGCAGTTAAAGGAGTGCACGAAACAAAACACGCTTGTTCTTAATCAGCGATTGAGCACACTTCCTAGCCGATTAGCGGAATGAAACATGGTACGACCACAGTTCAATTCTAGCGGGAAAACATGAGACTGTCCATTTTCTACCCACGTCGCACGAATGTTACTGTGTGTGTAATATACCAGCCCAAACCGCCCGAACACGGATCACAGCGTCAGGCTACATCGGGTGTCCACGTTGAAATCTCTCACTAGCTGAACGCGCACATAATCGGTGAATGCTTGAAGCCTGGCTGTGCGTGCGCGCACAAATGTGCACTCCCCCCCCAGAAAAAAGGACATCAGCGAGGTTTTCCAATCCAATCCAATCCAAGCCAATCCAATCCAATCCAATCCAATCCCCAGTTCGGAACTGATTAAGGTAGACTTAGTGAATGAGTTGCGGCCTTCGACTGAGAAACGTGCGTTAGGCAAAAATTTGGTCGAATTAGGCGATGAAATCGACTTACACGTAGTCGAATTAACGAGTGTCGCATTAGTTATTTGCAGTGCGTCTATGAGAATATGACCAGAGGGGAACATCGGTAATCACGACCACGCGATCGTCTACGGCGAAATGGGAGTCGCTTTTATTGTTCGAGTAATGAATTGTCTCACACAGCCGGTTTAATTGAAATCTTCCTGTTCTGGCCCATTTTAAACGGCCAATTTGGGTGAAATTTGCGTTGAAGGGGAACTACGACTGGAGTTACGGCCTTTTCCGCGAACCGTACAAAGGCCCATTCCTATGAGCGGTGAGAAACGAGAAATTGTAGCCTTTTTAAACTGCCAACGAAAGACACTTATAGCGCAATTAGCCTGATGAAACCATTCATTGTTTGATAATAAAACCTATAGGAACCTAACCTGGCGTAATTTAGTTTATTTTATTTTCACTAGCAGGAGAATTACAGGGCTTCCTGCTAAGGCATGCGCTTCCGGTTCGTTCGAACAATTAGCAAGGACACTCGATACGCACGAGGTGCAGCTTCAAAAATGTCGCATTCAGCTCGAGGACGAACTAAGATTAATACGTAACAAAGAATAAAACGACGCGAAGCACAACTTTCAGTTACGAGATTTCCGCTTGCCTGAATTGTGTCTAAGTTTAAGCGTTAGGAGTTTTATTCGGCAATTAAAAACATTGAGCTTAATGAACACTTCACCGGCGGTTGTGCGTAGAATAGTTCCGTAGGGATGCTCTGCTTTTCGCCCACATTTCAGTCTGTAACTTCGTTGGTGATTACGCAGCCGTATGCGGAACCAAATTAGGCTTCATAGTGGCGACGCCAAATTAATGAGACTGGAAAAATCTGCCGATGTTCGTGAAGGCGTGTTTCACCTATGAGAGCACAGAACCGAGGACTACGGCGTCGATCATGGCGCATTACGTTGTCCAATGCCCAGCGAAGCACGCAACTCACAACTCTCGAGTCGGGGATGCGAACGGAACAGGAAATACCTGAGCAAGGGTGATCGGAACAGCTTCAGCGATTGCTCCGCTAGCAAAGATTGCTCCGGAAGAAAACTTCCCTCAAAATAGTGTTCTTTACGACCGCGTTCAAAGTTACTCCCAAATCACTCCTCAGTTCTGACAGACATCTGGAGACCCCCGTTTGAAGCAGATCTGTGCTCGACAGGCTCCGCTCCCTGACCGCTGCCTTCCCCGCAATGAAATCGTCCCGCCAGCGCAGCGTCGTTCCTGAGCGCGGACAAACCCCGCTTCCGTCCTTCTCCCACTCTACCGTCCATTATTCAGCCACGGCGCATGCCGCAGTGCTCGAGAGAGAGAGAGAGAGGAAGAGATCCGCAGGAACCGAATTCCTTTCTTCGTTCTTTTGTTGTTGGTTCTTCGAAATGACCTCCCGGCCAGGGTTTGTACGACAACCGTTTGCTGTTGTTGCCGTTGATGTCGCTGTCCGCTGGCCCTCTGTCTACCCGTCTTACCCTGAAAGCTATCTCGGCTCAGTTTTTTAGGACAGCGGTCGACCCAGCTTGCCGGAACCTAAAAGATTGAAGCATTCAAACGTGCTCCATCCTCCCCCATCTTCCAGGTACCAAACAAAAATGTAAGAACCGCAACAATAGAAGAAGAAAGTAACCTCTAATGCAACCAACAACAGTTTGAGTTGAGAGCGTAGCGTAAAGAGATTGTTCAAGAAGGGCTTTCACAAAACGTTGGTATAAGCTATCAAACGCACTGGTAAGTAACGGACAAAACACAAACAGAGCAGTGGATGGATGGAGCGAGCGTGCGGCAAAGAACAACGTGGCAGTATAGAAAGAAAACTCTAAGGCGAGTCCTACATTGATGCGGCCTCCCGAATGAATGAAACGCCGAGCATTTTTCTTTGAACTTTTCCCTCTATTGTGCGCCAGTGTGCGTGTTTTCCACGAAAGCGCCGCCGAATGTCTTTCGAAATCTGAAGAGAGTGAGAGCAACCTTGTAAGAAAGTAAAAGACAAAAAAAAAAAAAAAAACAGGATGAAATAGAATGCGTACTGCCAAGTAAAAACAAAAACTGGTACCCTAGAAGGCTGCCGCGAAGTTTATTTCCAGTATAGCGCCTGTTTCTTTTTCCTCGCGGAGTCGCTGGCTCCCTAATAAGGACGAAGAGGTCCGGGATCACTCACACAGCCACCCATCGAGCGTCCAGAAGCGGCAGCCAGCGAAAAGACTCTGAGAGGGGAGGGGATGCAGGAAGGGGGCGCTGGGTGTAGGGAGTCATCCCACGCTCCCTGGTCCCAACTACGAAATAAAACATAAAAAAGTCAGATGTCGCAGCAGAACTGGGTCGCACGAGCACACGAGGCAGGTCGCGCCAACACCTTCCATGTAAGAAGCCTGGCAAACAGCCATCTCGTTTTATTTTTCTTCTTCCAAGCATCGGGCGACAACTTCCGTTGTTCTTCATTGCCACTTTGTCATCACTTCTGTTATTAAAGGGAGCTTTACAGTAAGGGGTAGAGCAAAGGGGCCCCACATATGGCTTTTTTACCTGAGGGGTGATAGTAACGCCCGGCACGCACGTTCCGAGGCTTCTGCTGCGGCCGTTTCCCGCCGCGCAGACTTTGGGGAGCCTGACCCCCTTTTTGGAGGATGAGCGGTCGGAAGAAGTGCCCCCACGGTGGCGAATGCACGTCCCGCTCAACGCGGCCCGTGTATCAAGATGACGGTGCTTGAAATGCTTCTCAGTTGGTATAGACCCGCTGACGTGGGGTGCCGTATCGGGCTCTAAGTAATATGCTGTGTCGGAATACCGAGTGCTTGGTAATAACAAATATTTCTCTCTTTTTTAAATGCACAGGGGATGGTAGAGACGAAATTTTTTCGCGTCTGCTTTTTCGGGAAATTTTTACGTTTAATACATTCTGCACGGGCGCCGAAGCATATTTTATTATTTTTAAAAAGAAGAGAAGAAAAACAAGCAAATAACCAGGGAGACTAAAACTAGAACACGGAAATAAAAGTGTTATTTACTATTCAGGATTCACCTGTAACTCCCTCGAGTGCTTTCCAAAGATGAAGATGATGGAGATGGTAACGGGAAAGCCAGGTCGTACACGTATACGAGTAAATATTCTCTTGGAGCTAGAAAAGTCTGCAGGATTTGCAGCTGTTTGAAATTTCGTGATACTGACATTAGTGTCACAGTTTACACTGTTTGAAAAAGGCAAAAAGGCGCGGTTGCCGGGAGATCTTACGGGCGGGGAGATTTGCTCGGCATTGCGTTGCCGGCCGCCTCCATCACGACCAGTGTGCTGGCACTACAGGGACCGGACGGATGATACAACGTACGAATTCACACTCGTTTTCCCACTCTGGTCGCGCGTACTTTGGATTAGCCGGAGTGATGAAACTCGATGCGGGTGTAGATGTATTCCTAGTGAGCAATACGATGTAATTAACTATCGGCTATTGGATGTAATTTGGAGTTAGCGGTGGCTGGCGAGGTTGCGGAAGCAGCGCAGTCAATTGAATCGTTTTGTTATTACGATGGGCAATTATTCGCTGAAATAAACAGGGCAAGACTCAGTAGGGCTTATGAATAGTTTTGAATAGATATGCGCTGTGCGGGAGTTGCAGCCATTTTCCCGGACAATACCCCTCTTATGAAGGCACAGCTTTTTCAATAGGAATCGGACGAGAATTGTGTTAAGTGTCTCTAGGTTCACTCCTAAAAGATCAGAGTTTAAGTGCCGGATCCGCGACGAAACGTTGAATAACTTTTGAAGCGATTTTTACTACTGGCGTCACTTAGATTTTATTTTTCTATTCCGTGGCGGAAACGCCCACGCGCTGATAATACCTCAAAGTTGACGTGGGCTTCGTTAAGGAAATCGCGTACGCAGTGTTAAGAGTGCAATGAAAATTGCGAAATTTAAAACGAACTCAGATACAACCGTTAGTTGAAAATAATATTGACAAGCCATCCAATTCTTATCCCAATGCTTCTTCCTACTGGTGCGAGCTCCACAATTATAGATTTTCAGCCTCTTCTCTTAAAGCAAACTTAGTGCATAGTAAACTGAAGACTTACGCCCGTATTCTGAATCCGTCCTCCACTCAATCGTCCAGTCAAGTAGAAGCTCGAAAGCTAGTTTGGCGGCGTGTATAAGCATTACGGTATGCTCCACTCAGCCGACTGGAGGAGACACTTGGAGTGGAGGACAGGTTCAGAATACGGCCATTAGCTTTTCAGCTTATAGGTTGCATTCACTGGAGAGGTACGCATGCAGGCAACCATGTGAGGGCGGCGTCACTGGTTACGTCGGGTTCCGCGGGATGGCGGTACTTGTGTGTGCTAAGCACATGATGTGTGTTGAACGTTCCAAACTACACACGAACGCAGAGTAATACCTCGACTCCAATGTGAGTGCGATTAATAACCTATCTGGTGACACCACCGTTGGGAATAGGGTTGAAACGGAGCAGACGACGCACGCCGGTGTTTTTTTTCTGCGGCGTGCGGTCGCAGTGGCACAAGAAGCGGCGCCATGTCCGTGGCCGTTTCCAGTGTTGCCAAGCGAAGAAACTGACAGCTAAACTTTTCAGTGAATACCACCTATAGTCATCAAATAGAAGGTACCAAACAGAAGATCATTCCTTCCCTTTTTTTGTAATGCAGCGCCGCACCTCACGCGTCCACTAGGGAGGAGGAGGAGGAGGAGGAGATAGAGACGTACCATGAGTCCCGTGGTGACCGCGATGCCCCTGCCACAGTACGTGTTGGGCACGATGTCTCCGTAGCCCACGGAGAGAAACGTGATTGCCGTCAACCACATGGTGTTCAGCAAGTTCGCATGCTCCTCGTCGTGGTACCTGCGCCGTAGGAGATGGAAGAGAGCGTAAGGACGTCACTTAGGCAGGGCAGAATTACAGATTACCACACTTTCGCTTTCATTCGTCGCCAAGTTACAGGCTACCGACATAGTCTGTGATGACGAGCAACTTAAACATGAGGTAATATAAGGGCCAGGACTGCTAAGCAGCCAACTGTTGTGGCGAAGCTCCAGAGCTTTCTGCAGTATCATAAATAAGGGTGTTTCGCTGCTGCTGATGCTGCAAAAACCGGCGTGGTAAGAAAAAAAATTCTGCAGAAATTCAGAGAATACCTACTACAATGCATATCAGTCTTATGGCGCTTGTCTTGAGTGTGAATTATTTCCAGCCATTTTTTTTGGTTTTTCTAAATCCTGTCCGACCAATTATCTCCGTTTGCGCTACTAGAACGACCAGAGGTGAAACTTTCCCGAAATCTGCATTATTGTGGAAATTCCGGGCGTTACACGGTTCGCCATTTTTTGTAATTATTTTATATTTTTCTTATATTTTTAGTTTTTCAAAATTTCGCTCGACCAATTAGCTCCATTTACGTTATTATAGCGATTACATTTGGAACTATCGCAAAATCCGCATTTGTGGAGATGCAGGGCGTTACACGGTCCTGGCTGTGAGGGTACTCGGCAACGAATGCTATGCATTAAAAAGAGAAAACAGCAGTGCAGAGCTGTTTTCAACTCAATTTAAAGTTAAGCAGGGCCCACATCAAATTAATAATGCTAGTGCGACATAAAGCGTGATCCAAAAATCTATGTCTCAACTAAGTAGAGTTTACAGCGAAAACAAAAGCAGCAGCATTAATATGCATACAACTTGAAAGCTATAGTAACAACGACAAAAGAGTGTAAGGAACAAACATGAGCATAAAAATGTCTCGATTACTGAAACGGCAGATAATAATACTCCTGACGGCGGCTGCTCAAATGGAGGTTAAAAACAAAACAAAAAAATGAACCTCTGTGCGACATTCGGCAACGCGCGAAGTAGCATAAAATGGCTTACGTTACTTCTAGCCTGTAAAAAAAAAAGCTTGAATTCAGGCAAAAATAGCCACAAGAGACAGAACCCTCCACTGACTAACGACCCAAATTTCACGTAAGAAAACATAGATTCATGCAGAAAATTAGTGTGCGTGTCAGAAGGTCATAGATACCATTTATACCATGCTACACCGGAAATGTTTTTCTACCTTTTTTGGGGGAAAAGTTCACTGACGGCAAGCTCAGACAGGTAGTCCCAGCTCCGTCGATAGTAATGGTCTTCGTAATCGCCAACCCGATTTTTTCTTCTTTCCTAATGACCACCTCCACGTTGACTGCCCGTAACTACAACTGTAAAGCTAGCACCCATGACGTCATGGTCATCGCTGTGTGGCTGTTTAAAAAAAGGAAGAGCAGGATGAGGAGGATGTAGAGGGAGGGGTGCGTCCGTGTGCGCGCGTGTGTGCGAGCGAGCGAGCGAGCGAGAGAGAGAGAGAGAGAGAGAGAGAGAGAGAGAGAGAGAGAGAGAGAGAGAGAGAGAGAGAGAGAGAGAGAGAGAGAGAGAGAGAGAGAGAGAGAGAGAGAGAGAGATAGAGAGAAAGAGAGATATAGAGATAGAGAGAGAGATAGAGAGAGAGACAGAGAGAGAGAGACAGAGAGAGAGAGAGACAGAGAGAGAGAGAGAGACCGTTCAGTCTAAACATCTTGTCTTGATCAGTGGTCTACCGTCCATATTGAGTTCCTCTGAGGCACATCTCAACGACATCGTAAAGTGTCTAGTTTACTTTTTTGTTAAACGGGCTCATCCATAGAGACCCTACCCGTACCACCAAGATATAACGGGTAGAAAGAAATACATTGAAGTTGTGTGTTCTGATTTAAAACCGAAAGCAAACGTAAAAAAGGTAATTACACGAGGTAATTACACCGAAAATAACTGAGAGAATGCGATATTATTGTCGAAACGCGCGGGGACATAAACACAATTCCAGAGCCAATTAAAAAAAAAAAGCAATGTGGTGTGTGTCGGAAAAAAAACGTCTACTCTTTCTATGCTGCTGACATTTGCTTTCATAATGGCCTTCATTTAACATAAACTCTGCTCTTCGATCTCAATAACTGGTCGACGGTACACAGCGCCAAATAAACACCTTGCAGCAATCAATGCGAATTTTCGAAACCACGTCGAGTACACAAGTTAAACTAAAATCACAGCTTCCCAGTTTCCCACCAGTTTGTCACTAGAGGCGGCAAATGGAGGCAGCGTCAGAGCAGCTCTGCCGCACCCACACGCCATGGACTGGCTCTTATCGAGAAAAGGCCGTGGTTTTCCGCGCCGACACAGCGGGCACGCACGCCTCCACATCACGCACGCCCTGACCCGAGCACGCGTTGATAACGAGCGCGTGTCGCACATTTGTGTCACGGGCACGATTATTCTTTGCTAGGAGAAGCACGCACATAACTGTATTCTTTTTTTTTTCTCGCTCTTTGGATGGCGTTAAATGACGCTCATTCGTACGCAGAAAGTTTGCTAACTGCAGAGAATCATTAGTTATACACTAGAACCTCCCTTGTACGTTTTTCGCGGGACCACAGAAAAAAAAAAAAAAAAACGTAGTGGCCGGGAAGAGTACAACACGAACATGCCGTTAGTATCGCAAAAAAAAATGCTGTTGGTCATTATAAAAAGACATAAGCCGTGGTTCAAACGCAAAATAAATTTACCCAAGATTTTCAAGGTTTAAAAACATTTTTGATACAAGTTTGGCGTTCCTTCCGGGAGAGTAAAATGATGTTGCCTTTCTGCAATCGTAAGATCGCCCTGTGGCTGTCCTCATCGCCGAAGTGGCTCACGTCCCTTCGTACAACGTCCAGTTCAGTTGGGTTCTACAATTTAGTTCAAAGTCGACAGTGGAAGTCTTTTGCGATACGTATTTTTGTCCCCGGTTAGGTTCCGTGTTGACTGCCCGCCGAACGTCAAGTTTGTCGTTAAGAGAGACAACTTCCCGTTTTCTTGACGCCATCAATGGCCACGGCGAAGGCACACAAAGTACGAATCGTAGTAAGCTCCCTAGCAGAAAACACGTGCAACGGGTTTGTACGGGCGTGGTCACGAGCTCGCGTTCTCGTGGAAATGGGGTGGCGACAACTGTGTGTAAGGTGAAGCGCTCAGTCGGCGGGGACGACGACGACGACGTCGCGGACACATGCCCGTGAAGGGATTGTCCCCGTTTTGGCAGGGCCGAAAAAGAAGAAGTGGCAGGTTACACGAGCCGACGACGGTGAACGCGAGTGGCCTATGAGAGCCGGCCACAACGGAGCGGTGACGAGGCCAGACGGGAACGAGGAAGGACGGCCATTCCAGTGGAGGAGTTCCGAGAGGACGGTTCGAGGAGAGCGGCGTCCAGGCGCAGATCGAGAGCTCATCGGGTCTCGGGGACCCAAGCTCGGAGGGATCTACCTGACGCCAAGGCCTCCTCTGACCAGCGTCCTATTCCCCAGTGTCTTGGCTCGTGGCAGGCACACGCGCTGCGTCGTGCCCCGGTCCTGAACGACCACGACCTGGAGATCATCTACCGGCGGCTACCGTGTGCCGACTGCCCGCGGCCTTCGGTGACGTGGCGCTTGGTGGTGACCAGGTTCCGGCCACAACTGCTCCCGCAAGTACCGTTCCTGGAAGAGCAGCGACGGAGCTGCACCGTCAATGGCCCAGCGCGTGAGACTTCCCGACGCGGCCCTCAGCGCAACGCAACGCGACACCCCGACGCCCCGAGTACTACGCCACGTCACGGTGAACTGTTTATGAACTTTTCTGTTGCTCTTTTCTGGTGTTTAGATTTATAGGCTTTTCTGTACATTAGTTAGCGTTTTGGTTTCTTGATGTCGCGTTAGTAGACTAGTTATTCCTTTTGGGTTGTTGTTAGCTCTCTGGTAGTCTCTCGTATACGTATTATTGTCTGCATCGTGCTTTGTTCTAAAATACATGTTTTCTTCGTAACCTCACAAAGCGCCCTCGTCTGATTAACTGGCGACTGTGGCTAGCCCCACTTGCCACCGAACACACCCTACTCAAGAACCTGCAGAGGGGGTTTTTCCTTCCCTCCTCACACTGTGACGACGACAATGATGATGATGCTTACAGGTGTCGCGCAGTGCCTTCTCGTTTCCGGGATTTCGGTGGTGCGCCACTGACGGCGCTCGTTGGGGACTACACATTTTGGAATTTCTTTTATTTTTTTTCCGCGCACTTCTATCAGTTTAGCGATATTTTCTCATCATTTCTTCCCTATAATCGCAACGTACAAAGCAGGAGTATCGTGGTGTGACGACGCATTAATTCAAATTGTAACATAAGGTGTTCTGTGGACATCTTAGACGGATCGCTCTACTACGACGTAATAGCTAGAAAAACGTAATAGTGAGGAACGTATAAGCGGGGTTCCACTGTAGTAGACAAAAAAAGGAAGAATTTCTTTAAAGAAACGATGCTGCACAAATAAGAAACGACCATAAGGATGACTACAAAACGTTTTCTAGCCATAAATGTCATATATGTGTGGCTACGCCCAAAAATAAAAAAAAATATTACTTAAGTACGTACGGAAACATTTTATCGAAAGCTTCTAGGCCATGCCGACAGCCACTTGACGTTTTGTAGGTAAAAAAGTAAAAGGCCGCGCGGCGTATTCACACAAACACCATCGTGTGTCCCGCGCAGCATCAGGATTAGCGCGCACAGAGCGGCAGGTATACGGACGTGAAGGGAAGGCAAGTTGTTTCGTCGTATGCGCCGAGAGCGCCTCCAGTGGCTCCTGCTGCTGCGATGGCTCTCCTGGTAGGTTTTAGTTTTCCTGTTGGACCCCACCGCTGTCTTACTCGCTTCCGGTCACCGTTTCCGTAACGCGAAACGTCATGAAATGGCGCGAAGGAAGAAACGCGTTTTTCAATTGGTACTTTCTCGGCAATTAAAGGGACCCTGCAACACTTTTTTCAACTTTCTTGAAATTTTAAATGCCTGCAGAACGTAGCCACCCAACACACCTAGCACTTAGATTAGGGGGTCGCAAAGTACGTCAGTCAAAAATTATTGCTCTATGCCATCAGATAACTTGGAAACCCGTTCAAAAGATTTTAAATGCAGAGCATTTCAGTAACTCACGATGTCACCCGCGTTGACGTCCGTAGTCGTAGTCCGCACCCCTCCCCCTACACTATATAAAAAAAATACTATGCGGCGCCTGGTTTCGATCCCTCGACACTGCGGGCGGAACGCAATGTACATGGTGCTCTACCCACTGCGCCACAAAGCCGACACAGAATGGGAGGCTACGAACGCGCCTTATATCCTTGACTCATTCAAACTACGTCAAGAAGCTGCTGATACAACGCATTCACTACCACCAACTCCCCAAACACTAAACGTTAACGCAATATACCCACCCCCTATGCGACGCATTTACTCGAGTCCCCCTCGCGGGGAGATGGGCCCAATTTTCTCTCTTTCCCGGTCTTGACGTTCTTCGACGGCTCGAATTACGTCGCTAAGGCCATGTAGCGGCTGTTGGACGGTCTTCCTTCAGTTGCAGCAATGAACACTTTTCGACAGCAACTTTAAAAATAAAGCCACGAAAACAAAGCAGAAATGGAAGGCGTATCTGGTGCGGCGAGCAAATCCCGCAGTGCCGCTCGGTGCGGGCGATAACTATAGCTTTCGGAGTGCTTCCAGACGCGAAGGAAAGAGTAAAAGCGTTTATCGAAAGTGTCGCAGGGTCCCTTCAAAGCATCTTTCGCCGCGGATAAACGCTGAGAGAGCAACGTGGAAGTTGAATTTTCGTATGAACCAAGTTCGCTAGTTGTCTTCAGTTTCCCTGTAAAGGGACCCTGAAACACTTTCGATAAGCGCTTTCATTCTTTCCTTCGCGTCTGGAACCACTGCGAAAGCTATAGTTATCGCCCGCACCGAGCTGCACTCCGTCATTTGCTCGACGCACCAGATACGCCTTCCATTTCTGCTTTGTTTTCGTGGCTTTATTTTTAAAGTTGCTGTCGAAAAGCGTTCATTGCTGCAACTGAAGGAAAACCGGCCAACAGCTGCTACGTGGCCTCGGTGACGTAATTCGAGCTGTAGAAAAACGTCAAGAGCGGGAAAGAGAGAAAAATCTTTTGAGCGAGTTTACAAGTTATCTGATGGGCATAGAGCAGCAATTTTTGGCTGAGGTACTTTGCGACCCCCTAATCTAAGTACTGCGTGTGCTGGGTGACTACGTTCTACAAGCATACAAGATTTCCAAAAAAGTTGGAAAAAGTGTTGCAGGGTCCCTTTAAGGGGGACTCACCTGACCCCCTCCTATGGGACTAATTCATGACCCATGGGCTGAAAAAGCATCGTGTACCGATAAGAAAGGTTTTAAAAAATTCATAGAGATGATACTGATGGTTTAGATTAATTGGTTCTTTTAGAAATATATCACTTATTTACTGAGATAAAGAATAAACAAGGAACGCATTTTGGTTTACCCAGTTTTCACTAGATGGCGCTATAAGTCTAGCAAGCAAGTGTTTCATATTTTATTTAAGTACAGAAGTCTAATATCTATAAAATAAGCATACCAGGCCGTTGTGAGCATTGATATGTATTTGTAAAGCTTTTCGGATTAGTGTCCGTGTGTCATGAAGTAGTAATTATCCCATAGGAATTTTAAAATGTGAGTTCCCCCTTCATGCATCTGAATTCATTATTCATTACAAGTGCCTAGGAGTCCTCAAATTTATTTTTTAAAGCGAAATCATTACATGTCTCACCAAACGCGAAAAGGGATCGTCGGCGTCGTCAGCGTCGACACGAATGGTACGAAAGTCACGTGACCTGAGCGGCTGGAACGGCGCCGTGCAGGAGCGCGGTGGTGTTCTGGTGCCGTTGCTGTCGTGCATATGATTAGGCGGGTAACTAACCGGCATTGAGGAATGAAAGAAAAGGACACAATGAGACTAATTCAAGCTTTCGTCATACCTCGCCTCACCTATGTCACCTCGTGCATGGCCTTAAACCAAATCTGAAATTGAAACACATAACAGGATCATTCGAAAATCATTTAAACAAGCGCTCGGGCTCCCCATGAGTATCTCGACAAACAGACTTCTCCAAATGAGTCTTCAAAACACCACCAAGGAACTGTTTGAAGGTCATCTAGCAAGTCAGCGCCTCCGTCTAACACACACTCAAGCAGGTCGCTTTGTTCTTCAATGCATCAACTGCCCTGTGCAGAACAAACCCACCTAGCGCCTCTGTCAAACGAGCGGTGTAAACATATTTTAGTACGACCCCTACCGAAGAATATGAAGCCCGACCTCCATCCCGAGCGCAGGACCGCCCGTAGCCAAGCCCACGAACGCTTACACGGCAATCGCTCTGACGTGTCCTACACCGATGCTGTGAGCTACACTGACAACAAAACCATGGTCGCAGTGACAACACCCAGAAACCATTTTATTGTATGTGCGTTCACCCGGACGACTTCCCCTCGAGACGCCGAAGAACTCGTCATTGCCTTAGCACTGATCCAACGCTCCAGCAGAGTCATCATCACTGAAGCCTGCCGCAGTTTCCTTTCAGGGATGGTGGCACCAACGACCCTACGGTTACCTCAGCGCTACCGTCCATCTCACCGAGTGGCGATCGTTTGGACTCCCGCCCATGCCTCTGTAACGGGCACTAACTTCGCCCACCAACAGGCTCGCGGACTGGCTCACCGAGCCTCGAGGTCACCGCAGAGCCGACGCCATATCTCACCTATCAGGACATTACTCAGTTTACCGGGCCACCAGGAAAAAATTCCTGTGCCCTCACCCTTCCCTCCGAAAAACTCAGGAAATAACACTCCGACAATTACAAGCAGGGACCCAGTTCGAATGAATTGATTCCCGCACAGTACATATATGCAAATTTTGTCACAGCTAGGTACCCTACAGAATATAATTCTGGAATGCGTTCACAACCCATCCCTACCAACCCTCTGCACCCGTTCCTTTCCTGAGCTGTGGGAGACACTGTTGATGAGCTGTTGACAGGAGGACCAGACTCTTCCGATGACACGGGCCAAAACGGCTAGGGCAGCGCATGGATTACCGGACAAGGGTTCCACCCTCACTTTCGAGCTCATTACAAACTCTCTCTCTCTCTCTCTCTCTCTCTCTCTCTCTCTCTCTCTCTCTCTCTCTCTCTCTCTCTCTCTCTCTCTGCTACCGTATACGCTGCTTGTTGCTCGACGTGCGGATGTTAGACCTGTGATTGATAGTACAGCACGAGCGCCGAATGGGAAACTGCGCAATACACGCGCAACAGCTAAACGCCGCTTTTTTACCCCGCGGATAAAGTGCCTTGGAGCATGGTTCTTTAGAACGACGGTGGATGGCGGTAGAGCATGCATCCGCTTTAGCGCGAGGGCGGCCTCCCATGATTCTCGTGTAGTTTGTGGCGGTTCCTTGGATCCAAAAGGACCTAATCAGCCGGGCGAGCACGGGAGCACAAGCCACTGGAGCGATGGACAAAGGGTTCCACCTTTTATTCTCCCATCTTTCTTTCCCCCTCCGCCTTTCCTTCATCTTTACCTCAATAAAGTTTATTCAGTCAGTAAACTTTAGCACGGCAGTACATTGCCATTGCCTAGCGCCCAACAGGAGGCGACAGTCATCACTCTAATTACATTTCACAGCGGGATGCACAGATAATGCTGCCGATTAATCAAGGCTCGCGGTATTTTGAACGTAAAAGGGTAAAACCAAGACCTACTTACGCATTAGCGCATTTCAAAAGCATTTTACTTCAAATATTGATTCAAATGCCAGTTCTCCATTCGTTTATAAATCTGCCCTTCGAAAGTTTCGTTCAGACTTTAAAACCCCTACACAGTTGTCGGTGGAACTACGGCACAAGAATTTTTTCTTTTCATCCTACGCCAATTCGCAATGAGGCCTGAATGGTTCTTCGGCCGAGTACAGCATGTGCCCCAGACAGTTGACTACGAACTTTCTTTTGTCCTTGCATATATAACTTACCCTTCCTGCCTTAATTATTCCTCGTTCGGCAGTGTTGACCCAGTACGCCTGGTTGGCTTCTTTCATGCGCTACTTTGCCCTACTAAATTCCCTAAGCACCCGCCAAACGTGTGGGAAGACCCGCTGGCAGGGCAACACTGCGCTCCCAACTTTTTCAACGCATAGTGTACGCGCTGTCTCCATTAGGTGATGCTCAATCCTCACAACCACGCCCATAGAGCGTGTAAAACGGGCGAGAAGTGTTTCCAAGTTCAGAGTAGAGGCCCGTGTGCAGTGCGCTCGCTTGCATTTTTAAAAGGCTCCCCGATCAATAACGTTTGTTTGCGTGGATCAATATTTACGCTACGTATGCCAAGAATGGAGCGCACGAATTGAACGGCGCTATAGGCTTCCTTTTGAACAAAGCGCTGTTGGAGCCGCATTGAATGTGAAATGAAACCCAGTAAGTCCAAAATAATAGCTCTGGCGCGTATGTGTCTAAAGGTGTAGGAAGGGGGCTAAAGAAACGTTCGGCCCTGTACCTTAGTAAGTTAGCGAAGAGTAACGATTAAAGACGTCGCCTCAGTTTACGAACGGAGCTTTTCCACACCCCGTACAAAAAAGAAAAGAAAAGAAGGAAATGGTTGTATAAATAAAGTTGATTCTGTAAATGGTTGCACGCGTAAACAATTCGATCAAAAGTCTTCTGTGAAAACTTTCTTTCAGTCTGGTTTGAATACTTTAAGAGACCCATAAATAATCTCGTGCTTGTACAGCATTCGCTTGGTATTTTTATTGCCGATGGATTTACACGCGCAAAAAAATCTAAACGTACCTGTAGCGGAGAAAAGTACGACTAGAAATGACTAGGTGGCGATCGATTGTCCGGATGGCGAACTAGGTACACTTCTCCTTGATACGGTCGATTTTATCACTTAACCCGGCCAAGTTAAACGGTGCCGTCAGGTTCCAATACTATTCGTGCAGACTTCGGCTAATTCGGATCTATTCATAATTCGGCCAAGGATTAGATAAGACTGAGATTGGGTCAGCACGCAGTGTTTCCTACCGTTTTACAGCGAAGGGTTTCGTTTATTTTTCTGGTCCGTCACGAAAAACCCAATGCGCACCTTCCCTATCCGCGTTCCAATGACGCGCGCGGCTAGTTTCCTCCGACTCCCCCAGGGTGGCGGTAGTTGTCCACGCCACGGTACGTTCACGAGGCTACACTTGTCTCTAAACACAGGGCAATGAACGGACTGACTTTCCCAATATTTAACGTAATCGACGAAAAGGCCTGCGTGTGATGAACTGAACCGAGTCCAGATATTTTATACTTTCACGTTTTAAAACGCTTCGAAAGAGAAGGATTTCTTTACCTCCTTGTAAAGGACACATCTAGATTATCATTTTTGTAGCTCGAGTGTGTATTTAGGAATTGAAAGACGATTTTCTCGGAAAATTATAACCCGCTAACTAAAATACTCCGAACTTCGAATGTTGCGTATCACAAAGTATGTGATCCGAAAGTTTCGAATATCATGACCAAAATGAAATCCGGAAACGCTGGACTATATTCACATATACGCTGTCTGCAGAGTGCTTGCATAAATAATTGCAAAAGCAGTGAGAGCATGAATCGCTTTTCCCCGCTCGACACTCGACAGAGCTCATGGCTGAACCCCGTTTGCAGGAGCTACAAAAGGTCTACACCTTCAATGGAGTGTCCCGATGAAATGGGGTTCGTTCGGCATCGCGTGAGGGGGAGCGCGAAACGGTTCGTGTGCGAGCCGGTCGGATTCGGCGGCAGGATCTAGCAGTTCGTGCACATGCATACTGAACGTGACCTGGTCTAGTTTTTGCACGAAGCTACGACAATGTCACTGGCATATATAAACTGGAAGTCTTCTGCAGAGACAACAAAGCGACTATTTCACGCCTTAACGACTCGCAATAAGCAGGCAATGCTGTCGCATCGCAAACTAAAAACCGATGGAAATCCGGTGAAAGGGACAAATTCTGCTCAGTGCAGGCATGCACAGTGGAGCTTTCATTAGCTGCGTATTTTGCGCAATGCGCATAAACGACGTTAACACGTAATTTTCCAACGAAGGGAGGTGTTTTGTTGTGAGCGGAGCATGCGAATACTGTCGTTAAAACTGGTCCCGACTGAAAATAAACTACAATCCCAGAGTGAAGTTTGCAGGTGAAGGAGTGATAACTTTAGGCCAGCGTATTTTTTGTTAGTTTTTTTCCCCCAAAAGCGGTGCGCCCGGTGGGGAAGCGCATGCATTCCGGCTGCGTTCGCTGAAGCGCGGCACGATCGATGTGTAGATTCCCCGCGCTAACTAAAACTTAAGATGGTGGATAGTCGCGAAACTCTGCTCCCCTACGAGACCTACAGGACCAATAGATTCAGGGAGAGAGACAGACAGAGAGAGAGATAGAGTGAGAGATAGAGAGAGAGAGCGACAGACAGGCAGACAGACAGAGAGAGAGAGAGTGAGAGAGATAGATAGAGAGTGAGAACAGACAGACAGACGTAGAGTGAGAGAGATAGAGAGAGACAGAGATAGATAGATAGATAGATAGATAGATAGATAGATAGATAGATAGATAGATAGATAGAGAAATAGATAGATAGAGAGAGATAGATAGAGATAGATAGATAGATAGATAGATAGAGAGAGAGAGAGAGAGAGAGAGAGAGAGAGAGAGAGAGAGAGAGAGAGAGAGAGAGAGAGAGAGAGAGAGAGAGAGAGAGAGAGAGAGAGAGAGAGAGAGAGAGCAACGCGCCATTTCTAGAGAGTAATTGATGGGCAGAATTTGCACTGCCTAACCCACTTGCCACAATTTTCAAAGCTGTTACGACATTAAAAAAGTGTCGCAAGGCCCTCTGAACGAAGAAAACGAGCCTATTGGCTCCGGACAGCGCCCAGAGGGCGACACGGAGCCCGCGACACCCAGCGCCTCCTTCGGCAGTATGCGCAACACTGGGGCGGTCCCCGCAAGCCGTTGCGCTGCTGGCTCGGGGTGCTCTTCTTTTTGCAGCGCGGATTAAGCATATTAGTCGCCCCTTTTGGGCTTAAAACGAAGTAAGAGATTGTAAAGTAATCTTGCCACATAGTGCATGTGAATGGAGAAGGATTTATTCGGCTGAACTCGCGTATGAGAAGGCATATAAAGGTCGCATAGCCGTGATGCCCAGAAGAGAAACGCTTGTACAGCCTGCCTGCGGGGCAAACCTTTCTCAAGATCAGCATGTTTCGCTTCAAAAAAAAAAAAAAACGTAATTTATATTATTCACTCCACAAAAGAGGAGGCTTTATATATCAGACGTTGCGCGATGTTTCCGCGCGGGGTATTCAATCCATGTGAGTGGACTTGCATGCGACTGCAGAACTACTAACTGGACCACACGGGAGTTACGTATAGGTCTTTGATCCGAATGTGATGCTCCATACATGTAACAGTATGAAATTCACGTTTGTTGGGGTATAGCGAAAGTGCGGAGGTTATAAGTGCCCGCTTCGCCGAGAAACTTTGGGCTTCCAGTTGTAGCCCAGTACGTTAGTTGCATATATGCAAACACGCCCCCAAAAAAGAATCTCATCATGAGAAGGCTATCACAATAAATTCCTTTGGGCAGGGATGGGATGGGGCAGGGGTACGCAGAACATCTAATAGGCGTATCGGAATAAATTACGGAATATTCATATTCGGGCATTTTTTTTCTCTCCACGCCAACGGGTTCGGCAGGAGGCCTCCGTTAGGAAGGAATAGTAGCGCTTTTATTACCGTCCACACTTTTGCAACAAAAGTCACGGGAGAAAAAATTTAGTTCCCTGAGTACACCCCTCACTGGTACGGAGTAACCGCAATCACAACGGATGGGATAAATAAAGTTTGTCCTCCTCCTCCTCCCCGAATGCGAAATTTTTTTTTCCTGTGTACATATTGTTCCAACTTTGATTGCGGCACGTCTTAGCTCTATTTTTCTTTGCTTTTCAGTGGCTTAAACAACAATTTTATTGTTTCTTTTGCAAGAAGAGGCGGTGATTTTATGCTATCCAAATGCTCGCGAAACATTTGGGAACATTAACGCCTATATATAAGTGTCCGCGCCCCATATGTGGTTATATGTATTTAATTCGGCGGTATAAGCACGTGGAATATTAGATGAAGCAGAGTAGAACCGCTGGGTGATAAAGCTACAATGCTATAACTGTGCTTGGGAGCCCTCTTTGTTACCAAATTCAGAGCGCAATTATGTGTATTGACCGCCTGCTAGCCAGCATACTAACAAGCTTATCATACACCACGGCAGCATGTAATCCGCTTTCAAGATTCAGTAACCATGCTCGGTATCTGCGAAAAAAAGAAACAGAGAAGAATAATCCGCGGGAGAATGCAAAGCCTTGAACACATGCTTCCCAGTTGTGCTAGCCTACGGCTCGGCAGCGAGGCGACAGCATTTTATCAGTGCCCCGTTTCATTTGGAGGCTTCCCCCGACTGCCTAACATTTTGCATGACTTTGTTGCATTATGTAGTACATATACGCGCAAATAACGTTATAACAAACGTTTTTTGCTTAGTTGCGTTCACTGGCGCTGAAGGCGGTCTGCGCGGCGGGACCGACCCGGAGTTGCGCGAGTCTGTCGCGGCTGGCGCTGCGCTCGCGCGGCAAACTTCGCTGTCCGGAGCCTATACTTCCCCCGTCGTTCCCAGCTCTCATCCTTCTCTGAGTACGCCGAAATCTCACTTCAAAGGTTACGGTTGCTTAGGATTTGCAGTGAATACCGCCCGCAAACGGTTCACGGATAGAGGGGCCGCAGTGTTCCTTAAAACAACGCTCCCTGCGGAATAACCGATTTTAAATGCTCGCTCCTGTTGAATCCGCTAATAGGGGATAAGTGTTTTTTGACGCAACACAGCCCTCGGTGTTTCTTCGCAATCTTTCAGCGGAGCGACGATGAGGCAACGGCGCGCTGTCGAGAGAGGGCTGCCTTCAATGGTTGTCAGTCATTATATTCCTCTAAGTAGTTGGTTACACTAATCTTAGTATTCCATGTCTAGCTCTCCAAATATGCAGCAACCGTTTGATAATCTGCGAGTCCTCGGAAAGCGTAGTTTCTGGGCAATATTTTATCGACGCTCTAAATGCTTTAGGCGGTTCAAATTAATGCACGCTCACGGAGAATATTTCCATAAAATCTTCGCAAGGGTGGGTCGAAAAGAAAAGGAGAAGGAACCTAAACTCTGTATGCGGCACGGCAGCGTTTATACATACGGATACAGAAGTTCAACTCAAGTCGCAGTTGTTTTTTCCTTTCTTTTTTTTTTCGGCGCAGGATGAGAGGTTGAACAAGAATAATGACAAGGCATTTGACGTCTACCCTTCTGTTCCCCGAAGTAAATAATCTGACGCGGACGGTAGCGAGGAAGCGTGAATGCGGCTTATATCGGGAACCTCTCACTAATCCGGGCTTTGTCCCTCCACTCTGCCTCCGGCCAGCGTTTGCAACGCAATAGAGCGGAAGGCATTCCCACAACGTTCCCGAGTTGCGAAACACTTTCCCCCGTGTTTCTTTGTGTGGCAATACCTCGCTTTTTAGGGTCGAAAACAAAAAAGAAAAAGAAAGAACAGCCGCTCGTTCCCATACCCCCAGCAACATCTTGCTGTCCAATACAGTGTCGATATGTTTCAAGCATGCATCATGACTCTTATTTTTCCCGAAGTTGCAACCGACGGCGCATATCGCTCATATTGCTCCCTGAGAATACCTTCGCAGCAAGGCATGTCTACATGGAAGTGAAACCAACTTTACATAAGCTCAGTCTATAGCGTTTTTCCAGCGACACGTGTGTTTATATGGATGTATTTGTTAAAACGTCCTTCCTTTTTTGGGATGACTGCTTATACGGCGTTGGAAAAAAGTACTACGAAAAGTACGAAGCCGCCTTTAAAATGGCTCTGTGCATAGCACAGCGGCTTAAGCGTTTATTCGACAATTCCCATGAAGGAGCTTCTACATTTCTTTTTCTGGATAACAGAGGCCTCGTTTTCCACATTTTTGGGGGCAATTGAGCAGGTCACTGCTTTTGAGTTTCAACTCTCAGCATACTCGCAATACAATGAACGGAATTACGCGATACACGGCGCTCAAGCTCTACGACAGCGGTTAAGCATTAGATTAATTAGAGAGAGACCTGTCAGATGCTGCTAGGATTAATAGAGTCCACATTCCAACTAAACCTGGTCTGTTTGCGTTTAGCAGTGTATCGTGTCGTATTGGGCACTATGTCATATCGCATCGTACCGTAACGTATATGACAAAGCGCTCTTACCTAGGGTGTACGAGACTAAAGGAGCCCGGAAAAGTTGGGGTTGGCTGCCCATATACTAGAGAGTTTTAGCATATCGGCTAGCGGAGGCTCACGCTAAGGTGGCGGGTTACCGCGACCCGACCGCGCATACGCGCGCGGGGAGGGCGAGCAAGCAGGTTGCCCCTCAGTGTAGAGAATGCGCGGGCATGGCGAAGGCCGGTCCGCGGAACTAATCCCCCACCGGAACAAATTTTCACCTTCCCAGTCGGGCCCCGCTACCCGCCGCCGTAGTGTTAGCGGACGGTACCCGCTATGCTAAAACTCTCTATTGTCATAAGCCATAACGTACTGATGTGCGAATACTTTCCCGAAGTAAGGTGTCAGTTTGTATCTAAGCTTCATGTCTGGCTGACGGTGTCTTTGACAAACCAACGAAATCCCTGACTTAATAACGATGCAACTCATTTGCTGTGTAACTGAGTGAGAAATTGAAATAAACCAAAATAAACTGAACACAGCTAAGCAGGAAAATAACTCCCGCTCCAACCAAGAGACGGAAATATTACCAACCAATGAAGGTAATAATCCGCAATCTAGCCAGATAGGTAACTTAGGTAACTAACCAACTCAATGTCGCGACACTATTTTAAAGCGCCACCTTTTTCCTAAAATGTTGGCGCACCCTGAACTCATGACTTCACCATCTAGATCACAGGAGATTTGGTGGGCGACCCGAAAGGCTCACTCCAACAAGCCATCAACGCCACCCTCACCAATATGACCCCCTGCGGATTCACTCACGCTCAGCCGAAGTCGTCGCTACTCGCTCGCGGCAGACTACCGTTTCTAGTGCCAGAGCCCCACACTCACTCACCGTACAGGACAAACCTGTTACCAAAGTGACCATTCTACGTGGACTGGGACTTCGAATCCAACAAGGCTGGGCAGGCCACGCAACTCTAACCCAACTCCAGAGCACTGTCAAACAACTAGTTGGCCTCATTCGACAAATCACTCACCATCGTCGTGGCCACGTACAGGTTCTTCTAATATGTCGAATAACATGGCAAGCCATATATAAAATTGAAGTTCGAGGAACGGACAAAATGTAATGCCCTTATACAAAATCTTTCAAAGCAGCGCTTGGACTCCCCATCATCACGCCAAAAAATGCGTTTCCAATAACTTGTGGTTCACGATATCGTCGAGACGAATCTTACCAGCTAAAAAAGACTACTACTAGCAACAACCACTATGTGGATAATAAGTCACCTCGGCTATCTTCTCACCTCATTTGCATATACTCTTCAACTCGTCCCACCAGCCATTCGCCGTACCATCACTGTCTACCATATACCTCGACATTCGCACTCAACGCCCAACCAAGGCCCCAACAAGGCACGGACTGCCCCCTTCTAAGCCAAATACGGATCCCATTATACGGATGCCTCTTCCAGCCCCTCTTTCTTACCCAATAAGTCAGTGGTCATCGACACCAAGGAGCTTCTCGTTGCCTCAATTACCACCCTACCGACGATGTCACAACCGCAGAAGAGATTGCGATCCCCCTGGCCGACCAAACCAGCCCAGAAGACGTGACTATCCTTCCATAATCTAAGAGCGCTTGACGACACTGTCAAGCTGGCTGCATCTCGACCATTGCCGTTCGCTTTCTCATCCTGCACTCGACACCAACCTCGATGTCCACATTCTGCGGACACCGAGCCCCGAAATTCTCCCTGAGAACGAGGCGGTTCACGCCTCTGCCCGCGGTTTATAATAATAATAATAATTTATTTATTTTTCCATCCTTTGAGATAGAAAAATAGGCAAGAAAACTAGGCAAGAAAAGCAAGAAAAAAAAAAAAGCTGTACGAACAGTTTGACTAGCTCCCCCCCCCCTCCCACCCTCCAATGTGATGTACATAATGACACATGCAAGTTTTAGGCAGCGTACATGTCTAACAAAAAACAGCACAAGTACAGGAAAAAAAATTACAAGTACAAATAAAAACAAATAATCAGCAGTTTTGCAATAACAGGAAGCGCGCGACCGTCGTGTGGCAGACTTTTTTTTCGTGCCGTGATTGCAATAACAGAAAGCACGCTGGAGCCCCGATTACACACATATTTCGATAAGTTTAGGAAAAAAATAACAAAACAATTAAGTTAAAACACTTAAAACAATTGAAATGCCCCGAGTTTCATACCCCGAGCACGTCGGAAGCTGACGATATTGAGTGCTTCTCTGCTCACACTTCCCCCTTTCCGCAACAGTCACGTCTTATTAGATTATAGCAAACAAAACATTTATCGCTGCATCCCAAGCTTCACGAGAGAGAGGAATCTCTATTTCGGTGGCTTCATAACACCACCGTCCTGCACGGCATTTGTCGTCACGAAGTATACCCTACGAAATACGGCCTCAACTGCACACACTTCTCATACCCTTGCACCCATACCACATGCTATGGGAGTGCCACCTCACCCCAACCGCACCCCCCTTCCCAACCCAACCCCGGAGCAGTCGGAGGGCCAGCTGACTTACGGCTACCTGGGCGACCAGCTCGAGCTGACTGATATTCCGGGCGGAATCAGATAGGCTGCTCAGGAACACCGGGAACATTTTCGCGCCTCTCTAGTCAATTGCACACCCATTCCCTCGTCTGATTCTCGCTCCCAACAAGCCCCCTCAGACAACTTATGGCTGACAAACACCTTTCCCCTTATAAACGACCAATGAGTTTTCATTCTTCTCCTAATCAAGGCACACGCATCACCCGTGAAACTCCGGACACTAGTGAACATATTCGTTCCACATGCCTTCTATTTAAGAACGAAAGACAGGTTCCCCTTGATGCCCTTCCGGCCAACTTAAAATCAAATTCCTTGAATAATCTGTTCCATAAACCACACCTACACAAATAAGCAAAAAGTTTATATCGCAACCATCTATATCCCCTCTTTATTTCCCCCTCATACCCACTGTGCGCCATAGCTTCTTGTTATCTCTAGAAAGCCTGATACATTAGCAAGACAGCCCGGGGTTTTTCTTGTTTTAATAAACGTAAAAACTATCCCAAGGGCAACTTGGCCACACGCGCGTAGGCATCCAGGGCTAAGGACGTCCCACGGAAGAGAAGAACGGCTCAGCCATCTCAAATAAAACCTTTCCTCCACCACCTTCAATACCAACGACTGTGGTTGCGATAAATAATAAGCATCCTCTATGAGACATCACGTCCCTTTGTAGGGATTGGCCAAAAAGCTACAAGCAGTTTACTTGTTACAACTTGCCTTCTAATCGAATCAGTAATTACTAAGTGATGGCACGAAACCTAGTTCATTATTTAGCTACGAGATGGCTCTTATCGTCGTTGCACGAGAACGACCAAGAAGCCATATCAATCATATTGAATCAAACTGGAGTGCCCTCACATGAAGTGTTCCGACATTATAGAAACAGTTACTTCACAGCAGAAGTTGTCAAAATGTAAAAAGTTACATCCTAACAGAGCATCAGCATTGTCCGTGAAATCGCGCTGTCTTCGCGGCGGAGAGCAATGAACAATGGACAAACCGACAATGCACTGATTATCGTCGCCACTGTATGTGTATCACCAGCGTTGCTCGCATAATTATGCCACGCGAAAGCGGAAAGTACGTGAAATTTGCTGAAGTAATTTCAAGTTCATCTGCGTGGTCGTCTCTCAGTTTTTATTTTAAGCGAATAAATAAAAATAGTACGGCACCTATAGCCCTTCTTCACCACTTTTATAACATTTAGAGACCTATAAATTGTACGTAACGCGCCAGCCACTTTCGCGGTGCGTTAAGACGTGCTACTATCTGCGAGAACTAATAAACGACTTTGAAAGAAGTTGAGCTCATCACCGTCCCCCTATTGTATGTCTACTGCAGGACGAAGGTGCTTCCCGTGCGCTTCAAGCTGTTTTTATATTGTCTTGTACGCTATTTGGCACCAATATTTTTATCAGCCCCCTATTGAATTATCGGTCTTCCTAACTTCACGTCCCGTCTCTTGCTAGTTGCCCAGAAGGCCCAGTGGTTGTCAGTACTCCAGCCACGCCAGACTCCAATTATTTTTCTCAAAGGGGCCACGAAGAAAAAATACAACTTTGTTCAATTTTGAAAGAACTAGGCTCCAGTACTTTACTCAGTTCCACTTCAGCCACAAAAGCTGTGCCTTACAAAAAAAAAAAAAAAAAGAAAGAAAAAAAAGCGAGAAGTATTAAAAAGCTTTCAAATTTCGCGCTTCAGTGACGTCATGGGCAGGAGTGACGTCACATGGACCAGCACGAAAACCCATTTTTATTGTGTTACCTGCCCGTTAGCATTCAAGTTATGCGATAAAACGGTATTAGAGGCCAAACTACAATCGTCCAGTCATGCGTCTTAGCGATGGTTTCGGTCGGGGGCCACCAATCGCACAAACGAGATTTTGTGACGTCATAGAAAAGTTGCCGGAAAGTGGCCAGGGAGTCGCCACTGCTTCACATGTTTTCTTTAACATCTCCATTATTTGTTCCAAGTTTGCGATGAAATTGGAATCATTGTTGTCGGGACCAAGCAGTCCTACTGATAGACCAAACCTGTATTCTTTGTTCATGGACCCTTTAATTTGAGCTGTAATGCTTCCCACCCCGTGTTTGCTTCCTAATCCAAGACTCTCGTTCCAGATCCCTTAACGTTACTCCTGTCACTCTCCTTTCCACAGTCCGTTGGGCCGACCCAAGTTTTCTTTGGAAGTACTTAGTCATTCTCAATGTATCTGCCCCACAATCCTTCACCGAGGATTGGTGGTACATTGGGGGTGCACTCTGCAATAACGTTGTGTCAAATATATATAAGATGCAGGGGAGGGCTTTGCAGATACTTTAACATCGACACGACCTCGAAACAGCGGCATAGTCGATCAAGAAGAAATGCTCGAATAACAGCCGGAACAGTTTGTGACGCCCAATAAACATCGCCGTGGGATTCATTCCCCTGTAACAAAAAAGACGAATGCTCTTGTTCATGGACAAGAGCGGATATTGAAAAATGAGCTGCCGCAATTACAGCTGGGTGCTTGTGTTTCAAACCGCTCTGCTTGTAAAAATTAAGGCAAGGGATTCAAAAATAAATTGGGGGAGGCGCACACTTCATAACGACAGCTTAATAATACAGCATAAATTGGAAGCGGAGGAGAGCTTATACCCTCGCCATCTTCATCCTCATCCGCGGTAACAAGGAGAAATGAGTTCGAAGAACTGAGCCCTCGTATCAGCGGCGCGGTGCCGTTCGCTGATCCGTAATTTGATTACGGCTGCCATGATTGAATTTGTTCCAGGCTTTCAAGCTCATCGTTCAACGGCGGTCTGACAGCGCATCCCGGCCTGGATGATGCGATCGCGTACCCTTCGGATAGCAAAGGGAGGGAGGCGGTGGGGCACCCAGGCGGGAGACGACGGCGACGGGTTTATGGGCGCGTTCAGCGAGCCTGAATGAATGCGATAAAGGCAGTTTGATCGCCACCTAGGTTATGACGCTCCAATTGGTTTTCTTGGGGCGAAAAATATAAAAAAGGGGGAAAAGAAAAACTCCGACGGCATCTAAGAACTTCTTACGAGGTTTGGATGCACAAGCATTATTGTCCAACTGAACGCCGCTGAGTGCTCCTTTTAGTGTTCGTTGCGAGTAATGGTGCTCGTTGCGCCACTGGCGAGGTCAGCGGAGTGTTGCTTCATATGACGTGTCGCTGCCGCACAAAACCGCGCTCACAGCCACAACTGAACTCTCCGCTCTACACAAGGCCCATGCTTTGGTATCAGCACTGTCCTGTACTTGTGTTTTCATGAAAGCGAAGCTCGTATTATGGAACACTTCACAGTCGCGGAAGCCCTTTCTCAGCTATGCCAACGTCTATGCCAACTTCGAAACCGTCTCGGCCGCTCCGTGTGCCATTTAACGCTTTCGCATGAAAAAGAACACAGTGAAAGAATTCAGGGGTCGTATTTTCCCAATCATAGGAGGTGGGGCTTAGCTATCCTGGATACTGACAACAGGTGTACCACGAGACTAACGGAATGGATACAGAGAGACGGCGCTAGAAGAAGGGAAGGACATTAACTCGATCGAGAGACGAAATAAGAAAATTAGGATGCCAGGAATGGACTCGGGCAGCGCAGGACAGGAGCGGGTGGAGGTCGACTGGAAAGGCGTTACTACTGTAGTGGACCTGAATAGGCCTTTTATTATTATTATTATTATTATTATTATTATTATTGTTGTTGTTATTACTATTTTTCTAAAGGGCAGATATGGAAGTTTCAGTGAGAGGGCGCTGTCATTGAGTGGCAATGATGGGATGCTATTCACGACAGCCGCCATAACACTTGAAGACCGCGAATGACGGTTTCGCATTCCGCGCGCTGGTGTAGGTTGACCTTGGCCAGCCTGTGTAGGGATGATGACGTAAGCCACTTCGCTTTGTGGGTAATCTACGAGGTGTCATAGCCCTGATTACGGTCTGCAGTACGTGTAAACAAACAAACAAACAAACAAACAAACAAACAAACAAACAAACAAACAAACAAACAAACAAACAAACAAACAAACAAACAAACAAACAAACAAACAAACAAACAAACAAACAAACAAACAAACAAACAAACAAACAAACAAACAAACAAACAAACAAACAAACAAACAAACAAAATAACAAACAAAGCAAGCAAGCAGGCAAGTTAAAAACAAACAAACAAGCAAACAAACAAAGCAAGAAACCAACCAGTAAATAAATAAAAAGCAACTTTTGTCTTCAAAATCTAGCATGAGTGTGCGATAATAAGATTTGCGTCATAGATCATATGTAAGTGTGTGTACGGGAATGCTTGGCCGCAGTTAAAAGGACGACAAATTCTGTGTGTACCATTGCCGTCGTAGCATACACGCCATAACAGTGATTGAACCGTGCCGTTCTTTCAGCCATGTCATCAATGCTCTAAACAATACAGCTGCTTGTGTCCTTACCACATTGAAATCAGTATATCAAGTTTCGATGAAGAACACGGATTCAGCATTTTATTTGTCAACGACCACAGATTCCTCTTATAGCGGGGCAATACCAAGAAGAACCCTCCCAGAGTCTCTTTTCCCGCAACAAGGTCCTGTTGACAGACCAAACCAGACGGCTTCTTCCGCTCGCTTTGTCTTCCATTCAGGTTGGCCAGGTTGGGTTTAGTAGTTCCGCTATTTCGTTTACTTTGCACTATTTCACGTCACCAACTTTTGTTTACGCAACCCGGAAAAATGGCTAGTCCCCGTTCACGTATGCTTCTGGGAAACCTCAGATCAACGTCGAAAAGCGAGCCGACGTCAAGAGACACATATTTGCTCTTAAACGTCCGATCAATACCACAGAAACCCGGTTGGTGCGTCGTCTCCTGGACTGCAGGAATAACGAGAGAAAAAAAATTCACGCATCTCCACGAACTGAATCATGACGAGCGGGCGAAGCACTGGGGATCGTTCTTATCGTAAATCACCCGTGGCATTGCCTACTCGCGCATGTAAATGAGTGACTACGCGTGTGTACAGTATATAAAATTCCAATCCAATCCAATCCGATACAATAATTTAATCCAATCCGTTTCAATCCAATCCAATCCAATGCTCCTCGCGCATGCGCAACACTGTGTACACGGACGCCAAGCCCCGGACAAAGCGAGGTCCTTGGGTGCTTCGCCCCTAAAAAAAATACAGAAGTCGCAGCGAAAGCTTTCGAAGTAGGACGTGACGGGATTTGACAGCGGCCGCCGAGGAAAGGTCGACAACAGAGGAAGCGGTGCGCGTCGCGGCGGGTAAACAAACAAGCCACATCTGCACGGAGAGGGGCGGTAAATAAAATTCCCCCGGACTGCCGGCCGGCTTCGCGCGATAAAAGCAGGAGAAACATTTTCTTTCCTCCATGTCGCAGCGCTAAAAGCGGTGGTTGGAAAAGGAGGCGGGAAGGGCGGAGGGGTGAACCGGAAGTGGGAGGAAGGCGTAAGGAAACGCGGACGTGGCGTCCGAGGCCTCCTTCCGTCGAAACGGAACCATCAAAGAACGTGGCAAGAAAAGACCACACGTTAAGACCGACACGCTCCGCCTGAAATAGCGGTAATCGAATGAGCCCCTATTGCGAACGAGTGTTGTGTGTTTTTGTACGAGTTGCGTGCGTGGGTGGAGGACAAACGTTATTCCTACGGATCAACTTTGCTGCCTGCAGTGATTCCAAGAGTCCGGTAACCTTGACTTGGGCGGGCATCCCTCCTTCTCCCATTCTGCCAAGCCTGATTTCGGTTCCGCCGCCTCGAACGAGTACAACAATAAAAAAGAAAACACGAAGGGAAGTTCTTTTGTTCGGCTAAATCGGCAAGTTTTGCTGACACGGAAACAACGGGAGGCCACGACCCGGATAAGACGTGACAAGCTTCTTCGAGCATCCAAGCGCCCACACGTCGGATGCGGATTCCCATTGTACAGAAGAAATATGGGATGACTGTGGCAGGAATTAACGACCCCTGATCTTATTATGGGAGGGCTAAGGGCGTTAAGCGAAGCTTGGCTTTAATAAAGGGCTTTACGCGGCTGTATTAATCTTCCTTTTTGCAGTGTCCTGCATCATTTAGGCGGCAATTGCGGGGATCGTTGAAAATTAAACTTGCCACCGCGAAGGCTGCGCATGATAAATGACGCACCGTATTCGATTGCGTTAACTCAGATCTGAGGGAAAATACTACACGGCGTACTGATGAATGCCGTACCATGTACGAAATTCGCGACTTTAAATTTACCAGCTAGAGTCATCCGGTAACACTGATGAGTAAGATGAGTAACTGCCGCTAAGCTTTTTCACCCTTCTGTTTTCGTGACACGCTTTCGTGAACAGAGTAGTGGTTTAACTGATTGGACGTCTACAGTGGACGATTAAAGACATAAATCAATAGTTTTGCGTCTATCGTGGCCGTGATGCCAAATTTCATAAATATACTGAGTCTCAGTGATTACATTCCTGTTAGTTTCAACTTTTTTAGGATCGGTGATTGATGACTTCGTGGCCCTCTATCCAAACCTGTAAAACCACCCAGGGCAGAAACAGGCAGACGAGCAAGAAAAGGCTAGTGAAACGAAGTTTTCACATTACATGAACAGTCGCGGTGAAGTTCGTTTTTGTCGCCGCACAAGAACGAATTTACGTCCAAACAGTGCACCGGGTCATGAGGAGGAAATACAAGTTTGGGTGATTGGAAATAAAATTGCTTTGCTCCGATAACAGTGACGCCAACTTGATCGCAAACTTCAAACAAATAATCGAGACAATAAAGAAAACATATTTATTTATTTATTTATTTATTGTACCTCAAATGCCCCGAGTAGGGGTATTACATGAGGGGTGGGCAGATACATCAGTTAATAAGGTGATCGATGAAATTCTTGAATTTAGTAGGGTCGGAGTGTTGGATGGCGTCGGTGGGCAAGCTGTTCCAGTCTTTGGCTGTTTGCACGAAGAATGAGTGCAGATGGGCAGATGTACGGGCTGCTGGAGGATAAACAGCTTTTGCATGGCTAGTGCGGCATGACGTCCGGTGGGCGGGTGTGATAGCAGATGAAGGAGGCAATGCGTGGTAGAATTTATGAAAAAGGCAAAGGCGAGAGGTTTTTCGTCGTGAAGCTAATGTTTTAAGGTTGGCGCGGCGTTTGAGGGCAGATACGCTAGTATGATGTGAATAGTCGGAGTAAACGAATCTAATCGCACGGTTTTGAACGGCTTCAAGTGTGTACGTATGATTAGATTGAAAGGGGTCCCAAATTGCGCACGCGTACACGCGTATATGAAGCAGCGGCGATTCCATACACACTTTTCCGCGATTTCTCGTGACGTCACAGAATCTTGTTTGCGCGATTGTCTGCCCCTGATCTAAGCAACCCCCAAGAAACCCGATTCAGCGATTGCAGTGGGGCCTCTACTTCCGTTTGATAGTATCACTTGAATGCTAACGCGCGGTTAACACACTGATCACTACGCTTTTAGTGCTGGCCCAGATGACGTCACGCGTGCCCATAATACGCCACTGCAGCGCGAAATTTGAAAGGTTTGGAATAGTACTGCGCGTTTTTTCGCTTAATAAACACCTTTCGTGGCTCAGATGGAGCTGAGAGAATTACAAAAGGCTAGTTCTTTTAAAATTATACAAAGTTGTTTTTTGTCTTCCTGGACCCTTTACATAGCATGCGCACAGAACTTCTCTTTCATTACTCCTTCGTATTGTTAAGACATGAAAAGCATGTGGGTGCAATGTATTACATTTTGAAACTTTCTCTTTTGCCTTAGAGCAATTAATCTCTCGCAAAAAAGGAAAGAAATGTGGTTCGTATTCACGTTAGGACACTCTTTTCTGATAAGAATAGAAAGGAAAGAATTGACTACATGTAGCAATTAAAAATGCGCATGTCATGGCGCTGAAATACAATAGACTTATAAAGTCGTTGAAGCGTCATGGCCGCACTTTCAAGCCTTTGAAAGAGGAGGAAATACGGCGGCTATCCGTCATGCCCACAAATTTCCATTCCGCATGTGCATAAATTTCGGTTTAGATACAAACTACTGTAATAAGGGTGGCTATTGCACACCGCTCCACTTACCCTGACTCCCCCCCCCCTCCCCCTCCGCCCTTACCCCGCCAAAAACGGCGCCAGCAAGGCCTCTGTAGCAAAACCTGTCCCCCTACAGTTTTTGAATTCTGGACCTCCCCATATGCACACTGTATGTTGTTTCCTTTGTGATCAATAAATCACCATCGAATCGAATCGAATCGAATCGAATCGAAAGCTTGGCGTAGGCATACTACCAAAAAACCTAGGAAATAAACAACAAAAGTTGAAAATTGGCAGTTGCTTTCCACCAAGCTGCTCGTCAAATGAACGCGCCTGATGTAAGCATTTGCTTCCCACTGTCTTCATAATATTTTGCCGGCTCGTCACAAGGTGCTACCTTTGCAGTGCGCGCCACCGTTTCTTTGGAAAATAGGGTTTTTAGCATCACATTTGCTCCATTTCATGGCAGCATGAAGAGATACATGTTGCTCTGAAGGAAGCAGGCGTAAATATAATCCACCAGTTGAATCAAAGTAATCACGTTCTAAGCAGGCGCACAACAATACACAAGCAAATAGGATTTAAAGAAAGATAGAGAACAATCTTTAATGAGACTGGCGATGTCAGCCGAGATAAGCTGCCTGGCTTGCTACGCCAGATGAATGCAGTGACAATAATGATTATAATGATGAAGAGGAACACATATGATATTAACTATTTACAGAGTATGCATGATCAAGACCTGTGTCTTTTAGGTACGCGAATAAAGATTTTTCAGCATGAGGCACGTTTGGAAGAATTCCAGGGACCTAATACGTCTCTCAGTTCTAGTCCTACGGAAAGCGGCCGGTACAAATACACTGCGAGAGAAACTATTTGCGTACTAAATGGCGCGCAATCCCAGATGAGGTGTGCGCGATGAAAAGAACCTAGGCTACCTACGTGGCATGATCGATGTCTTTATCTGCGCCCATATTCTACGCCAGCTCCCGTACCAATCCTTCATAAGAACTGAAACTTGCTAACAAACTTTTGTAAATAAACTTCGAAACTCGAAGAGCGCCCGCCGCGGTGGCTCAGGGGGATGAGGCACTTAACTTGGCACGAGGTCACGGGTTCAGTTCATGCTGACTAAGGCCTTTTTTACTGATGGAGGTTTAAAAAGCAAAAGAACCACACATTTATCAATCCCCACGTGGTCTCCACTACGACGTGCCTCATAGCCCGGGGGTGGCGTCTGTAGCCTAACTTGAATGTAAGCTTAGAAGTACCGCGACTGTTACAATTTTTGGCTCTTGAGTCAGTTTCATGGTCCGCCGGTTTTTTTCTGTCTAACCGTTGGTCGGTCAGCACGTGTAACCGTTTTGCTTTCTTTCTAGCCGTTTTCCCGCAGTATTGGCGTTTAGTTGATACGAACGAAGAACGGCGGGGAGAGCGAGGAGAGGGGATGGGGGAGGGGTATTCAACCAAACCGAGAATAGGGGGATGGGGGAGTGGGGTGGAGGAGGAGGATGGAGGGATGGAGGTTGGCGGCAATTTATTATTACAGATGGGTCACATAACCCGAAGAAAGCTCTCAGCACATCGGCCCTCATCACCTGCGTTATTTCCCCCCTCTGATAATTTAAGTACAGTTTAAGAATGCGCAGTTTCAAGCAAACACAAATTGCAAGGCTGTATGAAATTTACCCAAGAACGCAGGTTTTTAGAGCACCAGAGCTAAAGTACAACCACGCCAGCCCTTGTTCCAGGTATTCCGCCTCTAGCGCAGTACCGTATTTATTCGATTATAAGGCGGTCACTAATATAAGGTGAGGGTGCAGTTTGGAGAGTAAGCAGAAACTGCCGTAAAATATGCTGAGCTTCGAATATAAGGCGGGGTATGACTTTGAGAATACAAATTTTGG
>NW_027526422.1:53081592-53169092 GCF_048455015.1 Haemaphysalis longicornis
CAGTCATTATATTCCTCTAAGTAGTTGGTTACACTAATCTTAGTATTCCATGTCTAGCTCTCCAAATATGCAGCAACCGTTTGATAATCTGCGAGTCCTCGGAAAGCGTAGTTTCTGGGCAATATTTTATCGACGCTCTAAATGCTTTAGGCGGTTCAAATTAATGCACGCTCACGGAGAATATTTCCATAAAATCTTCGCAAGGGTGGGTCGAAAAGAAAAGGAGAAGGAACCTAAACTCTGTATGCGGCACTTCAGCGTTTATACATACGGATACAGAAGTTCAACTCAAGTCGCAGTTGTTTTTTCCTTTCTTTTTTTTCGGCGCAGGATGAGAGGTTGAACAAGAATAATAACAAGGCATTTGACGTCTACCCTTCTGTTCCCCGAAGTAAATAATCTGACGCGGGCGGTAGCGAGGAAGCGTGAATGCGGCTTATATCGGGAACCTCTCACTAATCCGGGCTTTGTCCCTCCACTCTGCCTCCGGCCAGCGGTTGCAACGCAGTAGAGCGGAAGGCATTCCCACAACGTTCCCGGGTTGCGAAACACTTTCCCCCGTGTTTCTTTGTGTGGCAATACCTCGCTTTTTAGGCTCGAAAAATAAAAAAAAAAGAAAAAGAAAGAACAGCCGCTCGTTCCCATACCCCCAGCAACATCTTGCTGTCCAATACAGTGTCGATATGTTTCAAGCATGCATCATGACTCTTATTTTTTCCGAAGTTGCAACCGACGGCGCATATCTCTCATACAGTCAAACCCGGCTATAACGAACCCGGATAGAGCGAATTATGCTATATATCGAACAAAAATATTTCCGTTACGGAAATACATGGGAAACATATTCCTTATAACGAAGTTCACATCCGATAGATCGAACTCTGCGCGCCGAAAATGGCCGCTGAAATACACGGTCTCGGAGCGGTGATTGAGATGCGGATTGGCCACGACCACAAAGCAAGAGTTGCGACTGAGACATTGCGCCTTGCACGAATGACGTGACGCCAGACACATACCGTAACTGTTTCCGACGCGCGGGACTTACGACGGAACCAGCGCAGTCAGCGAGTCCGGACCAAGACAGCAGCATCGGTGAACTGCGGGAAGAGCTCCCCATGTTCCCGATGATGTCTCGAGTGAAAGCCGTCCGACGCTTATGATGAAGCGCTTTCGGGAGTCGATGTGATCCGCCAATGCTTCTTAGATTTTGGAGGACGCGGACTCGAACTGGTGTAACAATGTTTTGTGTAGAGAATGCTATGCTAGTTAAAGCCGCCAAAACGAAAGTGAAAACAAAAATCACCGCTTTTTTCTTTGCAAAGTAGGCAGTTCAGGCGGAAAGTAGCTTTATTACTTGCAATAAATGAAGCATTTTGGGTATGGTACTGCCTACTTTAATGTTTTTCTTTCTGCATGCGGGGATGGAGGAGTTGCGGAGGGCGAGAAGAGGGGGGGGGGGGGGGGGGGGGTTTCCCGCGGATTGCGAACTCGTAACAATAAGTTCGTTATAGGCGGGTTCGGCTATATCGAACTATTGGATATATCGAACTAATCCCGGTGCATATTGCAATTCGCTATAAACGGGTTTGACTGTATTGCTCCCTGAGAATACCTTCGCAGCAAGGCATGACTGCATGGAAGTGAAACCAACTTTACAAAGCTCAGTCTATAGCGTTTTACAGCGACACGTTTGTTTATATGGAGGTATTTGTTAAAACGTCCTTCCTTTTTTGGGATGATGGTATCAAACTGCTTATACAGCGTTGGAAAAAAGTACTACGACCTATATAAGTGTGTGCAGTAGAGAAGCCGCCTTTAAAATGGCTCGGTGCATAGCACAGCGGCTTAAGCGTTTATTCGACAATTCCCACGAAGGAGCTTCTACATTTTTTTTTCTGGATAACAGAGGCCTCGTCTTCCAAATTTTGGGGGGGCAATTGAGCAGGTCACTGCTTTTGAGTTTCAACTCTCAGCATACTCGCAATAGAATGAATGGAATTACGCGAGACACGGCGCTCAAGCTCTATGACAGCGATTAAGCATTAGAATAATTAAACAGAGACCTGTCAGATGCTGCTAGGGTTAATAGAGTCCAAATGCCAACTAAACCTGGTCTGTATGCATTCAGCAGTATATCGTGTCGTATTGGGTACCGTGTCGTATCGCATCGTACCGTAACGTATATGACAACGCGCTCTTACCTAGGGTGCACGAGATTAAAGGATCCCGGAAAAGTTGGGGTTGGCTGCCCATGTACTATCATAAGCTGTAACGTACTGCTGTGCGAATACTTTCCCGAAGTAAGGTGTCAGCTTGCATCTAAGCTTCATATCTGACTGATGATGTCTTCAACAAACCAACGAAATCGCTTACTTAATAACGATGCAACTCATTGGCTGTGTGACTGAATGAGAAATTGAACTAAACCAAAATAAACTGAACATAGCTAAGCAGGAAAATAACTCCCGCTTCAACCAACAGACAGAAATATTACCAACCAATGAAAGTAATGATCCGCAATCTAGCTAGATAGGTAACTTAGGTAACTAACCAATTCAATGACACGACACTATTTCAAAGCGCCACCTGTTCCCTAAAATGTTGGAACACTCTGAACTCATGACTTCACCATCTAGACAACCGAAGGTTTGGTGGGCGACGCGAAAGACTCACTCCAACAAGCCATCGACCCCACTCTCACCAATATGACCCCCTGCGGACTCACTTGCGCTCCGCACAGGTCGTTCCTACTCGCTCGCGGCAGACTACCGTTTCCAGTGCCAGAGCCTCACACTCACTCACCGCACAGGACAAACCTGTTACCAAAGTGACCATTCTCCGTGGACTGGGACTTCGAATTCAACAAGGCGGGCAGGCCACGCAACTCAGACCCAACTCCAAAGCACTGTCATACAACTAGTTGGCCTCATTCGACGAATCACTCACCGTCGTCGTGGCCGTGTACAGGCTCCCCTGCTAAGTGGAATAACATGGCAAGCCATATATAGCATTGAAGTTCGAGGAACGGACAAAATGTAATGCCCTTATACAAAATATTTAAAAGCAGCGCTTGGTATGTCTTTCCATTATCACGCCAAAAATGCGTTTCCAATAACTTGGGGTTCACGATATCCTCGAAACGCTTCTTACCAGCCAAAAAAGACGCCTACTACTAACAACGACCACTAGGTCGATAATAAGTCCCCTCGGCTATCTTATCACCTCATCGGAATATACCCTTCAACGCATCCCACCAGCCATTCGCCGACACATCACTGTCTCCCCAATACCTCGACATCCGCACTTAAAGGGACACTGAAGTGAATTTGTCAAGCTCCCGTTTTTGCTTGCACTGCGTAGACTGGCTCAAATTAGCACACTTTTCATCGTTTATCCGGTTGACAAATCGGTAATTATTTTACAAAGCGCGAAAGAAGAAAAACTACCATGCGCGGTTTGCGGCGGCCGCACCAACTAAGGCTGTGACGTTGGGAGGAGGGGCGCCGTGATTGGACGATGCCCAAGATTAGCAATCACACAAGTTTCGGTTTCGGTTTCGGTTCTGTAAAACATAACCAATGGCGTTGTTGGATGGGCATTCTCAATATCTCAGTAATCATCGTACCGCGCTTCTGCCATGTTGTCGGCTGTAAAATGCACAAGATAAGCCTCCCAGGACGGCTTGTAGTCGTAGCATTCACTAGCCGAGACCTACGCAGTGCATGAACGCCCTCCGTGTACCCGCAGACGCCCAAATGTCATGCGCTTTTCCCCCATATTTGGAGCTTGCCTCCCTCATGCCTGTATCGTAAAAAGCGTGTTCGCACCAGGCCAAGGGTCTGTTCATTCTGGCCTGTGCCCACTGCCTGCAAGCAGTCGGTGCTTATGGCAACAACACGCCAACGAGAACTCGCTAGCGGCACTGGCGCGCTAGTAGCGCGCCAGTGCCAGCCTGCGCGCGTTTTGTAAACTAGTTCGTGTAGCCATGAACGTTGCGGCCCCAAAAAAAAGGTGAACTCAATATAGCAAACATCGGCGGACAACAAAAAAGTTAACTTACAAAAAAAAAAAAAAAGCACGTACCCGCGGGGATTTGAACTCGTGACCTGCAAAACATTTGCGGTGACATACCTAACGCCCCAGACCACTGAGCCACGAAGCGGGACGCGGAGGCCTTGCTAATATAAGGTATATATTGTATAACCGGTTTACACTTTTATTTAGTTTTGGGATTTCAAGCAGCTTAGGTGACTATTTGTTGTACTGCGATCGTGCAGTAAGCGTTGCCCGAGTTTCCACAGTAGCTCACGTCTACCAATTGCATTTCGTAGACGGAAAAGCGTTCGCAGATGCGTAGTCGTGCTGCTGACCGCTGTGCTTGTTCGCCCAGCGCAAAAAAGTGCTTCCCGCGCCCTAGTTTTACGCTGTACGGTAAAAAAATCAGTTGATTTTATTTTCTTAGTACCTATATTGACTTCGCTGACTCTTCTCCCGCCTTCAAGAGGCCTTATATTTTCCTACTGGCGTACCAGTCAGCGAAGCGTCGCATGTGCGCTTGTGTGAAGCGACCTTGACTTGGAGCTAGATACAGTGTACAAACAAACTAAGTAAAGAAAGGCACATTCTTCCATTCACAAACGTGTCTTGGCTTCGTTTCAACTAAGCGAACGAATTGCGACCAAGCAACTTTTTTTTAACTTCCTTGATTGCGACGACCCGCCGGCGGCCGGCGGACGAAACGCTGGGCCGACTGACTCTGTCGGCCGGGGAGCCGTGCAGTAGCGCAGCCGTGGCGCAGCCAATTGCCAGCTCATCCCCTCCTGACGTCACACGAAAACGCCACAGAAAATGGGCGAGCGTAAAGAGAGGAGGACAGCATTTTCGAATTAGTTTTTCTACTAAATAAAATCGCGTAAACGCGCCTAGAGTGGTCGAAACATGGCCTGGGGACTCCGGACTACAATTTGCGCTAGTAATCCCGCAATGTTTACATATCACTTCAGTGTCCCTTTAACGCCCACCCAAGGCCCCAGCAAGGCACGGACTGCCCCCCTCTAAGCCAAATACGGATCCCATTATACGGACGCCTCTTCCAGCCCCCCTTACTTACTCAATAAGTCGGCGGTCATCGACAGCAAGGAGCTTCTCGTTGCCTCAATTACCACCCTACCGACGATGACACAACCGCAGAAGGCATTGCCATCGCCCTGGCCGACCAAACCAACCCAGAATACGTGACTATCCACACATAATCTCAGAGCGATTGACGACACTGTCCAGCTGGGCGCATCTCGGCCACTGCCTTTCGTAGTTTTCCCCCTGCAATCGACGCCAACCTCGATGTCCACATCCTGTGGACACCGGGCCACGCAACTCTCTCTGGGAACGAGGCGCTTCACGCCTCTGCCCGCGCTTTATAATAATAATATTAATTTCTTTATTTTTCCATCTTTTGCGATAGAAAACTAGGCAGGAAAGATAGGCAAGAAAACTAGGCAAGAAAAAAAAAGCTGTGCTCCTGTGGACACCGGGCCACGCAACTCTCTCTGGGAACGAGGCGCTTCACACCTCTGCCCGCGCTTTATAATAATAATAATAATTTCTTTATTTTTCCATCCTTTGAGATAGAAAAATAGGCAGGAAAGATAGGCAAGAAAACTAGGCAAGAAAAAAAAAGCTGTACGAACAGCTTGACTAGGGATGCACATAATGACACATGCAAGTTTTAGGCAGCGTACAGGGCTAACAAGAAACCGCACAAGCACAGGAAAGAAATTTTACAAGTAAAAGGAAAACAAATAATCAGCAGTTTCGCAATAACAGGAAGCGCGCGACAGTCGTGGTTGCAGACTTTTTTTTTTTTCGTGCAGTGATTGCAATAACAGAAAGCACGCTGCAGTCCCGATTACACACATATTTCCATAAGTTCAGGGGAAAAAATCACAAAACAATTGAGTTAAAACACTTAAAACAATTGAAATGCCCCGAGTTTCATACCCCGAGCACCTCGGAAGCTGACGAACCGAGTGCTTCTCTGCTCACACTTCCCCCTTTCCGCAACACTCCCGTCTTAATAGATTATAGCAAACAAAACATTTGTCACTGCATCCCAAGCTTCACGAGAGAGAGAGAGGAATCTCTATTTCGGTGGCTTCATAACACCACCTCCCTGCACGGCATTCGTCGTCACGAAGTATACCCTACCAAATACGCCCTCAACTACACACACTTCTCATCCCCTTGCACCCATACCACATGCTATGGAAGTGCCACCTCACCCCAACCGCACCCGCCTTCCCAACCCAACCCCTGAGCAGTCGGACGGCCAGATGACTTACGGCCACGGAGCAAGAATATATAGGAGGCGAAACAGTCCATTGCGGCAAGCACGGGCGAGCGACCAGATAATGGAGAGTTTTAGCTGACCGTTTCTGGCGTTCCGCTCCGCTCCGATAGCTAGCGGGAGCACCACTGCGCTTGCGTGGCGCGCAAAGGCGCTTGCGGCGATACCGGAGCGGGGCCCCGCTCCGCTAACCGGGGCCTCTTAACGGACCGTCGCGGCAGCTTACGTTACCGTTCGGAATATCAACATGGCTGCCCCGCTATGCGAGCGCGCTCCCGCGAACTCCATTTCTTTAGGTGAAACGCGAGCGACGAAATCGCGAAAGCTCTTCCGAATAGGCCAAGGTGCCGCACTCCTCAACAAGCTTTAGTACGGAAGCGAAAAACGTCGCCCGAAGCGCGGGGCTGCTTCTATGCAGCGCCGAGAAAGACAGCCTTCTCTTGGCTATTCCAAAGTTTATCGGCTTCTTTAAAATAATGTAGAACAATTATACCGTGTAAGCGACTACATTGTTTTAAAAAGGTGAAATAAGGTACTAAACACGGTACTTTACATTACTTGACCGACCAAATTCCAATTCGTATCTTTACTTTGCGATGACGTTTTGGTTTACCCACGCACAGGGCACGGCCAGGGAGGCGAATCATTCCCCGTCGAGGGAGATACAGTAATCGCTTAGCTAAAAGCCTTTCTGCCGCTGACGCTCCGGTTGGGATTAGCTGGCCGTCGGGAGCATAGCGGAGCGTCAAAAACGGTCAGCTCTTTATACAATGAAAGCCAAGGCGGACTGCCAAGCTTCGTAGCTGCGACGGCGAAGGAGAGGGTAGCGGCACCAGATGGACGAAATGACAGCGGCCGCAATTCCTTCCGTGGCTGCGCAGTGCAATGCCGATCGCGGTGGCCCCGCAGTTTCTTCACCCGCGGCAGATGCCGCTAGCTTAACGTCTGGCAAGCACTTGTGACATTATCTTGCCGCGCTAGGAAGCTTCGTTTCCCCTCCTATCTTATCCTTGCTCCGTGCTTACGGCTACCTGGGCGACCAGCTCGAGCTGATTGATATTCCGGGCGGAATCAGACAGGCCGCTCGGGAACACAGGGAACATTTTCGCGCCTCTCTAGACAATTGCACACCCATTCCCTCGTCTGATTTTCGCTCCCAACAAGTCCCCCTCAGACAACTTATGGTTGGCAAACACCTTTTCCCTTATAAACGACCAATGAGTTTTCATTCTTCTCCTAATCAAGGCACACGCATAACCTGTGAAACTCCGGAAACTAGTGAACATATTCGTTGCACATGCCCTCTATTTAAGAACGAAAGACAGGTTCCACTCGATGCCCTTCCGGCCAACTTAAGACCAAATTCCTTGAATAATCTTTTCCATAAACCACACCTACACAAATAAGCAAAAAGTTTATATCGCAACCATCTATATCCCCCCTTTATTTCCCCCTCATACCCACTGTGCGCCATAGCTTCTTGTTATCTCTAGAAAGCCTGATACATTAGCAAGACAGCCCGGGGTTTTTCTTGTTTTAATAAACGTAAAAACTATCCCTAGGGCAACTTGGCCACACGCGCGTAGGCATCCAGGGCTAAGGACGTCCCACGGAAGAGAAGAACGGCTCAGCCATCTCAAATAAAACCTTTCCCCCACCACCTTCAATACCAACGACTGCGGTTGCGATAAATAATCAGCATCCTCTATGAGACATCACGTTCCTTTGTAGGGATTGGCCAAAAAGCTATAAACAAAGCTATAAACAGTTTATTTGTTACAACCTGCCTTCCACTCGAATCGGTAATTACTAAGTGATGGCGCGAAACTTACTTCATTATTTAGCTACGAGAAGGCATTTATCGTCGTTGCATGAGAACGACCAAGAAGCCATGTCAATCATATTGTATCAAACTGGAGTGCCCTCACATGAAGTGTGCCGATATTATAGAAACAGTTACTTCACAGCAGAAGTTGTCGAAATGCAAAAAAAGTTACCTCCTAGAAGAGTGTCAGCATTGTCCGTGAAATCGCGCTGTATTCGCGGTGGAGAGCAATGAACAATGGACAAACCGACAATGCACTGATTATCGTCGCCACTGTCTATGTATCACCAGCGTTGCTCGCATAATTATGCCGCGCGAAAGCGGGAAGTACGTGAAATTCGCTGAAGTACTTTCAAGTTCATCTGCGTGGTCGTCTCCCAGTTTTTATTTTAAGCGAATAAATAAAAATAGTACGGCACCTATAGCCCTTATTCACCGCTTTTAGAGATCTATAAATTGTACGTAACGCGCCAGCCACATTTGCGGTGCGTTAAGACGTGCTACTATCTGCGAGAACTAAGAAACGACTTTGAAAGAAGTTGAGCTCATCACCGTCCACATATTGTATGTCCACTGCAGGACGAAGGCGCTTCTCATGCGCTTCAAGCTGTTTCTATATTGTCTTGTACGCTATTTGGCACCAATATATTTATCACCCCACTATTGAATTATCGGTCTTCCTAACTTCACGTCCTGTCTCTTGCTAGTTACCCAGAAGGCGCAGTGGTTGTCAGTTCTCCAGTGACGCCGGACTCCAATTATTTTTCTCAAAGGGGCCATGTAGAAAAAAATACAACTTTGTTCAATTTTGAAAGAACTAGGCTCCAGTACTTTACTCAGCTTCACTTCAGCCACAAAAGCGGTGCTAAAAAAAAAAAAAAAGCGAGAAGTATAAAAGAATCAAATTTCGCGCTTCAGTGACGTCATGGGCAGGAGTGACGTCACATGGACCAGTACGAAAACCCATTTTCATTGTGTCAACTGCCCGTTAGCATTCAAGTGATGCGATCAAATGGTACTACAGGCCAAACTACAATCGTCCGGTCATGTGTCTTAGCGATGGTTTAGGTCGACGGCCACTAATCGCACAAACGAGATTTTGTGACGTCATAGAAAAGTTGCCCGAAAGTGACCAGGGAGTCGCCACTGCTTCACGTATTTTCTTTAAGGTCTTTATTATTTGTTCCAAGTTTGCGATGAAATTGGAATCATTGTTGTCGGGACCAAGCAGTCCTTCTGATGGACCAAACCTGTATTTTTTGTTCATGGACCGTTTAATTTGAGCTGTAATGCTTCCCACCCCTTGTTTGCTTCCTAATCCAAGACTCTAGTTCCAGATCCCTTAACGTTACTCCTGTCGCTCTCCCTTTCACAGTCCGTTGGGTCGACCCAAGTTTCTTTGGAAGTACTTAGTCATTCTTAAAGTATCTGCCCCACAAGCCTTCACCGAGGATTGGCGGTACATTGACGGTACACTCTTCAATAACGTTGTGTCAAATACATATAAGATGCAGGGGAGGGCTTTGCAGATACTTCAACATCGACACGACCTCAAAACGGCGGCATATTCGATCAAGAAGAAATGCTCGAACAACAGCCGGAACAGTTTGTGACGCCCAATAAACATCGCCGTGGGATTCATTCCTTTGTATACAAAAAAGACGAATGTTCTTGTTCATGGATCAGAGCGGATATTTAAACATGAGCTGCCGCAATTACAGCTGGGCGCTCGTGTTTCAAACCACTCTGCTTATAAAAATTAAGGCAAGAGATTCAAAAATAAATTGGGGGAGGCGCACACTTTGTAACGACAACTTAATAATACAGCATAATTGGAAGCGGAGGAGAGCTTATACCCTCGCCATCTCCATCCTCATCCGCGGTAACAAGGAGAAATGAGTTCGAAGAACTGAGCCCTCGTATCAGCGGCGCGGTGCCGTTCGCTGATCCGTAATTTGATTACGGCTGCCATGATTGAATTTGTTCCAGGCTTTCAAGCTCATCGTTCAACGGCGGTCTGACAGCGCATCCCGGCCTGGATGATGCGATCGCGTACCCTTCGGATAGTAAAGGAAGGGAGGCGGTGCACGGAACCCAGGCGGGAGACGACGGCGACGGGTTTATGGGCGCGTTCAGCGAGCCTGAATGAATGCGATAAAGGCAGTTTGATCGCCACCTAGGTTATGACGCTCGAATTGGTTTTCTTGGGGCGAAAAATATAAAAAAGGGGGAAAAGAAAAACTCCGATGACATCTAAGAACTTCTTACGAGGTGTGGATGCACAAGCATTATTGTCCAACTGAACGCCGCTGAGTGCTCCTTTTAGTGTTCGTTGCGAGTAATGGTGCTCGTTGCGCCACTGGTGAGGTCAGCGGAGTGTTGCTTCATATGACGTGTCGCTGCCGCGCAAAACCGCACTCACAGCCACAACTGAACTCTCTCCGCTCTACACAAGGCCCATGCTTTGGTATCAGCACTGTCCTTTACTTGTGTTTTCATGAAAGCGAAGCTCGTATTATGGAACACTTCACAGTCGCAAAAGCCCTTTCTCAGCTATGCCAACGTCTATGCCAACTTCGAAGCCGTCTCGGCCGCTCCGTGTGCCATTTAACGCTTTCGCATGAAAAAGAACACCGTGAAAGAATTCAGGGGTCGTATTTTCTCAATCATAGGAGGTGGGGCTTAGCTATCCTGGATCGGGGAGCAAGCTCGAGTGGAAGATATCATAGTTCAAATTAACAAGAAGAAGTGGACTTGGGCTGGCTGTGTAGTGAGACGATTGATTGATTGATTGATTGATTGATTGATAGTGGGGGTTTAACGCGCCGACGCAACGCAGGCGATGAGGCGCGCCGTAGTGGAGGGCTCCGGATTAATTTCGACCACCTGGGGATCTTTATCGTGCGCCGAAATCTCGTACACACGGGCGTTTTTGCTTTTCGCCTCCATCAGAAAAGCTGCCGCCGCGGCCGGGAATCGAACCCGCGACCTCGTGCTCAGTAGCGCAACGCCTTAGCCACTGAGCCACCGCGGCGGGTGTGTAGTGAGACGAACTGACAACAGGTGGACCACGAGACTAACGGAGTGGATACAGAGAGACGGCGCTAGAAGAAGGGAAGGACATTAACTCGATCGAGAGACGAAATAAGAAAATTAGGATGCCAGGAATGGACTCGGGCAGCGCAGGACAGGAGCGGGTGGAGGTCAATTGGAAAGGCATTAATACTGTAGTGGACCTGAATAGGCCTTTTATTATTATTATTATTATTATTATTATTATTATTATTATTATTATTATTATTATTATTATTATTATTACTATTTTTCTAAAGGGTAGATATGGAAGTTTCAGTGAGAGGGCGCTGTCATTGAGTGGCAATGATGGGATGCCATTCACGACAGCCGCAATAACACTTGAAGACCGCGAATGACGGTTTCGCATTCCGCGCGCTGGTGTAGGTTGACCTTGGCCAGCCTGCGTAGGGATGATGACGTAAGCCACTTCGCTTTGTGGGTAGTCTACGAGGTGTCATAGCCCTGATTACGGTCTGCAGTACGTGTAAACAAACAAACAAACAAACAAACAAACAAACAAACAAACAAACAAACAAACAAACAAACAAACAAACAAACAAACAAACAAACAAACAAACAAACAAACAAACAAACAAACAAACAAACAAACAAACAAACAAACAAACAAACAAACAAACAAACAAACAAACAAACAAACAAACAAACAAACAAACAAACAAACAAACAAACAAACAAACAAACAAACAAACAAACAAACAAACAAACAAACAAACAAACAAACAAACAAAGAAGCAATCAAGCAATCAAGCAAACAAACAAACAAACAAGCAAGGAAGCAATCCGGCAAGCAAGCAAGCAAGCGAGCCATCAAGCAAGCAAGCAAGCAAGCAAGCAAGCAAGCAAGCAAGCAAGCAAGCAAGCAAACAAACAAACAAACAAACAAACAAACAACCAAAATAACAAACAAAGCAAGCAAGCAGGCAAGTTAAAAACAAACAAACAAACAAACAAGCAAACAAACAAAGCAAGGAACCAACCAGTAAATAAATAAAAAGCAACTTTTGTCTTCAAAATCTAGCATGAGTGTGCGATAATAAGATTTGCGTCATAGATCATATGTAAGTGTTTGTACGGGAATGCTTGGCCGCAGTTAAAAGGACGACAAATTCTGTAAGTACCATTGCCGTCGTAGCATACACGCCATAACATTGATTGAACCGTGCCGTTCTTTCAGCCATGTCATCAATGCTCTAAACAATACAGCTGCTTGAGTCCTTACCACATTGAAATCAGTATATCAAGTTTCGATGAAGAACACGGATTCAGCATTTTATTTGTCAACGACCACAGATTCCTCTTATAGCGGGGCAATACCAAGAAGAACCCTCCGAGAGTCTCTTTTCCCGCAACAAGGTCCTGTTGACAGACCAAACCAGACGGCTTCTTCCGCTCGCTTTGTCTTCCACTCAGGTTGGCCAGGTTGGGTTTAGTAGTTCCGCTATTTCGTTTACTTTGCACTATTTCATGTCACCAACTTTTGTTTACGCAACCTGGAAAAATGGCTAGTCCCCGTTCACGTATGCCTCTGGGAAACCTCAGATCAACGTCGAAAAGCGAGCCGACGTCAAGAGACACATATTTGCTCTTAAACGTCCGATCAATACCACAGAAACCCGGTTGGTGGGTCGTCTCCTCGACTGCAGGAATAACGAGAGAAAAAAAATTCACGCATCTCCACGAACTGAATCATGACGAGCGGGCGAAGCACTGGGGATCGTTCTTATCGTAAATCACCCGTGGCATTGCCTACTCGCGCATGTAAATGAGTGACTACGCGTGTGTACAGTATATAAAATTCCAATCCAATCCAATCCGATACAATAATTTAATCCAATCCATTTCAATCCAATCCAATCCAATGCTCCTCGCGCATGCGCAATACTGTGTACACGGACGCCAAGCCCCGGACAAAGCGAGGTCTTTGGGTGCTTCGCCCCTAAAAAAAATACAGAAGTCGCAGCGAAAGCTTTCGAAGTAGGACGTGACGGGATTTGATAGCGGCCGCCGAGGAAAGGTCGACAACAGAGGAAGCGGTGCGCGTCGCGGCGGGTAAACAAACAAGCCACATCTGCACGGAGAGGGGCGGTAAATAAAATTCCCCCGGACTGCCGGCCGGCTTCGCGCGATAGAAGCAGGAGAAACATTTTCTTTCCTCCATGTCGCAGCGCTAAAAGCGGTGGTTGGAAAAGGAGGCGGGAAGGGCGGAGGGGAGAACCGGAAGTGGGAGGAAGGCGTAAGGAAACGCGGACGTGGCGTCCGAGGCCTCCTTCCGTCGAAACGGAACCATCAAAGAACGTGGCAAGAAAGGACCACACGTTAAGACCGACACGCTCCGCCTGAAATAGCGGTAATCGAATGAGCCCCTATTGCGAACGAGTGTTGTGTGTTTTTGTACGAGTTGCGTGCGTGGGTGGAGGACAAACGTTATTCCTACGGATCAACTTTGCTGCCTGCAGTGATTCCAAGAGTCCGGTAACCTTGACTTGGGCGGGCATCCCTCCTTCTCCCATTCTGCCAAGCCTGATTTCGGTTCCGCCGCCTCGAACGAGTACAACAATGAAAAAGAAAACACGAAGGGAAGTTCTTTTGTTCGGCTAAATCGGCAAGTTTTGCTGACACGGAAACAACGGGAGGCCACGACACGGATAAGACGTGACAAGCTTCTTCGAGCATCCAAGCGTCCACACGTCGGATGCGGATTCCCATTGTACAGAAGAAATATGGGATGACTGTGGCAGGAATTAACGACCCCTGATCTTATTATGGGAGGGCTAAGGGCGTTAAGCGAAGCTTGGCTTTAATGAAGGGCTTTACGCGGCTGTATTAATCTTCCTTTTTGCAGTGTCCTGCATCATTTAGGCGGCAATTTCGGGGATGGTTGAAAATTAAACTTGCCCCCGCGAAGGCTGCGCATGATAAATGACGCGCCGTATTCGATTGCGTTAACTCAGATCTGAGGGAAAATACTACACGGTGTACTGATGAATGCCGTACCATGTACCAAATTCGCGACTTTAAATTTACCAGCTACAGTCATCCGGTAACACTGATGAGTAAGATGAGTAACTGCCGCTAAGCTTTTTCACCCTTCTGTTTTCGTGGCACGCTTTCGTGAACAGAGTAGTGGTTTAACTGATTGCACGTCTACAGTGGACGATTAAATACATAAATCAATAGTCTTGCGTCTATCGTGGTCGTGATGCCAAATTTCATAAATATACTGAGTCTCAGTGATTACATTCCTGTTAGTTTCAACTTTTTTAGGATCGGTGATTGATGACTTCGTGGCCCTCTATCCAAACCTGTAAAACCACCCAGGGCAGAAACAGACAGACGAGCAAGAAAAGGCTAGTGAAACGAAGTTTTCGCATTACATGAATAGTCGCGGTGAAGTTTGTTTTTGTCGCCGCACATGAACGAATTTACGTCCAAACAGTGCACCGGGTCATGAGGAGGAAAAACAAGTTTGGGTGAGTGAAAATAAAACTGCTTTGCTCCGATAACAGTGACACCAATTTGACCGCAAAGTTCAAACAAATAATTGAGACAATAAAGAAAACATATGAAGCAGTGGCGATTCCATAGACACTTTTCGGCGATTTCTCGTGACGTCACAGAATCTTGTTTGCGCGATTGCCTGCCCCTGATCTAAGCAACCCCCAAGAAACCCGATTCAGCGATTGCAGTGAGGACTCTACTTCCGTTTGATAGTATCACTTGAATGTTAACGCGCGGTTAACACACTGATCCCTACGCTTTTAGTGCTGGCCCAGATGACGTCACTCGTGCCCATAATACGCCACTGCAGCGCGAAATTTGAACGGTTTGGAATAGCGCTGCGCGTTTTTTCGCTTAATAAACACTTTTCGTGGCTCAGATGGAGCTGAGAGAATTACAAAAGGCTAGTTTTTTTTAAATTATATAAAGTTGTTTTTTGTCTTCATGGACCCTTTACATAGCATGCGCACAGAACTTCTCTTTCATTACTCCTTCGTATTGTTAAGACATGAAAAGCATGTGGGTGCAATGTATTACATTTTGAAACTTTCTCTTTTGCCTTAGGGCAATCAATTTCTCGCAAAAAAGGAAAGAAATGTGGTTCGTATTCACGCTAGGACACTTTTTTCTGATAAGAATAGAAAGGAAAGAATTGACTACATGTAGCAATTAAAAATGCGCATGTCATGGCGCTGAACTACAATAGACTTATAAAGTCGTTGAAGCGTCATGGCCGCACTTTCAAGCCTTTGAAAGAGGAGGAAATACGGTGGCTATCCGTCATGCCCACAAATTTCCACAATACAATATCTTGACCTACTGTAATAAGACAACTGTAATAAGGGCGGCTATTGCACACTGCTCCACTTACCCTGACTCCCCCCCCCCCCCTCCCCCACCGCCCTTACACCGCCAAAAAAGGCGCCAGCAAGGTTTCTGTAGCAAAACCTGTCCCCCTACAGTTTTTGAATTCTGGACCTCCTCATATGCACACTGTATGTTGTTTCCTTTGTGATCAATAAAACACCATCGAATCGAATCGAATCGAAAGCTTGGCGTAGGCATACTACCAAAAAACCTAGGAAATAAACAACAAAAGTTGAAAATTGGCAGTTGCTTTCCACCAAGCTGCTCGTCAAATGGACGCGCCTGATGTAAGCATTTGCTTCCCACTGTCTTCATAATATTTTGCCGGCTCGTCAGAAGGTGCTACCTTTGCAGTGCGCGCCACCGTTTCTTTGGAAAATAGGGTTTTTAGCATCACATTTGCTCCATTTCATGGCAGCATGAAGAGATACATGTTGCTCTGAAGGAAGCAGGCGTGAAGATAATCCACCAGTTGAATCAAAGTGATCACGTTCTAAGCAGGCGCACAACAATACACAAGCAAATAGGATTTAAAGAAAGATAGAGAACAATCTTTAATGAGACTGGCGATGTCAGCCGAGATAAGCTGCCTGGCTTGCTACGCCAGATGAATGCAGTGACAATAATGATTATAATGATGAAGAGGAACACATATGATATTAACTATTTACAGAGTATGCATGATCAAGACCTGTGTCTTTTAGGCACGCGAATAAAGATTTTTCAGCATGAGGCACGTTTGGAAGAATTCCAGGGACCTAATACGTCTCTCAGTTCTAGTCCTACGGAGAGCGGCCGGTCCAAATACACTGCGAGAGAAACTATTTGCGTACTAAATGGCGCGCAATCCCAGATGAGGTGTGCTCGATTAAAAGAACCTAGGCTACCTACGTGGCATGATCGATGTCTTTATCTGCGCCCATATTCTACGCCAGCTCCCGTACCAATCCTTCATAAGAACTGAAACTTGCTAACAATTTTTTGTGAATAAACTTCGAAACTCGAAGAGCGCCCGCCGCGGTGGCTCAGGGGATGAGGCACTTAACTTGGCACGAGGTCACGGGTTCAGTTCATGCTGACTAAGGCCTTTTTTTCTGATGGAGGTTTAAAAAGCAAAAGAACCACACATTTATCAATCCCCACGTGGTCTCCACTACGACGTGCCTCATAGCCCGGGGGTGGCGTCTGTAGCCTAACTTGAATGTAAGCTTAGAAGTACCGCGACTGTTACAATTTTTGGCTCTTGAGTCAGTTTCATGGTCCGCCGGTTTTTTTCTGTCTAACCGTTGGTCGGTCAGCACGTGTAACCGTTTTGCTTTCTTTCTAGCCGTTTTCCCGCAGTATTGGCGTTTATTTGATACAAACGAAGAACGGCGGAGAGAGCGAGGAGAGGGGATGGGGGAGGGGTATTCAACCAAACCGAGAATAGGGGAATGGGGGGGGGGGGGGGTGGAGGAGGAGGTTGGTGGGATGGAGGTTGGCGGCAATTTATTATTACAGATGTGTCACATAACCCGAAGAAAGCTCTCAACACATCGGCCCTCATCACCTGCGTTATTTCCCCCCTCTGATAATTTATTAAGTACAGTTTAAGAATGCGTAGTTTCAAGCAAACACAAATTGCAAGGCTGTATGAATTTTGCACAAGGACGCAGGTTTTTAGAGCACTAGAGCTAAAGTACAACCACACCAGCCCTTGTTCCAGCAACTCCGCCTCTAGCGCAGTACTCGTTACCCCGAGTACCTGTGATATCCATGCCTTAGCACTACGCGCTCACAAGCACGTTGCTCGGTACATTAAATTAATTCACTCGAATAAACTACGAGAAAATGCTGCCGAGCACTGCGCATGGCAATGCTCCGTCGTTCATCCCATCCTCCGAACCACATTTCCCTGCCCAACGCCTAACGTTCAAACCCTTTCATGTTTAGAACGGCTCGCTCAATCGTCCTACCATGCAACGCGCCACAAGTTATCCCCTACCGGTGCTTTATTCCAGCTTTTCGCAAGAATAACTCACTCATCATTACATCAGTATTTAAAACGTCTAACGCGTCAGATAGTCGAACGCGCCGAGAAGCGAAGGCAAGTAAAGTAGTATGCTCCGTAAAGGAAGGAAACCTCTTTAGGGCTCACGGAAGCATAATTTTCCTGATCGGGACCACGGACAATGGCGCAGCAGCGATCAAGTCAACCGCTGCTGCATAATAGTCGGATGCCGAAGCACAACCACAAAGCAGGGTTCCCGGCGTCGCTTAGATTCCCTTTTAGCAGCGCGTCTACCCTCTCCGCTTCTTACCTTGCAACGCAACCTCCAATCGGTGCCGAGAACAATATCAATGTCGAGAGCGGCCGCGGTAAAAACACACCCCCTTCTCTTTCTTATCAACAAGGACGGCCGAAAAGCAAAAGCAGACAACAATGGTCCACTGTGCATCCTCGTGCCAAGGGAGCGAATAGAGAAACGGGTCTGTATTCCCCTTTTTGTGGCAAGGTCATTCGGATGCATCGGCGGTCAGATAAGCAGCTCTGTCGGAGCAGCCAGCAAAACAACCACAAATGACGCATGCAGCCGCCCTGTGGAAGGGCCCCTCTTAAATATCCCCCGTCACATCCTCCACTGGGAGGAAGGACAGAGTCGTACGCTTCGTGGCCTAAATGCGACCGGCAGAGAGCCCAACCACGTCGTTACGACGACATCCCGTTCATCACTCAGCGCGGTGGCCATGGAAGCGGCGGTAACTAGTATCGGCCGCCACTCGCTCTTCCTACCAGGGTTTCCCCCGCTGCTGCTTTCATTCAGGCTAACCAAAAGAGCGTACTTTTTGGGCTTCGATGTCAGGACGTAAACGCCGCGTCTTCCATCTCCCCACTGCACGAATGGACGCGAAAATGGAGGCCTTCCGTCTTGTCACACTACCAGTAGGTATGTGCATCAGGTCCGTCCATTAACTACGGCTCTGACCGTCTAAGAAGCGCCTAAGAAGACGGACAGCGGTTGTGAACGTCTTTTCTTCCCTTTTTCGCGTGTTTGGCGCTGACCGTTCAAATCGGTCTCGTTTACTTCTCGCTGCAGTTTTTATCAAAGGGGGTTGGGGGCGGGCGCTGGGAATACACCTCGTCCAAGGAAATTGCCATTCATTGAATTGGAATAGCGCTGCTCGCACATACCCATCAACATCGGTGTACATGATCAACCATCATTTATTTGCTCTTTTTTCATAAAGAGGAACGTGCAACGCTTGTTTCCCAGTAGGAGTGTCGCTTCGTAAGGACTCTCAAGCAATATCTTTAGCCTGAATGTTTTAGGAATTACCGTTCTCTTGGTGCCGCTGAAGTTGAGTACGTCTTTTAATAGGGCCTGAAGCAACACAAATTTCATCTTCCATTTAAAATTGCCCCTGCCAGATGAGCCCATAATGCGTAAAGGTATCAATATTAATGTACCGACGTATGTCTTTGACGCGTAGAAGTGTGAAAAGAACTGCCTGCATCGGTAGGTTGCAGTGCTGCTCTGTGGGTATACAGCACTGTGCGAGTTTTGGTACTCGCACGAAACTAAAGATAAAACCGGGCGTAAGCGTTGCCCGATATAACTCTGTGGGTATACGCCATGCCATCTCATTACGCTTGTTACGAATCGAATGTGGTGTGTATGTTGACGCGGCGCGCAGGCGTAAGCAGCACGCAACGCGACGACACGCCGTACAACTTCTCTGTAGGGCATCTGTAATGTGAGGGGAAGACCCCTTATACGATTGATCCGTTCACGTCGGTACACGCTGTGCCGCTCATGAGACACCGAGAATACGGGCCAGCCAGAACCCTCTTGCGCATGCATGGGCTTGCTGTGGCGGCTGTTCGCGGTGCCTCAGTATCGCGTCTCCGACACTGCGAGAGTGCCTTTGCTTGTGTGTTTTCTGCTTCGAACGTTTCGGCGCTTGTTTTGACCATTTTGATCCCTTTGTGAGCGTTCTGAGCGCTTATTTTGACCGTTTAATCTCTGTCGACGACAGCAGTGCGTATTAGGGCTCTGCTGAGTACGTTTCTCTGCCCGTTCAAGTTGCCATGTTGCAAGCACGTGAGTGTGCTGCTGCCTGTATCATCACTCTTCTCTACTCGCTATGCATTAAACCAGTTAAGTTTAAACCAGTTAAGTTAAACCAATGCTTTGCCTCTTCGTCGTCGTAGCGGAGGCAACTCTCCCGCAGGCCGCTCGCCACCCACGATATTGCGACGTGACTGAGGGCCTTACTTGCACATTTCTGTCCATGCAACTCGCGCAACGTAAGGAAGCTTTGACTTTGAGCCTAACGACATGCCAAGCCACAGGTCTGACTTCGTTAAAATATAAGCGCAATGCCAGGCCGAACGTCATAGCGTTATTCTGTACACAGCTGCGTTTTATGTGCTACTCCGTGGGTTTATAACGCTATATCAGTTTTTGCGCACGTACGAAAAACACAAAAAAAGTTCGACCAACTAGAGGCCAACTGCATCAAGGTAAAAGTTATTCAGCTTTTAATACCTGTTTAACGTCCCTTCTCTAAACGTTTCTTCAATTTGCATATGGTCATTTGAGCGTTAAATGATAGAAAACATAAATGTTTCGGGTATTAGCATATCGGTCACGTCCGCAACTTTTTTTAGGTTATACTACATGGCAATATTCAGAGCGAATAAATTGAACTCACTCCCTCTTTTCTTTCCCCCATATTTTCTGTATAAAGAGCAATCCAAACTTAACGTAAACAAATGTGCTTACATCACCATTTCGTGCTTCCAAGTCGTCTTCGTAAACTCGTTAAAAAAAATACACATCCTCTCGCTGTTGGTACAAGCTAAACTGAGAATTTCTTACATCTCTGTTTCGGCCACGTAGCCTCAGCTTCGCGCTCGCATGAGAAAGAAACGGAACCAGAGGCATCGTCAAAAACCGCGCAGCCGGAAATGCCGGTTCGGCGGTTTGGCGCAGCAAAGGCACAGGTTTTCCATGCGCAGTCGGCGCGAATAAAAATTCCCGCACTTCACCAAGCCCCAAACCGCGCGCTCCAGAGTTTCCACCATTTCCAGGCCGTGCTCACTCTTCACCGCAAGAGCTAGTATATTCCCAACTGTACGCGGCGACACAACTAAGCGCGCATAACTCATTCCGCCGAGAGCCGTCGTAAAAGAAAAAAAAATTCGAATCCCGGCAGGGAAATAGTTAAAGCTCAGCGGGGCTCGTAAACAGTGCGCAAAACTTCCTCTAGAGGGCACTTAGTCGAGCGCAACCTCAATCTAATCGCAATTCACCAGGCCCCGGAATAATTTAAGCCGCTCAAGCAACAACATTTTCTGAAAGAAGGGTTTAAACGAAGCGGCTCCTGCGAAAAGGGTGACGAAACGCTCTTACCCTTCTTTGCTTCGACCCCATTTTGTTCCGGTACGCTGCGGGGATGAGGTGATGAGCTCTTTGTTTTGCATTGTGTGCTTGCCCACCGAGCGGTAGGGATTGTGTCGACTATGAATGGTTTTTTAAGTAGCACGCCGTAAACGATTCTTTCCCTCGTGGCGTTGTTACCAGACCGATTAGGAAATGTGCGCTCTAACGCGCGGAGAGGCGTTAGAGTTAAGTAAGCAGGGAATGGATAGAAGTGAAGACACAGTTTTAGTTAACATCCGTAAGTCGGATTTTAACGAACTTGAAGGAGCCTGTAAGCAAGCGAGAGACTTGCACAACAAGAATGCGAATTCTCTGTGATGAATTAAAAGCAAAAGAAAAACAATCAAACTGAGTGATAACTACGAAGCAACATTTCTTCAAGACGTGTCAAGTTTTTGTCTACAATACTTTATGTAAAAAACCTCTACGGGAAAGAGGGCTGTCCATCTTTTTCATATTTTATTATACTCGTGTTTTTTTCGCTGTTTGGTCACTGTTGCTAAATACCCAAAAGCCCGTTGTGTTTTGCACGAATGCAGTAACGTATCTGCAACTAACTACATAGTGATAGTTTCTTCGTGGTTAAGAACAAGGATCGTAGTAGTTCAGAGCGAACTCATAACGCAGCCTCCGTACCGTTTCGTACAAATGTGACCGCATCTCATTCTTTCGTCCTGCGGGCCGGCGGTGTTGAACTACTCCCAGTAGGCCGAGAACCAATGGGCGCAAGAGGAGTAGAAAGTTCGGGCGAGCCTTTCTGGCTCTTTGCCCATTGTGGGTCTCTTGTGAGGACCGCTCTCTTCTGGGAGTGCGTCAGACAGAATAAAGTACAACGGAAGCATAGTCCGCCAGGGCCATCACAAAACAAAAATAGACAGAAAACCGCGAGGCACACTCATCATTCTTCTTCCTTTCCTTTTTGCCTCCCTCTTTCGTAACCATCTGTTTATTATTTTTCTTAGTGGTCTCTTAAACGTGGAAAGAAGCGTCCACTGGCGCATTAGAACTGACTTGCACTATAGCTTTGCACTGAAGAAACCAGCCAGCCGTCTTTAAGTCTGCTTTTATTTGTTTTAATCCTAGTATTGAAGCTACTCTGTGTTTTAGTGAAGTTGCCGTAACGGTGGCCTTTGTCGAAGGGGATTTTGTCGGGGGCGGAGCCGAACAGGAGGGGTTGTGCAGTGCGCGCGCGGAGTACAAACAGCTGACTTTTTTTGGAAGAACCTGCCGTGTTTAAAAAAAGATAATTCTTTAATGGTGTATACTCCCGTTTAACACGCTGTACAGGTTTACTATTAAATGGCGAGTTTCTATTCGAGTGATTACACTGCTAACATTATATTCGAGAACAGAAACTACGAGGTCCACTTAAGCACTTGTTCGGGCCTACTGGTTGCGAAAGCAATTGTGTTTTTCCGCGTTTCACTGTCGCGAGGCACGTGCGGCAGAATTGAAAACCTTGCGACGTTCACCGTCTAGAATTCTTACGCAAGGAGGTATGCAGTGCAGTCGGCTGCTAGCATCGTATCGTTGAACACCGTCGATGAACACACGACCGAGAAGTTTTTTCTACAAATGCTTTGACGAACCCGGTCGCTGTCGCTTGATACGTGACTCCCCGGTGCTGTTGGTGGAGCTCTTCTGTCACGCCTGTGACGTCCCGTCTTGGCCTGTGTTTGCGTATCTCCTCGTCTTCGTGTTGTTTTATGCGTTTACGCGCTGCCGGGTCCGCTTTCTTCATCGTTAGTGTTTTCGGGACGCGTTTTTTGGATAATGTTGTTGTGCTTCTTGGCTCGTTTCACCACATTTATTCACTCTCGCAACTTTTCGGTTGTGAACTGCGCGGTAGGTCGTGTTTTGAAAGCGTTGATATCGAATCTGACAAAGCGCTGAGGAAGCGGAAGCTGCAGAATCAATGGTAACACTTCCGTTCTCTTGCGACTCTCTGCAGGCGGTTTCCACCGCTTTGGGCTTGTGCGCATTTCTCCTGCGTTTTATTTCTCATGCACGTGCTAGTAAAGCGTCACAGCGAATGACAATTTATTGTCGTCCTTTTCGGAATAGCCTTTTTTTCATTCAATGAGTCACTTAAAATAACTTGTTCGAGCGAAGTCCACACTTACATCATAAGGTCTTCCATCACGATTCCATTCCACTCGTTATGCTCTCCGGTTTACCCGCAGCAGTAAAGACACAGAGACACAGGCACTGAGGTCTGATGAGAAGTTACGTGCATATTTACGTATTTACGTATGCCACAAAATGCCTTAAACCCAAAGAGATTTTGGTATATATATATATATATATATATATATATATATATATATATATATATATATATATATATATATATATATATATATATATATATATATATATATATATATATATATATATATATATATATATATATATATATATATATACGATAATATGGTTTGGAAATGAGGGGCTCGTTAGGAGAAAATACAGAAAGAAACGCCGGCAGTCTACAATGCCAAAGAAGGCATAGGGGAATGGTTAGACTATTTTTTACCGTTAGTGACGTTACATTTTTTATTATAATTACATGAGAAAGAAAGAAAGAAAAACACGCGCCCAGAGTGGGGACCGAACCCACGCCTTTCGATTAGAGCTCGAATGCCTTACCAATGCCGGCGTTTCTTTCTGTATATATATATATATATATATATATATATACAGTAAAGCCCGCTTATATCGAACATCGCGAGGATTGTAAAATAGTTCGATCTAGCAAAAATTCTATGTAGAAAGTGAAGCAAAATATGAGAGCAATGAGAGCAATCTTATATGAGAGCAATCTTGCCGACGGAGTCACGAGCTAACGCTGAGCTCTTACCACCCGGCAGTTTACTATTGATACGACACTTTCTCGGAAAGAAAACAATAATTTATTGGGGACGGAAGAACTGCGTGAGTGTAGCCGGCTTCTTGGAGCGCAACGCGTTGCTGGTGACTGCTTGCTCCACGGTATTTAAACAGTCGACAAGCACAACACCGCTGCCCTCAATGGCACTGCAGTATCGCCGTAGCAGGGCCACGGCAGCGACGGCTTCGCTCGTGCTCGGAAGCGGTACGGAGTCCTCGGCGTCTTCGGAGACAAGCCTGGATACAAGCGAATAACGCCGAACCCAGCGAACCGAGCGAGTGCGCGCAGCGAGTGGCGCAGACTTGAAGTTCGGTGACACCGCAGCCCGCAGCGCCCAATGTGGCGCTTCCGGCTCCAACGGCATGCATGCGTGGAGCTGGTCCACTCTGACACGGCCGATTTGGAAGGGCCCGAGCTCGCGCGGGAGTCGCAAGCGACACCCGCCCCACCGCTGCGCTCTGATGTATTGCGGGAAAGCCTGCCGCATGCCTAAAAAGAGCGAAAAATCCCGCGCGGGAGAGTTCGATATGTCCATTGTCAGCAGCAAAATTGCGTTCGATATAAAAAAGTGTTGAATGCATATAGTTTTTACCAAAATTATACAAGGGTTCGATATAGGCAATAATTCGATATATCCGTGTTCGATATAAGCGGGCTTTACTGTATATATATATTTAGGCGCAGCAACAAACAACAAAAAGTGTGGAAGAATACTGGAATTTTTTTGGCTGCACAAGTCCACCGTAACGCTCGGTTTTTCTTCTAGTATACGCACAGTCATCAGCACGATTTTATTCGATATTATGGTGAGTGCATAGCTCCAAGGAAAGATTTCTGCGCACATTTGAAGGTCACGGCGCACCATCGTTGCCATCATTATGACCCACGTCTCAGCAATTGGGGGCGACTCACTGTTCCTGAGGTTACTCTGCGGAATAATCACGCTCGTAACAAGCACTGACGCTCATCCCGCTGCTCACTGGCGTGGGGAAGGAATGATGGGAGAAAGCGAAATCTCGTTCGTAATGGGTCATTCCGTTCCTAAATGCAAATAGTTGCGTCATCCTCCTACCCACTACCCTGAAAACACGAACGACCAGACTTTACATTATTCTCCTTATCACAGCAAATAAAGCTACAAAAGCAGGCATGAACCTAACATTCTTTCACATATGTCATAACACCTTTAACTTTTATAACCACCAACATTCACGTTCACTCATCTCATTCCTCAAAAGAAAACTTTTGTTGTGCCTGTAAAGGGTGCACCACCGCACAAAGAGTAGTGCGGCGGTGAAGCCAACGTTAGTAATATACGTGGAAAACGATTGCTTCTTGCGTTCCGGACAGTCAACGGCGAGCTCGGGACTGGTTCTTAGTGTCTCTAATGAAGAGCGGTACTGTGAAGCCGCTCCTCCAATCAGTGAACAGAGCGTCACCTTCTGGATGGTAATGAGCGGATCGTGGCAATAATGACGGTGACCATACATCACGGCGTGTTCGATGTACATATAAAATGGCAGAACACTTGTTGTTTTGAGTCAGCTTACGTTACAATCTGGAATAAGATGGTGCTGGATGGTGAAGTCCATAGTTTCTTTCGTAGTTCAGTCGATCCCGTAGTCCTAATCTGGGAGGTGATGATGTTGGTCGGAGAAACAGCGGGAAATTGTCGCACCAATGTGAAGGAATATGCTGCTGAACTTATGTTAGTAAATATAACTAGAGAAGGTGACTAGAACTTTCTAAGAATGTGAAGGCAAAAGCCTAGTTGAACCTTCTGTTTATCTGCTGTTGAACCTTGTTTTAAACTTTCGTGTCGCTCTCGTCGGGCCGCAGCCGCAGCTTAATCCATAGCCGCTTCCGCCCAACGGCGGTTACGACCAGCAACATTTCGAGATACTCTAGCCTATCCCGCCGTGGCGCATTTACTCGGTCTTCCCCGCCAGCCACTATGGCCTGATGCGTCATCACCCATAGCGACGTGGATTGAAGCTCTGAGCTCACGGTGCGACTTATGCGTTCGCGGTCCCTTACTCAGAACTCTCCTCCGGCGCTGCAGTTCCGATTTACAGTGCGATTATGTGCACCTCACAACAATTTTTGCACCTTACAACGCGCTTGCTTGAAACATAGATCTAAGGCTTTCACGTCAAGAAGATGAGGAAATGCGGAAGGTATGCGTTGGCAAACACAACAACAGTTTACAAGCGCATTGGCTGACCTAAAAGAGTTTCAGAAATGAAGTAAGAAGAAAGAAGATTTAACGGCTCTAGAGAGGACTCCACAACGTGAGATCGATCCACCACCTTTTTTTTTCTTGTCGCGCTTCATACTTATGAGGATAAGATTTTGTGACGGGGGCCGTAAACTCCTTTGTGTTTATTTTTCCTGGTTTATCGCTTTTCTTATCTACCCCCTATTTTGACATCTATGGACTCCACGGGTTTCGAAGCAAACTCCGTCGACTGATTTCAGCAACGACGCTTCCTCCGTACGAAGCATTATGTTCTACTGTTCCATTACATCTTTTCCAGGGCTGACGAACACGACGAACAGCGAATGACCGGAGACAGACGACAAAAGCAAATTCCTTGGAGGTCCTCCAAGAATTGCTAACAATAACTAAAAAAATTCTACTGATGTACCTCTGAGAACATACTCAGGTGCATTGAACTTGGCCAGGAGTCGTCAGCCGGTCATTACTGAGATAGGACCACAGCGTAGTAAGACAGGGAAGAGATTTCGTATCACGTTACTTCATTACGGTAGCGCAGTACCGATCATGACTCCACAATACCGACTATAGCAACACCGCACCAGACACTCCTAGCTTCATATGGAAATGATCCTATGAAGCATGACACGGCATCAATTAAGGTAATGGCCCCATCAAGAAATTGGGAAGCCTTTTCCTTAAGTGCAATACGCTTTTTTGAGAGTATATGGAACGTTAAGCAGAAGCATTAAACGAGTTATAAGAACAAAATACAAGCTTGGTTCATTAGAAAGACTGATTTGAAGGAAATGATGCCATTTTATCGCGAACTTCAAACAAATAATAGATAGATTAAACAAAATAGATGAAGCACTACCGACTCCCATAAACTCTTCAGCCGCGCTCTATGACGTCACTGAATCTTGTTTGTGCCATTGGAGGACGCCGACGTAAGCTGCAGCCAAGAAACACGACTGGGGTATTCAAGTGGAGCCTCCAGTAAAGTTTGATCGTATCAACTGAATGTTAGCAGGGAGTTAGCACACTAGTATTTATGTTTCAGTGCTTGCCGATTATATGTTATGTATTCAATACATACTCCAGGCCGCAATTGTGGTCCCGTTGTGGTCCCGGCAGTACCAGCACTTAAATATCACAAGACAAAAAGAGCAAAAGGGTAAAAAAATGATACAGTGGACATTGCATTGAAATTGCCAATACCAAGACACAAACATGAAAATAACAGGGTTATAGAGAATCTAACGAGTATGGCTCAGTAAGGGAATTCCACTCAGCCATGGTAGGTGGGAAAAATGAAAAGTTGTAGGTATCAGTCTTCGCGTGATACGGCGTTAGCGATCTCGGGTGGTGGTACCGCGTGTGTCTTGTAGTCAGGGCGGATATATAAAGGGAGGAACCGATAGCCAGTTCATGGTTAGTAAATGAGCGGAGGAAATGGAGACGAAGTTTCTGTTTTCTTAACTGAAGCTTGGGAATGTTACTGGCAATCAGTAATTGCGACGGAGAATCCGTGTGACGATATTTTGAAAAAAATAAACCTAACTGCTTTATTGTGAATCTTTTCCAATTTACCGATGTTATTTTTAGTATTTTTAGTATACGGGTCCCATAGTACAGCAGCAGCATACTTAACTTTCGCTCTTAAGTATTAATGGTGGCAAAAAAGTTTAACACTTGGAGGCGAATTAAGAGTTTGTGTCTCAAGAAACACGGTTTTTGAGAGACAGACAGAACGTACCTTTTTTACGCGTCATATGGAGGGAAACAATTTTCTCTGCGTTGACAAACATGCCCCATTCCTTGCACCAACTGTAAACATTGCCCAGGTTTGTGTTTGCTATGTGATCATGCATGCTTGAGATTTCACGGAATAAACTACAGTCAGCTGCAAACAGTCGGATATGAGTCGGGTGTAACTACAGTGACGATATCACTAATATACAAAAGAAAAAGCAACGGCCCAAGAACACTACTTTGGGGCACTCCGGATGTGACTGGAAGACAACTCGAGGCAGGACCATCAGTCAAAACATACTGCTATCATTCATAAAGTACCTAGACACCCATGCAAAAAACGTTTCTGTAATATTTAATTTTTCAAATTTTAAATTAATTTGTCATAAGAAAATTTATCAAATGGTTTTCTAAGATCCAGAAAAATTGTGTCGACGTGAACATTATTGTCAAGGGCGTCACTCGCTCCCATTATTACGTCACTGTAGCGCGAAACTAGAAAGTCTTCCGACATTTATTACCTTTTCTCTGTTAAAACGTCTTTAGGGGCTAGATTGGAGCTGAGTGAGTAACCAAAGGCTACTTTATTTCAAATTAAATCAAGCTGTATTTTCCCTTCATGGCCCTTTAAAAATAAAAGGGAGATATCAGCGGGAAGACTGCCAATTGATTGTCAGTTGAAGGTATTATTGATTGCAAAGAGTCATTGAATGAATTCGCCTGTTTAATATTATTGTTTTATTGACTGCACTCGATTGACAGATTATTTTTTCTATTGTCGGTCTTATTAGGTCTAGGCTAATCCCCCTTTGTCGGTATAATCACTTGTAAGAGCGTTCGTAGCGTACGTCAGAACAAATATTTCCGGTTAATAATTCAGCTTATACATGCGAAAGCAACTTGCAGGGTACAATTCAGGAATAGGCGATCAGCGAGTGCGTTTATCATAGCCAGAGCTGTTATTCGCTTTCTAATAACCTAATACAACAGAAAACTCGAAAGGCCTGTTTTCATGCGGAGCAAGCAGAATAACTAAAAGAAAATTCAAATCGCGGCATAGTGCGACAGCACCTGTTGGACTACCCGACAATCGCTGCGTGACGGAGTCAAGTTTAAAGACATTATGGAGCACGGCAGATCCCGCAGTGGCTGAGTTTTGTTTCCTTTGAAGATAGCCCTCTCATTTGCGATATTGTGACGCTAGTTTAGACGCTAACGGGATAGCGCACTTTCTCGCAACTTATGATTACTTAACCGAAGAGAAGTTTCTCGCCCATCTCAAATTTCAATCTGCGGCGCGTTTGGGCAGTCAGGCGCGTTAAATTAAATTAACGCTTCTGAATTTCAGGGTCTCCAGTCGCATACCGCTCCCAACACGTAATCGGCGCAAAATTTGTCACGGTTCGCTTCCGAGAAGAGAAAAATAGGCTTTATTTCCACTTTTTTTTGTATAACATTGGACACGCTACTCATCGCTTCCACCTTTAGCATCGTGTACTGATCCGCTGGTGTGTTCTCCCAAAATAAGATTACATCACCGAACCGTCGCAAAAGAAATTCAATTCGTCAAGGAGTGTCGTTTCAAGAGGGGAGGAAGGGGGAGAGGAGGGGAGTCCTGATGGTCTCACACAAAAAAGGGAGCTGGCCAGAAACGGGACAAATGGCCTAGCCGACCTTCGCCGCCTTTTTAGCAATCCTCTGAAAGGAGGGTGGCGGCGGAGGGAGGAAATGCGGTCGTTTCCCGGATCCGAGTTGGGAAAAAAAAATAAAATAAAAGATGCGGCTCCGAGTCCAACCGAAGAACACAGGCATCCATTCTCACCATCGTAGACTCTGAAGGCAAGCGCACACCGAGCTAGAGTTGCCGTAGTAGCACCAGCCACGTAGTGTGGTGGCCGTGACGTAGAGCGAAGTTGCGAGTGCGTAGTCGCGCCCGGCACAGCGCGCTTGGCCTGCCCTGGAAATGGATGCGGCTCTTGCAAAGATTCTTTCTCTCCCTCGCCTGCTGCTCCACCTCTACGGGAGACAAAGACGCGGAGAACGACGTGACGAAGAACTTGTTTTCCCTTGCGGCGAATGGGCTGGGAGGCTTCCCACTCAAATTGCGCGTGACCCTGAGGCACGTTCTTTCTTATGCGTGGGCAACTCCCACCCCCTCCCTCTCTGCTCTCCCTCTAACTCCCGCTGTCGTTACGAGAGGCAGGGACAAGGCCGTGGCAACCTCGTGCTCCTGCAAGCATTAACCCTGCCTTCGAAAGACACGTGCCCTTTTTACTTCTTCATTTACCTCGCACGAACTGCTGCTGCCTACAGTTGACGTGAAGAACTTACGTCAGAGAGCGGGTGTCTCCCGCAGCTGCCGCTGCTTCCGATGGCCTCTTCTATAGCCCCGTTAGCTGTATGTAGTAATCACGCGGAGTACCGTCTCCGTGGGCAGAAGTACCATCTGAAGTTGTTCAGCGTTTTTTGCTTCGTCTTCGTTATTTATCGCATCGCCCTTTTCTTCGGTGAACTTAGAGCCAGGGAAGATCCGCGCCCGCGCTTCGAGAAGCACCGGAAAGACCGGGCGGCTGGCTGGACTGCACCTCCAATGCGCCCGTTCTTTGCCATGCTCTCCCGTAGCGACGGGAAATGGACGCATAAGCAGGCACTCGCGTTTCGCGACAATAGGTGCGCCCACCGGACTCCCTTTGTCATACGCATGCAGCTTCGTGCTGCAAGGAAATAGCCGGGCCACTTAGTGCTGAGGCTTCGTCTGTCCGGATGTCGTGGACACGTACTGCGTCAATATATCGACGCCCTTCTCGTGTCCCGCGCTGTTCTCCCCAGTTTCTGAGACGGGCGCCGGTCGGTCGGGACCTTGGTGCCGGCTTTGTACACGAGTCCGACGCGACCCTCACTTGGTGATACGCCATTTGTTTACGCCACGCATAATGTCCATTTGTCAGTGGTTATTGCTTTAATGGGTCACAATTTATGGCGGCAGCCTTACATACGGGAGGATGTATTTTTCACGCATATGCATGCCCGTACCAGCACGTGCGGTTATTACACTTCCCGCTTTCCAATACGGGCACGCATACCTCGTAAAAACTCGGTGAACCTCGGCAAAGAGAGATGTATTTTTTCTCACGCACTCACTCTCACTCCCGTTCACTACTCGCCCTCACCACTCGCACTCACTCCCGCTCACGCCCACCACCTTCTTCACCACTCGCACTCACTCGTACTTTCCTCCCACTCTCACCCCTCCACTCACTCGACCTCACACTCACCCCTCGCCGTCACCACTCACACTCACTCGCGCTGGCGCTAACCACTCTTCATCACCCTTCGCACGCGAGTGCACGCAGAAGACGCTCCACGAGTCATGAAACAGAACAGTATCAGTGCATATGACAGCGCCAGAAGTCGATCCAAATCATATTTTTAAATCAACAAGCAACGAGAGAGTTAATTCTACGATTCCCTATAGTAGGAGTGGAGTAACGAAATAGCCAAGAACGAGTTCAAGCGCAACAGTGGCGCTCAGTAGGGTAAGCCCTGCAAATCGCGCGAGTAGCGCGAGTGCACTCGTGAGTGGGGAGCAGGGCTTCCGCGAGTGGCGCTCACTGCGAGTGGGGCTCACTGCGAGTGGCGCTCGCACTCACTTGCACTCGCACTCGCCAGCGCAAAGGGACGGAAGGGCTCACTCACCACTCCCTCATGAGTGGTGAATTGGGGAGGGGGGGGGGGGGGAGTGAGTGCACTCGTGAGTGAGCCTTTCGACGACCTACGTACGAGCATGCCCATTTAATAGCGTGCCTGTTTAACAGATGCAGGGCTCGAGGGAGTGCCCGTTAGACAGCATGGCCGCTTGGTGGCTTGCCAGCATGCCAGCGTACCAAGTGATTGTAGCATTTCCCTAGTGTTGCAATGGGTGTCCCCCGAAAATTGGAACATTTTATGCCTCAACTGCGGCAACAGGATGCTGTGATTTAATACACATGTCCAATGGGAAGCAAACTACTGATAGCAGTTCAAAAGACGTGAAGGTGTGTATTTGTGGCCTCCTATCATAAGATTAGATAGGCAAACACGTTTCACGACTTCCAACAGCGGTGGTACGCTTCGTGCATGCAATCACTATTTTAGCGCAGAAGGAATCCTGATCGCATTTGAGGCAAAGCACAAGTACATCAGTGGTATGGATTTCCTTGGAATTATTGACTGCCTACCCTTATTCCTGTATTTAATTCAAGGAACCCCTCATTTCTTTATTATATATATATATATATATATATATATATATATATATATATATATATATATATATATATATATATATATATATATATATATATATTGTTACGTGGCGGCAGGACACAGATGAGACGAACGATGGGGTGGGGGTGAAGCTATTATTTACAGAATGTACATGGTGGCCATAAAGGTAGCGCGCGCAAGGACACAGCTACTTCGTCGTCTTCGTCGTCTCGTGCCTGAGCCCACGCAATATGGGGCATTGCCCGCCTACACGTGTCCCATAACATGTGTGCTGATAGCTTCCATGATCAGCTTCCTCTCGGGTGCGTCACCTACCCGTGTATCAAGGGCCCTGCGATGGCAAGCTCCTCAATTTCAGCTGCGCGACGAGCTGCTTTACCGCATAAATTATTTCTCGGACGGTCGCAAGTGGCTTCTGGTTATTCCACGTCATTTGCGCGCAGATATATGCGCTTCATTTCATGACGACCCGAGTTGCGCCCATGCGGGCGTCATCAAGACATACGAGCGACTCCGCCTCCGTTATTATTGGCGTGGAATGTACAACTTCGTACAGAAGTACGTTCGCTCGTGCCCGGAATGCCAACGCCGCAAATCGCCACTTACTCGCTCGACCGCTCCACTGCAACCCCTACCCTGCACGGCAAAATCCTTTGACCGCGTTGGCATCGATCTATACGGGCCACTGCCTTCTACTGCTTCCGGCAACAGATGGATAATTGTTGCCGTTGACCACCTGAAAAGGTATGCTGAAACTGCTGCAGTGCCCCCATCCACGGCTCGTCACGTCGCCACTTTTCTACTACGTCGCTTTATCTTCGGCACGGGCGCCTCGGGAGCTCCTCAGTGATCAAGGGCGGGTCTTCTTATCAGAAGTCGTGAAAGCGCTACTCGCCGAATGTCACGTGGATCATTGGACAAGCTCATCATGCCACCCGCAGACGAATGGGCTCACAGAACGACTCAACCGCACCCTGGGCGACATGCTTTCAATAAATTTGTCATCAGACCACTCCAATTGGGACCTCGTGCTCCCGTTTATAACGTACGCCAACAACACGGCCACGCAGGTGACGACGGGATTTTCCCCGTTTTTCTTGCTTTACGGACGTGAGCCGACATGCGCCCTGGATACCATATTCCCTTACAAGCGTGATGACACAGAATACACACCTGTTTCACAAATGGCGCAGCACGCAGAAGAATGTCGACAACGCGCCCGTCCTTTTACAACTGCTGACCAACAGCGCCAGAAGCATTGTCGTAACGACTCTACCAGTTCTAAGACGTTTGATCCTGGTTCGCATGTGTGGCTTTGGGTGCCCTCCCAACACCCGGTCTCTCCCCAAAATTGGTGGCCAAATATCAAGGTCCATACAAGGTCATCGCCCGCACTGCGCCAGTGAACTATTTTGTTGAGCCCGTTACTCCGTCCTCGGATATTCGCTGCCGTGGCTGTGAAACAGTCCAAGTTGATAGGCTCAAGCCTTACTACGACCCGCTGGTGTGGACATCACCATAAGTCACCAGGTTGGCTCCTTTTGCACCGGGGGCGATTGTAGCGAGGGTAATGAACAAGTAATACTCTTTGAAAAAATGGCATCTGAAAGTTAATTTAGAGTTGAAATGTGTGACAACCTATTCGCAGTGTTGTATTTTATATACCTCACACGACTGCTTTGTTAAATTGTTTACATCAGTTCATGTACAACAAAATTTAGTATCCTAATTTCATTGTTTATGCAATGACATAAGCAAAAAAACTCCTGATTAAACTGATGTGATAGTTATTTCGGTTCTGCAGTTCTGTACATCTTTTTTGTTGTTGTTTTGTGTGGAAATTGTGAACAAGTGCCACTAGAGTCAAGGTCTTTTGCGTAGCATATATCTGTTATCATTATACGTTTTTTGTGATTTGTCATTGTTTTTATATAACCAACAATTGCGTTGATATAGTTTGCCTATGTTGTCATTTGGTTTGTTGCGTGTTCATAATTTCATTGACCGGCGGTTGAATGTGCGTTGCTTGTGCTGCTGTTATTGCGCTACAACAGGGACGGGGCCTCGTCAGGCGGCCCAATCGGGCTCGATCAATCGGGCTCGATCAAATGGGCTCAAACGCCTTTTGCCCCGTTCGCCTTGGCAGAAGATTGGAAAATATTCTGTTTTTGCATGGTGTACTTGTACTCTGCCTAAATAAACAAACAAACAACAAACAAACAAACAAACAAACAAACGCAACAGACGCAACGGGCCATCAATACAACGGGGTATGTGCCTCACCAGCATAGACCATATAGGATTATGCCCAATCCACACACGGGGATATGCGCTAAAGAGGTGTCAGGGAAGACGATGAACCCCAGGAGGTGCATGCGCCAGAAACGAGCTTGGTGATTGCAACGCTAAGACCTGCGTTCCTATCGGCTTCGCTCCTGCAAATAAACAACCACAACCGGCTACCGGCGTGTCGACTGTCTTCTTTACAATATATATATATAATAACGACTCCATTGTAGCAACAGAAGGTCATGTAATCACGACGGAGTTACCATTATGAAAAGCTTGCAATAAAATGGAATGGTTTCGCCTCACAACTCTTCTATCTTAATTTTTGAGCTTGCTTGAAAGGTGGTCTAAAAGGCGTAAAATATGCTGTACCGACTCAAATAGAGGAAAAAAATAGTAAAGCCATTCATTTAACAGAAACGTGGTCCTTCCCTAATGGAATTTCAAGGTCAACTCGGTATCCCGCTGATGGGAATACACCGTATAATAAGGAACTCGGACATTAGCAATACAAGCACTCCTGGTTACCGCCAAAAATATTGCATCGCCCTTATACACAGGAAGGGCACAATGATGGCTTGGTAGGCAATATAGTAATGTGTCTTAAAAAGGGGAAACCGCGTATTCTAAGGGAAACTCGGAGAAGAAGAAAAACAAGAGTCGGCGCTGTGTCCAGTGTTTTTTTTTTGTTGTTGTCATCTGGATGCGCTGTACCCCTTTTAGGTTTACGGGCTGGGTCTAAGTACTGGCTCAGTGCGATGACACTGATAGCCCGGGTCTTGAAAGAACTCGAGTTTTTATTCTAAAACACTCAAGTAACAATTTATTAATGGAACATTGTTACATACTCTATCATTTCTCTGGGTAGACTTTCTGCGCGCTCACCATGTGCCCGCATTTTTACCATTATTTATAACGATAAAAACATTGGGCCTTCTCCCGCAGCCTCCCACCGCCAGGAGCGCTGTCATAACGTGCTTTCAAAGAGTTACATTAAATCTTAGGTCATGCAGTTCCCAATAATGACAGGGATTCGATTCTTTTGCCTTTTACCTGTAAATGCAAAAAAGGACCGGCACATTGGTATACCGGGAATTCGGTTTGCGGCGCGAAGTGCCGAACCTCAGCGGTAGATTTTGCCGGTCATAGTGTACCCATCCACCAGTCACAACATCAGTCACAACCGTTATGATCAGCTTCGAACAATGCTTTCTCGGCTGCGGCGGGACATTCGAAATTGAATCAAAATGTTGAAATCGAACTGTCCCACGAGATAAGAGCTGAGTACCCGTGATTCTCTACCTTGAAGAGCGGGAAAGTACAAAACACTCTGGCTGATTCCTCTGTCATAGGAACCGGCAAAACACGAAAGTGAAATGTGCAGCGAAATCTGCAGCTGAGCATGATTTGCGGGTCGGCGGCTGTCTTGTGGGTGCGCTTGGACAGTGACGTCCTGCTAATGGGTCGCTTCGGCGAAGGTGTACTGGCGTCATTTTCGTGACGGATATGGCGTCAGTGAAATCTTGGTGTATCCGGGAATAAAACACTTTCGTGTTAAAAAATAAAACCCGAAAACGAACAACCTTAAGTATAACGTACTCTTTAGTCGTAAAGGTTGCTTCCCCGCAATAAGACACTGTGTGCAGGGTTGCACCCTTTACAGGCCGCTTGTTTCATTGTACTGGCGTAAAATTTTTCTCACTGTGAAATTGTTGCTAAGACCGAGTACTAAGAAAATTGTGTTCGCTTCACGGTCAGTCATGGCGAGCGAAAGAGCAGAAAGGGAAGATTTGAGTGGTAATGAGCGGAACCTCGGGCTCGGTGAGTCGACAAAGGCAGCTGATCCCGAGGAACAGAGAAGCCCGAGTTGCGGGCAGCAAAGGAACGGCAGCAGCCACGTTAAGGGAGGAAGGAAGGGATTGTGGTAAGGCTGACCTTTCGCAGAGCCTGAGCGTCCAGGAGGCGATGATCCATAGGGAGACCATGAAGACGAGGAGCACCGTGCCGGGGCAGATGGTCATCAGGGTCTTGAGCACGAAGCGGGTGTTAAAGTTGATGCGGTTGAGCGCACCGATGGAGCGCGACGAGGCGTCCGTGAAGAGCTTCGAGTGGAGCAGCATGACGCGGCAGATGAGGTATAGCCGCAGGAACATGGGCAGCGACAGGGTCACGTCCACGGGCACGTCGCGCGAGCGCACGCGGTTGCCGTGGTTGGCCAGCTTGGTGGTCCACGTGAAGCGCTGGTCCCCCGGCACAGGGTGCACGGCGCACACGCACAGCTCGGCCAGGATCTGGGCCACCCGCCGCGGGGTCATGGCGATGCGCCAGTCGTCCGCGCAGTTGTCGATCATGAACAGCTGCGCACACGGGGTTGTTGGTTTTTTTGGGAAGGGGGTGGGGGAGGGAGGGGTGAAGAAGAAAGCGTGTGTGAAGAAAGTGGGAGTTAGATGAAGTAACTTCATTCACTATAAGCATCATTGCACTGCCCGACAGCTTTAACAACTGTCTCTAGCTAGCTGCCTTCTATTTAGCTTGTATGGAACTTGTGTGCGTGTTTCTTTCACTCACTCACTCACTCACTTGCTCACTCACTTGCTCGTTCACTCGCTCACTCTCACTCACTTGTTCGCTCACTCGCTCACTCTCACTCACTCACTCACTCACTCACTCACTCACTCACTCACTCACTCACTCACTCACTCACTCACTCACTCACTCACTCACTCACTCACTCACTCACTCACTCACTCACTCACTCACTCACTCACTCACTCACTCACTCACGCACGCACGCACGCACGCACGCACGCACGCACGCACGCACGCATGCGCGCACACACGCCAACACCAGCACACACAAACGCGCACCCCCCCCCCCCTTTTACCGCGGCACTCAAGGCGAAGTTATCGCCTAGAAGTATTTAGAAATAAGTATAAATAAATAACAATCGCGCACGCCAAGAAAGTTTGTGCCTTCATTGCTTATCGTGTGAACCCCCACGAATGAGCGCAACAGGATGGTGCAAGCCGCTTTGGTCATGAAAAGACGTCTATGCCTCGGCTTTCTCGGAGATACCAGGCAGTTTACCCCAGGAGCTTGTAAGCATTTTAAAAAGAAGGAAATGGCATTGGGCTGCAGGAACTTTTCATGTATTGTCAGCTAAGCACGGCTGCTAAGTAAAGCAGTGAAAAGCAGTAAAAGGTTGGCAACAGTTGAAGCGCATGGCTTTTTCATAGCTATGAATCGAACGTGACTCAGGCAGGAAACAAAAGTTGCCATGGGGCTTCTCGGCTCGTACAACCTTCAGTTTCTATTTGTATCTCTGTTTCTCTGTTTGTATCTCTCCCCGTCAAATTCTTATTTAAAATAAGATAAATTGCAATACCAGTAACGCATTATCGCTTCCAACTAGACCAGCTTTGGCTGGTGCAGCGAGCCCAAGAAGACGGACGAACTCAAGGGGTCCTGGAATGAGGACTCTTCCCCAGGGCTGACAACTTCAGATACACGTTTATTCCTCCTCCTCCTCCTCCTTGTTGGCGCTGGCGGCAATAATTGATGCAATAACCAAACACCCTGCGCTCTAAAAGCGTGATCATTACTAGATTCACCAAAAGTGTAGCACTGGATGAATCCGACAAGGGAAACAGAGACTCGCACCATCTATTGCTTTGACAATTGAGACGTCTTCAGATTCCATATATGCAGGCACACCTAAACGAAACAGAATAAGAAAAAGACACGGGATGTATAGAAAAAGAAAAGTTTATCGCGTGGGCATCGCAGCAGGCCCGAACAGCAACATGCGGAGAGCTTTCCAGGCTGTGGTTCTGAGATGAAGCTTCTCCTCCCAGCCGGCCGAAAAATATGAAACCCGGAAATGCGTTTCCCGCTGGGACGGCTTTTGGGGCACACAGGGCTTTGGAAACGCTGCATCAAAGTTTCCTCTTCAAGTTTTATATTTCCCACGTTGCTTCGCTCGGACGAAACTATTATTTCTGGCTTACCACGCACAGCATATCCTAAAAGAGAGAAAAAAAAATGAAGAAAGAAAGACCATACACAGTATCCCCCCGGTCACGGAATTTAAACCGGCTTCTTTTGTTTTCCAGAAGGCGCATTCAAACCAGAAAATGAGCACAAAACGGAGCACTGGGAACGTAAAGAATGCAACGTGTCACGCCTGAGCAAACACAGTTGGGAAAGATGAAAAAAAAAAAAAAAAAAAAAAAACACACTTTACTGAAAATAAAAAGAAAACGCGGCTTTGCTCGGACATTTATTCCCCTCTGCCCGGCTTTGTCCTTTTGCCGAGGCGGCGCGATTTGCAATATCATCAGTGGGAATGAAACGTTTTCTAAGTGGCAGCTTTTTTTTATCCACGAACGAAGAGACGCAATCACAGCGAAGCGACTCCAGCTTGCATTCGGAAGTGGGTGAATGTTCGTCAGCTTGAAGCTGCGCTCTGAATTATGCTCTTGATGCATAATCAGAATTGACGCGGAAACAGTCGAGCATATTTTATTATCCTTTTCGAAGGACCCAGATGCTAACCCGCGCTATTGCAACGCAAGCGAATAGAGAATACTGAGGAGTTCACAGAAGAAAAACGACAACACATTTTCAGTCTTTCGGCCGATATCCCCCGTCGGGTGGTCTTGGCTAATGTAGGAACACACGGAGCGGAAAAAAAAAAAAAAACAGTACAGAGTAACGAAATCAATTTAGCCGTTACCTAATGCATTATCTAGCTTATAATTCTACCGCTCAGCGCTAGCCCAGAGAATCTCGTATTTCATAAATAAGCAAAGTGCAAGAAATAAATAAAAAATGAGCACTCATGAAGAGCTCGTGCCAGTTTGCCTCAGCGAATACTACGACTCAGCTAACACTGACATTAACACTAACGAGAGAGGCCTTCGCCCTGCAGTGGGCCTGAGTAGCCTGTTACTGTTGATGATGATGATGATGATGAACACAACAGCTCACCAATTAAAAACTCGTTTATGGAATCAGTTCACTGCAAAGTTTCTTCCGGCCTCGTTAACTAACCCCAAGGTCGCGTAAACGTTTCGGCTTCCTTAACATTACCTTCCTCCCCCAAAAAACAGCACATGATGAAAAAAGGACGTGCTTACAAAGCGACCTTCTACAAGGTGATCTAAACCAATGAAAACACCAGATTATTATCATCTTCCGCGTTCGCGTGTACGGCGTTCCGCGCGTTGGCTGCATGAGGCTCTTTGAGGTAACGCCTCAAAGCTGCGAATGCCTGTTTCTCCCCTCAAGCCATTCTTATCGGTAAGTGAGCCGTCATCTTTCCTCGAATAAAGGGGCTGACGAACGAAAAAGGCGGAACGGCTGCTTTTGTTTCACCTACTCAGAGGCATCGCAGTCAAAGTGGTTGTGTAAGAACAATGAAAGAAGAAAGTAAGACAGGACAGGGGATTGTTAGGAGGCAGCAGCGTTGGCGAAGGTCCTCATGTTTTAAACAGCGCCATCGCCGATCAGGGAAAGTTCATGCTTAATGGGGAACCCGGACGGGAGCGGCGCCGATTCTGGTCCTTTCGCCTAACAAGCGCGCCGAACAGCGAGCGAAATTAAACGGCCCGTGTTTTGTTCGAAGGGAATGTAATGGGAGACTGCAAGGATTAACGAGGAAAAGGAAGAAGAAAAAAAACGAATTAAAGTCGACCGGAGTGAAAGAAAAGCAAAGAAGAGGGACACAGCGAGACTGGGTAAAGCGAGAGAAAAAGACCCTGTCTATTTTTTTTTTCGTTCATTCGCGGCAGCTCGGGCGAACGGCCTTGGAAGATCCAATTAGAATTTGAGTTCCGAGGAGCGTGAATCGAGCGCGGATAAGTGCTCTCGTCAGTCCGTCCTTTGATGCATGAGCGGGGAGCGTGTAACGTACCAAAGAGCGCGACGAGAAATCCGCGAAACACGAAACACAGACTCGCAGAACAAAAAAATTAAACGGCAAAACCCGAGTGAATCTATTGTCTTTAGATTGTACAAAAACCCCATTGCCTCTCGTGTCGGGGCTTTTCGGCGTTTGTTTTTCTACCGCTCCTAGGCTCTTCGCTGGTGCGCTTTTATCGACATTCGTCTTCCGTTCCTCCCGATCATTTAGCTGTTTCTTCCCCCGGCCAGCTTACGTTCTGAAGCCATTTCACTCTTTTATTTCGACGGGTAGAAACACAACACCGCGGCGAACGCGGTGAAGCCCTAACAAGGCGTCGGAAGAGAGAAATTTCGATTATGCGTTTTTTCTTCCCGCGCTGTTTTCTTTTTGTTTTTTGTTGACGAAATACGGGCGGCTGCTAGGGGTGTTCGATTACGTGCCGTTTCCTGGAAAAGGCGGAAGCCGAATGAATTTTCCGCGGCTCGCATAAATGGAAACGATGCCGGGAGAAAGACCTTGTTTCCGTTTCCCATTCGCGAGTGACCTCGCCTCTGCAAGAAGGCCTATGCATGAACGCTGGGGGCATTTCTCAGCTTGTTTTTTTCCCAACGAAAGAGACAAAGAGGAATACATAGTAATAGAGAACGAATGCAGCCTAAGGCGACCTGCCTTCATTTCACCGCCAAAAAGTCAGAGAATTACATTCTTGAACTTCGAGGCAGCTTTTTTCGAATTCATTGTGAACGTTGCCTTTATTTTGACAGCCGATTGTTGTCAGGTATTCATGCGATACGTTTCGAACGGCAAGGATAAAGCGGAGAGCGGACGGGAAGTCTCAACGTGCAACGCATTGTTACGACCGTTTGCAGCGATGCAGAAAAAGGCCGACTGCGCCAGACGCTTGAGCGCGGGCAATGTCAGAGACCGGCGGCTGGAAACTGAAACAGGCGGGTTGAATGGGAAATGAGGAAAGCTGCTTTCTCCGGAGTTTTCGGATGGGCGGCACCTTACCTACTGTTACTTGCGCCCTCAAACTTGACTGAAAAAGACTAAGGACGCAATCCGCTTTGAAGTTTCACGCGAGAACATTAACAAGCCCTGTCAGCGAAAAAGCCGGCGCCGGTGTTGGCGTCGCCCGGCGTTGTCTGTAGCAGCAAAACGGCGCCTAAATTACTATTAGCCGTGATGCGTCACGTACCTTTGCAGCGCGTGCCTCAGGAATAAAACACAGAGAAAAGCCCGTTCTACACGGTGCGATTTTCTCTGCGAATTCGCAGACGCGGCGCCGCTCGTGCGGCAAAACGACCTTTTTTCGCTGCTGCGGCAAAGTGCCAAATTTTTTGAACGGTCGAGCATCCCCCACGAACGCCGCTCGTGCGGCGTAGAGGGGCCGGACCTGCGGCCAATAGGAACACAGCTAGGTGAACGTCACGGCATCACCATCTGCACGCTTAGCAACCAGATGGCGTTGCTTGTATACGCGCGGCGTAAGCGCGGCTGCACCGAAACAAACGCACGCGCGTTCACAACACGAGGCCGCATGCCGTTTTCATCGAATGCTGAATCGGTATCCGCGCAAGTGGCGGACACCACAGCAGGGATTCTAGCCACCTTAGCAGGGGACACGTACAGAAGAAACCAAGAGGAACCGGCCGAAGTAAACCGAGGTGTGCTAGGCTCGCGCAACAATCGAACCCAGGGTTGCTTGCTGTGTTTGTCTTGTCTGCTATGTGTGCGTAAATTGATATATATTTGGCGATTGTTACATGAAACCGCGAATAAACTCATATTTATTGCAAATCAGTCTGAAACAACTTCCCCAGAAAGTGAAATAAAACCTTTTTAAAAAGAAAAATCACAAGCTTTGCTCGCGGCCGACTTAATTCAGTCTGCAAACGATGTGCCTCTGAACTGCGAAGATCGTGACATTCGCAGGCCACGTAGACGACACTTCCAGGCATTGCGAACTTCGCAAGTGCGAATGTTCGTTCCACTGAATTAGCAGACGAAAACCGCACCATACAGAATGGGCTAAAGAGAGTGCGAGCCTCCGTTGAGTCAGGGCCTGCGCATGCGCAGAGCCACATGGAAAAGCGGAGAGTGTGACGAAAGCGCCGGCCACTGGTGGGCTACCGCTAGCCTCGATAACGCGTCCGGTTAAATCAGTTTGGTTTGAGCAAGGACCGTTTAGTGCTTCGGCCTCCGTCCGTCTGTCATTCCCTCGCCCCGCGGTGCACCACTCTCTGGTGAGCCAGAGCACTCTGAGCAGCGAAGAACGCCCGGCAGGGTTCAATTGCGGGCCTCACAGTCGTTAAATGATACATCAGTGGCTCCACACTCTTAACTCATAAAAGTGCTCAGGTGTCTTGAGAATCTTGTTATTTCTAGTTTCACTTTTAAAGACGCGAGCTGCCGTTTCCGGTAATAAAAAAACTGGCGAAGCTTGCACGAAGTCGCGCAAGGCTTGAAACATAGTGAAGCTGCAGGATTTCTTTGTACGTGAGCGCTGATGGACACATCACCACGGCTTTGTACAAGTTTGAAATTCTTTATTTACGTGTTCCGTCGTCGCTTTGAATTGTGCTAGTAGTAGTCAACGTCGTATGCATCGGCATCGTCAGGTTCCTCATGCCAAGCATTATTACACGCGCGGTAGCGCTTGACGACAGCTGGGGCGCAGCGGCGGCGCGTACGTGCACGACGCATGCGCGGCGTTCCAGGAGTTTCGTCGAGGTTCCGTGGAGCAAGTGTTGCACCAGCTGTGGCGTTGATGGCTGCTATAGGTAACGCGAGGCGCTCCTCGGTGTTTTCGCCACTTTTTTTTTTTTTGATAAAGCCACTGCGCGTGCTGGGGACGGTCGGCGGATCGCCGCGAGGCACGCACTCGCCAGCATTCGGCATTTTCTCGCTCCTCGGGTTTATTGCCAGTTATTTTTTTTTATATGCAGAGCATTTCTTTAACTCGCACTGTCACCCGTCGTCCCTCGGCGTTGTCCGCAGCCAGCCGGCGAGGCGCAGGTCCGCACCCCTCCCCCTACACTATAAAAAAATAATAGTTATCGGCACCTGGTTTCAATCCCACGACCCTGCGGGCGGAACGCAAGGTACATGGTGCTCTTCCCACTGCGCCACAAAGCCGACACAGAATCAAAGGCTACGAACGCGCCTTATAACCTTGACTCATTCAAACTACGTCAAGAAGCTGCTCATACAACGCATTCACTACCTGTGGGCGGAACGCGAGGTATATGGTGCTCTTCCCACTGCACCACAAAACCGACACAGAAGGAAAGGCTACGAACGCGCCTTATATCCTTGACTCATTCAAACTACGTCAAGAAGCTGCTGATACAACGCATTCACTACCACCAACTCCCCAAACACTAAACATTAACGCAATACACCCACCCCCTATGCGACGCATTTACTCGAGTCCCCCTCGCGGGAAGATGGGCCAAATTTTTTTGCTAAAGCCACTGCGTGTGCTGGTGACGCTGAGCGGTCGCCACGAGGCACGCGCTCACGAGCGTTCGGCATTTTTACTTTTAACGCATTACGCGCCACACATTACGGCCAGCTATAGCAGCTCTGCTGTTGAAATGAGGACTTTAAAAAGTAAAATGGTGTATTCATTGATCGCGCCGCTTGGAGGGGGATTTTTCGCGAAGATTTTGAAAACGAAATATGAGCGTGCGCGTTTATGCTACGCTTTTGAAGTGACGGCGTGAGAAGAAAAAGGCAAGAAAAAAGCTGGGATTGTTGCTCGAGCTAGGCAAACAACAAAAAGCAAGTAAGGAAGAACAGTTCGACCCACTTCTTGACGCTTTCGTTTATGCGCACTTCACGAACGAAGGCTAGAAAGGGGCACATTAGGGCTTAGTGTCGTTGGAGTTTTTGTGTCGTCAATACCCTTGCGTATCAGGAGTGGTGAATAACCCCCCCCCAAAAAAATGAGGCCTTTACATTTGCAAGTCTTCGCAAGAAATTTGCTGCTTTAACCGTAAAAAAAAAAATCTGCCGCATTCTACAAGAGAGATAACAACGTAGCATTGGCTTGGTACGATACAGTTACCGCTAGAAAATGTGCGGAGAAAGGAAATATGACGAAAAAACACCGAGGTTACAGCTTCGTCTTTAGAAAGGTGCAAAAAGACACGGACGAGGCACTGAGGTATACACAAACAAATACTCCAGTATTTCGTCCGTGTCTTTTGGCGCCTTTGTAAACATGAACTTAAAGCAAATCGCCCGTCTTACTCTTCTGATGAAAGTTACGGCCTCCCTCCCCTATGAATGCTTTACACTTATGAACAGACATTTCATTCTCCTGGTTGGAATCAGCAGAGACAACTTGTCCGATATAGTTATATTCATCCGCCTATCCACACACTTATCACCAAAGGCATTCTGTATGAATGAGTAACATTTATTTAGATTTATTTGGATTGACATTTAACTCTTCAACTGAACTTCGTGGGTGTAGTTCTAGATGATTTTTTTAACGCGATAGTGTTTTATTCCTAGATACACCAAGATTCGACTGACGTCATATCCGTCGCGGAAATGATTCTTTTTAAGCCTGTGGGTCATAAATTAGCAAGTTTGCTTGTTTGTTTATTGAACTTCTGACAATAATATTGCCAAGAATAAAGTGCCATAGGAATGTGATCAGGGGCGGTATTCTCGTAACTGTCCCTTTTGAAAACTTCCCTTTTGCGTCCCTTTCATCGTGACGTACTTCCGGTTAAGCAGTGGGCTTTTGATTAAAATACCGTAACTGTTCTTGCAAGCGCATTTTAAAACTTCACAGCATATCCACGGGGTGAATGATGATGAGTGGGCGAAGCTCCTGAGGGGAAATCACCGGCAAAACCGTGACTCTTCAGTGAAAGTTCGCCCACTACATCTGTGTCCGAACGTAACGTCTAGAAAGTCTCGCTTAAACCGCGCGTCGGCACCTTGGGGCTGAGCTCGCCTGATGCGTTTTGCAGACGCCTCACGAGCTCTCACTGCATCGGGGTCTGCCTGCCGATACGCGCGCTTTCTCGCCGCTTCCCGTTCTCTGACGTTTTGGAGATCCTCTTCGCGCCGCAGCCGTGCCGCTTCGCGTACGGCAGGGTCCTCGCGCCGTTGCCGTGACGCTTGGGCCTCTCGTTCTCGAACGCTGGGATCTTGGCGGCGTCGTCGCGCAGCCAGACGACACGCTTCGGCCTCCCGCTCTCGTACGGCAGGATCTTGGCGGCGGCGTCACGCAGCTTCACGGAGCGCTTCTGCCTCGCGGGCTCGCACATCTGCAGCCTTATCCATCGGGCGACTCCGAGCGCGCGCCAACAGCGAACGGATTTTATTACAACGCTCCCCGCCATCTAGTAAACAATCCAAGAACTAAACTAGAGGTAGCCACGCCATCTAGTAAACAATCCAAGCGCATCTTTTCATCATATACAAGTACCGCCATCTAGTAAACAATCCAAGAACTAAACTAGAGGTAGCCACGCCATCTAGTAAACAATCCAAGAACTAAACTAGAGGTGGCTACATACATACGTCGAGGATGGACAGACCCACGCCTTAAGGAGCTTCGCCCCTAAAAACTGAAACCGTATCAGAGTATCTTTTATGTGTTTATTGTTCCGCGAGCGAACCAAGAATAAGGCGGCGAAAAATCGTCTGCTCCAAATCGTCTGCTCCGGGTAGCCCCGGTTCATAGCTCCGCTGTGCTTGCATGGCGTCACATCCGGGTGTTCGCTTTTAGCCAATCAGGGCTCGCTTTTTGAAAGGGACACAAAAGGCACAAAACATGGGAATACCGCCCCAGGAGCGGGATTTCTATGTTTTGTCCCTTTTGCGTCCCTTTCAAAAGTGTCCCTTTTGGCGAGCCCTGATTGGCTAAAAGCAAACAACCGAAAGTGACGTAACGCAAGCGCAACAAACCTACTGCCAACGCCCACTGCATAACCGGAAGTACGTCACGATGAAAGAGACTCTAAAGGGACGTTTTCAAAAGGGACAGTTACGAGAATACCGCCCCAGGTGAGTCCCCCTTAAAGGGACACTGAGGGCAACTAGCTAATTTTGGTTCATACGAAAATTCAACTCCATCGTAGCTGTCTCAGCGCTTATTCGGCGGTGAAAGACGTCTTAATAGCCAAGAAATTATCAATTGAAAAACGTATTTCTTCCTTAGCGCCATTTCATGACGTTTCGAGTGACGGAAAGGGTGACAGAAAGCGAGTGAGACAGCGGTGTGCTCTAACAGGAAAACTAAATCCTACCAGGAGAACCATCGCGGCCGCAGGAGCCACTGGTTGCACTCTAGGAGCATACGACAGAACAACTTGCCCGCCCTTCACGTCCATATACCTGCCGCTCTGTGCGCTCCAATCTTGGTGCAGCGCGGGACACGCGATGGTGGCTGTGTGAATGTTCCGCGCGGCCTTTTACTTTACATAAAAAACATCTAGTGGCGGTCGGCATGGCCTAGAAAATTACGATAAAATGTTTACGTACTTACTTAAGTGATTTTTTAAACACGAAAGTGTTTTATGCCGGGATACACCAAGATTTCACCGACGTCATATCCGTCACGGAAATGACGCCAGTACACCTTTGCCGAAGCTAATCACCAGAAGGACGTCGGTCGCCAAGCACACCCACAAGACAGCCGCCGACCCGCAAATCATGCCCAGCTGCAGATTTCGCTGCACATTTCACTTTCGTTTTTTAGCGATTTCTATGACAGAGGAATCAACCACAGCTTCTTTACATTTGTTCTTTAAACTACCAGAACAAGACAGTGTCGTCCGCAATTCTCAAGCTACCTAAATATTTTAATCTAATTTCCTCCCAGAGTTCCCGTAATAAAGCTTCTTGAATGCTCACTCCAGATAGGCTGCGAACAAGCAGGGAAGAATAGTGTCTCCTTGCTTCACACGCTTTATGATACAAACCTTTTACCCTCCTTGTGAAGGATTATCTTGCCTTTGCATCGTTTGTACTTGTCTCCTAAGAGTCTTATCTAAGTCGCCGTTACTTCCTAGTTTCTCAATGCTTTCAGTACTGCGTCGGTGTCTACAAAATCAAGAACACACCCTTCTTTTGTTACATGTATTGCATGCGAATGGATGCGAATTGCATGCGAATGGATCCATTAGGCTCCGCCAATTTCTATATCACCTGGTTGCTGGCAATAATGTGAGGATCTGTTGAGTACTCTTTCTAAATCCAACCTGTTCTCTCACTTGATGGAAATCCATGGTGTCGTTTTTGCAGTTACGTGTTACATTGGGCAACAACTGCTTTACAACAGCGAGTCAGCTGACGGCTCTGTAATTGAAAGCTCTTTGACACCATTTTTGTAGTGAATTTGAATCACGCCGGAGTTTTTCAAGGCCACGGGTACCTTTTATGCAACTGGACCTACTGAGAATATTGTTTAGACCAACAATATTTTAAAAACGAGCACGCAAATGAGATTTGTTGCATAAGACCATTTTGGGGGATAACTAGCAGACGGGATTGTGTTTCCCCCAAAAAGAAGCAAATCAGCACAAAACCCTCAGAGAATTTTCAAACCAAAATGTAAATGAAAGAAACATAGAACAATTTCAATGGTAGGGGCCGAAGTACCATTGTCTTTGAGTTCTACAATACCTAAAAAAAGCAGAAACTAAAACTTGCGGCCTAATAACATTTCGAGAGTAAGAAGAAAGTAGCGGACAAGATCGTTTGCAACACAAAAGCGCCACAACCTCACAAATGTTTGAGGTCGCACGTGTCAAGGCAAGAAATAAAAAAAAGAGCAAACTACCCTTTCATTGTAGAAAAACAACGTTACATTGTTATTTTGTCGTCAGAACACGCATTTTATTTCTCAATTTCAGGTAGTGAAAACTGGCTACAACATACTTCGTTTTATTTTATTGTTAGGTTTGATACACCCCCTGTGCATGCGCCCACCTTTTAAAATGAAATTTAGAGTTCGAAACCCGTCGATTAAAAAAAATCGAAGTGCTTAAAATTTTTAGGTTTGTTGGCTTGAACACCTTTCAAAGTCTCGCCCTTGTCGGTTCCGAACGAAGCAAAGGCCGTGAATAAACACCTACAAAGCGGATACTGACGCGAGGACAGGTGAAACAGTGCCTGTCAACGCCGCAAGTGTCGCAGCTGTTTTTGACACGCATCGATTTGTCGTGCACGTCCCTGTTTTTGTCGTACACCTACACGCGAGACAGAGTCTTCGAAAGAAGCTGCAAGCAACCCCCGGAAAAAGAAGGCTAGAATGTTTCTATCAATCGAGAATGTGAACAGCGCGGAACTTACGCCACTCGCAGGTCCCCCGTAGTGTAGCTAACAATTCCAATACGGGCTCGCGAGCGCTGACAGGTCGAGGAACGAAATGAAAAGCATGATTTGAGAAAGATAGCTAAATTGATTCGGCCTTCCATCTCTACGTCTCTCTCTCGAACACGCCCGAACACGCACGCACGCACATGTGTGTTTACTTTTTTTTTTGTTTGGTTAATACTGAATTTTGTTATTCAGCACGATGAAAGTGCACAGTTTGTAAGATCGCTGTCGCTCAAAATACGTACGTCTGATTTTGTCGATTGACTCAAGTACGTCACAGTTGCAAATAGTTTTATGATTTCGAAGTCACTTGCTTAATTTGTTGCGCGCTTAATAATTGCAAACAATAAAAAAATCTAACTATTTCCTTCTTCAATTTGTTTACCGCGTTCTGCTGCGTTTTATTCCATTTCATTATACAGCTGCCCACCCACAGGGGTCGGTTGTCACAAAGGCACGTCATGCTAAAACAGCTTTGGTAGTTAGGCCCGGACTACACAGTTTATATGCGTAGTTACGGGCTCAATTCAGTGTCCTCCTTTCGATGAACCCCTCTCAAAATAGCGACCTCTAGAAGCTTCTCCTGTAAAGCATGCTCCGTTGTAGAATGACCCTTGATGAGGGAAAGCAATCGGTCAAGGCAGAAGGATTGTGGTGAAAAGGGTTCTTAAAAACAAAGCTGGTACATCATTTTCGCTCCATAGTCACAAGCAAAAAAAGTGTGAGAATGGTATTTTTTAGAAATCCTGAGTGTTAGGTTTGCAGGTAGGACAAAAAAAAAATCGCCACATACCACGCGCGTGAAGCAGAATCACAAATTACGATCTTCACAGGGCTGCACCTAGCAGCGGAGCAACAGAAGCGCTAAATACGTTAATTCCACCGGCAAAGCCTGAGTGTGTGGGCCTCTGGGGTCTAATAACCTGAATAATAATAACCCGAATACTGAATACTACTGGGGTCTAATAACCTGTGAGTACTTGGATATCTTATAAACATTAATGCCTTAAAATAGCGCCTGAAAACTGCAAAAACAGTGGTCGACCAATTCATGTTCACAATTACGACGTACTTAAACATTTAAACGTTCGTGCCTGAGTGCCTGCTACGCGGATGGTCCCATATGAGTTACAAACATTGTCATGATCCTTGTCGCGGTGTTGCTGTAATGTGTAAATATCGTGCTATGTTCAGCCGAGATACAGCTACAACTACTGTACGCGGCTGCTACTAGAACGGCTTCTGGGTTTCATTTAATTGCTGTATTGACTGAAGCTCGTTGACGACGGTGGGATTACAACACAAGTTAACGTATAAGCCTCATTGTGTATACTGGAGAAAGCACGTCGGAGGTTCAACTATAGGAAATTTGATGGGCGTGTACCAAAATATGTTCATGCGCAGGACGGTTACTGCCTCGTTGGGAAACCTAAGCTGGCTAACCAAATAGCATGGTGCGCACGCACGCACGCACGCGCACGCACACGCACGCGCACGCACTCACACGCCACGCACGCACCCACTTACCCACACACAAACACGCACGCGCACGCACACACACACGCATGTGCACAAAGCGATACAACTGAATTTCTGACGTATTTGTATGTCACCAATACGCTACAGACACTGCGAATGTCCGAACATTCGATGAAAGCGTGGCACTGCCGCATTGATGACAGTCGACAAATTTCACCGCTGGCACGTATTACACGCTGTAACGTACGACAGAGGACGTTACCGCCTGCCGCCACCACTTTTAACATGACCTTGAATAGCTGTCTTCCTCTAACGCGGATGATACTTCGCATGCCGCCGCTGTTAGCAACACGATCGTCGCAGTTTATGGTGCGAAGAAAACGGGTGCGTTAATGCTCGGCACCGTCCCCAGAAGACGCTAGCGGCAGGCGGGCGTAGCGCGTAACGTAGTAGCTATACTTCATCCTGAGCCTGTTTGCGCTCGGCGGAGCGTTGCATATCCTACTGGAAAAGCCCCACGCACGCGCGCATCAATAATTGGGCGCGCCTCCGACCTTGCGTTCAGGGCCGGCTAGCTTTTGTGATGCTGTTTTTTCTAAGCAACGACGAAGAAAAAAAGCAAACAAAGAAAGGCTGGCGCTAAAATAGAACGACATACGATGTAAAAGCGGCAGATAAAAGCGGCCGCTTTTGATATTCCCCGCTCGTGTATATTTCACGGGCAATCATGGCTGGTCTTGTCTTCCCGGCACAGTTCAAAAAGCCGGAAGGAAAGAAATCGAGCGGAGAAAGTGTATTCCACTGGTGCGGAGTACGTTTTTGAGAACGTTCACGACTGTGACTTCCTTTATAAGCCGGCCGTGTAAAGAACAAGAGTTTGAGAAACGAAAAGTGTTTGACTATATTGGCAAGACTGAGGTTATCTGCCTGCCGCTTTCGCTTATTATGCAACGTTTCGGACTTGCGCTCTAGCCCCGCCTTCATGAGAAGGTTCCTTTAAACGATAAAAAAGAAAAATTGAGGGTCGTTCTGCAAAGTGAACCCGCATTTCTCTTGATCGTGCTCTGATTTATACGGTCAGTGTTTATCAAATTATTTTCTCATTGCTTACCTATTTGTTTGTCTTATTGTTTGTCTAAATATTTATGCTGCGCTCTAGCGGGGGGAGCACCGCTTTGCTATGCAGGGTAGCATGTGACGCATTTCGAACGCTACCATCCTCAGCGCCACACACCGACTATACTGGGCACTGACAAGCAACGCATTTTAGGGGAGAAGCACCTTAGGTCCTCGATCTGTCCGGGGCTTGGCGTCCGTGTACACAGTGTTGTGCAAGCGCGAGGAGCATTGGATTGGATTGGATTGAAATGAATTCGATTGAAGTGGATTGGATTGGATTGGATTGCATTGGAATTGTATATAGTGTACACACGCGTTGTCACTCATTTAAATGCGCGAGTGGGCAATTCCACGGGTGATTTACGGTAAGAACGATCCCCAGTGCTTCGCCCACTCGTCATGATTCACTTCGTGGAGATGTGTGAATTGTTTCTTTGTCGCGCGACAGTTTTAAGTGCAGGGCACTTTAGGGGCCCGGCTTGTCGTCGTAGCTCGTCCGGCTTCACGCTCCCAAAGAGAGGCCTCGTAAATAAAACCGCTTTCCCTGGTCGTGAACCTGGGTCCCTCGCGTTAGAAAGCGGATGCCCATCTCATTGCGCCACAGAGACACACGCTACCCATATGCAAAGTCTTGGGGTTGATCTTTGCGCTGCTCCGTAGCCACGGACGCTGCCGTTACTAGGCCGAAAATAAGTGCACAATAATATGAAATAAAGAAAATGCCGTGAATGAACGCATTAATTACAACAAATGAATACAAACTCAATTCAGTGTCTTCTTATAGGTCTTTTCAGGTGCTGCGGTGTCCTCTCCTGATAACTTTCGGTATCAACGCCAGGCTGATACCGAAATTAGTCAATAGAGGGTGCCACAGTCCCTCTTGGCGGGCTCCGCACTTCCACCAGCTTTCACGTTGAGTGGAAATGCTTTAATTGCTTTTTTATTTCTGTATGACCCTACACGTTGCCTATAAACGGCGCCTGCCATTGTATAATGAAATAGAGAGTGTTTCAAGCGAGCTTCATGCACCCGAGACATACCCCCATGTCTCGAATCTTTAGAGCGAAGCCACACGTGCTCTCACGTAAAACATGATGAGAACCTGCCTTAGAGTTATCATTATCAAGTACGATTCCCCTATGGGAGTGAGTGTGAAATACAGTAGCTGGTCGTAAACGGGCATACAACTGTGGTTTTTAGGGGAAAAAAAGATTGCATTTGGACACACTCGGGACAGGGAGGCATTAAGGAGGGACATTTCTCCTGTCTGTCTCTGGTTTAACTCTGGATATCTAGAAAATCATAATTGTCGTTCAGATCCTAAACCGAAAAAAAAAGAAACGGTCGCAAAACTTCTCTCTGGCTTCGAGCCAAATGGTCCTTTTCATGCATCAGCAATGACAAAATGTGGCAGCCCATGCTAAAGCGCTGCCGCGCAAACGTTTGCTGAAATAGTGCAAATGAATAATCCGAACGCTAGTATGTTTAGTGGGTTATGAATTTCCCCCACAGCAATAAGCTAATGTCCGCTCACATCGAGCAGAGGACTTCCTCTAATGTGAACCATAAACGCGATGATTAATCCCCCCCCCAAAAAAAAAAGTTCAGACGAAAAATCGAGGAAACGAGGCCTATAGTGAAAATCCAGCTCGATGGAAGAGTGGCCACTCGGGGGCCGGTATTGAATCGATGGCCGACACACCTACGCAGAAGGACAGTTGAACAATTTCCTGCAAACAGACCAAATGAAAACAGACGACAGCAACAAGAAAAACGAATAAACAGCGCTGTCATTCAAGAAGGTGGCAGCTGCCAAGCAGCCAAGGGACGCGGAAGGGGAGAGCAGCCTCTCCGGAGACAGGACAGAGGAAGAGGGGGACGTGGAGGAAAAGCGAATGGAAAGAAAGGGAGCCAGGCGCTTTTAGTGAGATGAGCACGCCTGTGCGTGAGTACGCGTTCCCGTTATACCGCGTCGGTGCACCCAGCCCGGACTATGCGCTTAGCGACGGAGGGATATATGGCCAGGAAAGGAGGGAGGGGAAGCTAACCAACGCGCACGCCTCGCGAATGAAGCGTGGGAATTCGGGAAAATTCATTTGCGAGCACTGCGAGCGTCCGTGCGCTCGCCGGTTCCCGCTTCACTCACTGGCGGCTAAGCCGGCAGGAGAGAGGGGCGGGGCGAGTAAGACTGACTGACTGGCGCGTCTGGCGACTGCGGGGAGCCACGCTGGGGATTTTCTGATGCAGCTATTCTTCGCCGGTCCGGACTGCCGGTACAGTCGACGCGAGGTGTTGCGTTGCACGTGGTGGACTGCACGATCCGGCGAAGTTTGCATTAAACCGATCAATACTGAAGCGTCCACAGACAATATATCTTTAAACCGTAGTCCTTTGTAAGAAAAGGAATTCTTTACTTTTTAGTAGCGAAGCTGTTTAGCAAGTCGTAATTTTTCGTTTCCGCAGTTAAAAATACCAAGAAATTGCCGAGCGGGCACACGTGAGCGCGAGGACGTGAGCTCGGGCCACGTGGCGACCGCACGGCAGTTAACAAAACCAAGAAAATGCCTAGCGCTCATGTGTGTGCGTGCATCGGGAGAACTGCCCAGCGTCCGCTGCGCACGTTTGTCAAGCCAGGCATATCCTATTAGGGAGATTAGCCAAGACTGTGGTGAACGCCCGGTAGGTTAAAAAAAAACCAAGAAAATGCCGAGCGCTCGTTTGTGCGTGTCTCGCGGCGACCGCCCAGCGTCCCCGGCGCACTTTGGTCAAGCCAAGCATACCCACTTAGGGAGATTGGACAAAACTAGCAAAAAAAGAGAAAAAACCTCAATGTTCGGAACACTTGCTCGGAACGAGAAAGAGACGTCATAGCATACACCTCTCCAAGGTGATGTCTAATGATTATCATTTCCAAAAAATGAAGGTAGCTTACACATAGCGACAATGATGACTCATTGTTATTTGCTCCTAAAATTCTACAGAGCTTTCTTTCGCTCAATAAACAAATCGCTCAAAGTCCAAAGAACATGGTTGCAGCCGTTTGTAATGTAGAAATTGGACGTTGTTGATGTCTCGTTAAGTTGCTAAACATTCGTTATTGCGGTGCAGAGTTCGGGGTGGTGGAGTTTTCACTCGCAAAACAAAAACGAATACAAAAAGCCACTACAGGGCCATTGTATGAAACGAATGTCAGTGAAGGTAGGGGTGAATGATAGCGTACGCTGTAAAAAAATTAAACAGCGGCTGTAGTCAGGGGAAGGGGGGGGGGTGGATAATGAAATCTGGAGGTTCTCACCTGAACTTCTAAGGCATGGTAGGCTACTATGAGACCCAGCAGCATGATGGTAGACACGGTGATGAGAGTTTTTACCGCCATCGAGTACACCGAGTTCTGAAAAGACAGAAAAGGGAAAAGAAAAATTAGGAGGACGTTAATAAAGGCGGAGTGAGACGCTTCGTGAACTTTGGTTTGTCATGCTGTCATGCGCAGACTTGATAATTAAGCCCGGTGTTTGTTTTTTCTTTATGTATTAATGTGCCCACGTATATTAGGCAACATTAGTTATCTTCATTAGGTACGAGTGACACATCGGGGGGAGCTATCCATATAGCCATTACTGAAAAGGTGCTTCGTTGGAGTTGAATGTTTCGATCCTCCCTGACTTTACACTTTCACGATTTATTTTTCGCTTTTTTCGCGTTTGTTCTTGCCGTTTCCGCTCGAAAAATTATTCTGGAGTATTTTGCCATTCTCTTTAGCAGAACGCAAGAAAAAGAGCTCCTTTAGGAAATGGAGCACAGCGTTTCGCCATCAATATTACTCTCGCAGGCAAACAGCTATTTTCGAGCCGCTAAAACGCGGCTGCAAAAGTTTTTCCATACATCCCCTCTTAAGAAAACAGCAGGCGAAAACATGGCTCGTCTCCTGAAATACGTCGTCGATACTGTTTTTATTTTTGTTGGGCGCCAGATGCACGAAAGTGTTCAGCGGTTCGAAAAGGCGCATAAAAAATAAAAGAGAGAAGAGTATACGCGTAAAGCTTTCGTTCCGTTTTCTGTTATCTTGGGCTCTGCTCCACGAGGGCCTCCATTTTGTGTTTTTACGTCCAGGAGCATATTCGGCACGCAGACGCAATAATGTGTAGGGCGGCGTTTTCGTCGCGGACACTCTCGAAAGCGCGATGACAGGTTATGTATCCCCGCACTGAATGCAAAGCAGGCACTGCCTGCGCATCCGAGATGTGCGGAGAAGCACCCCGCGGAATATCGATGGCGATGGGGCACCCGGTTGTCGCTGCTTTGCGCGTCCACTTGTAGCACACGTCACGCAGCTTCGTGCTGAAATGCCAGCCTCGACGCCGTGCGGCGGATGGGCAACCCCTATCATGCACGCGAGAACACAGGCGAGGAGCTGTCGAAACTTCTAAGCCCGTGTGTGCCATTGATTATGCAGTGTTGCAATGACTGACACAATAGGATACTAGTCATACTTGTCTTGGAGTACAGCTGAAGAACTTGAACATAAACGAATGGGATTGCGAGCTCTGTGAAGCTTCATGAGAACCAAGATTTCAACGCCATGTGCAATTCGAGGCGTTATTTTTTGCCTACCAATCACGACTTCAGCAACGCGGTTGAGATATGACTAAACTTTATATATATATATATATATATATATATATATATATATATATATATATATATATATATATATATATATATATATATATATATATATATATATATCCCTATGTCCCTAGAGAAGGCAACGTTAGCGTTGCAGGAAGCGGCAGAAAGTTAGATGGGCAGATGAGATCAATAGGTTTGCGGGGATAAGTTGGTCGCAGTTAGCACAGGACCGGGGTAATTGGAGATTAATGGGAGAGGCCTTTGCCCTGCAGTGGCCGTAGATAGGCTAGTGGGCGCAGTGGGCGTAGATGATGATGATGATATATATATGAAGTTTGCTCTGAAGCGATTAACCATTCCCAGATATAACCTGAGCTTACGACACAACACTTGCTAGCTAGACAGGAGGAAAAAGATGAAGCAGAAAAAAACGAAGAGTATGTTCTACGTACACACACACACACACACACACACACACACACACACACACACACACACACACACACACACACACACACACACACAAACACACACACACACACACACACACACACACACACACATATATATATATATATATATATATATATATATATATATATATATATATATATATATATATATATATATATTGTAGCCAGGGAGATAAGATTAAGTACAAATCCAGAAACGGGGGTTGAGTCCCAGAAGGTGCATGCGCCTGAAGCCAGCTGTGCCGTCTCAATGCTCGGACCTGCGTATGTTTCGGCTCCGCCCCTCGAATAAACACCCTCAACCGGCTACCGGACCGTCGACTGCCTTCTTTACAATATATATATTCGACTGCTGTTAAGTCCAGCGAAGTTAAGCAGCCGACTTGGAATTCCTACGGCACGCGGAACTTGCCTCCCTTTCTTATCCCATCAGAGTGCTAATTAAGTAGAGTACTTGGCACATGAATGCGACAAAGACAAATATTCACGGACATTTTTGTACCTTATATGCATAATTTTCGCTGTTTTTCTTTTTCTCTGTTTTTTGTAAACGCTCCCTCTCCGAAGTCGGCTTTCTTATATGGGCGCATGTTGTGCGAGTCGGCTCTTTTTTTTCAACGGTGACGTTGCTTACATTCTAGGCCTAAACGTATTGAGTGCCTACGTATATGCAAAAGTCAGTAAAAGAACTGGGAAACCTTTTCCCGCAGGCTTTTTTTGTAATTTATGGAATGGAGGAATAGTTAAGGCCAACGCTGCTGGAAATAATAACTGTAAGAGTATTTGAAATGGGGCGAATTTTAGTGCAGGAGCACGCTTGTGTTTCCTGAAATGTGTTATGAAAAATGACAGATTTCGAAATTATAAAAGCCCCGTTTTTTTACACTGTGCCCGAACAAAAGAAAAAAGAAAGTAGTTTTTGTATCGATGAGCTCTTGTCGGTAGGCGTACGGAGTTCATTTAAAATATTCTGTGCGTGAAGTCTTTGCTCAGGTTTGTATGCAGCTTTTGGAGGAAAGAGAGTTACAACCACGAGAATGAAAGGAGCTTTCCAGCTCCGGTCTCGATTCCCAGCTTACGCTGGTGGAAAGGGCTGTGGCGGCAGAGGTCTCAAATGGAGTCCTGCACTGAAAACCATTTAAAAGACATGAGTTTGCCCTCGATGACGTGCCCAACATTAAAAAAAAATTTACCACCTTCCCGTGGGGCAACTCTGAGTGGTATGCGAAGCAGTCATGGGGTCGACTCAAGTTCCCATTAGTTTTAAGTTCGATCGTGGCGTTGCGGGAGGAGAATGAGGGGAGCGGAGCGCGCGCGCCCGTCATTTATACCGCGGAGCTACAGTGGTGCCCCCAGCGCAGTATGTAGCGACTACCTTCGCGCCTCTAACCCTAAGCTGCTTCGCATTATCGCGCGCGGAGCCGCAGGTGTTGCCATTCGTTGCGCAATCCCGGAGAGGAGAGGAGCGTCGGAGAGGAGAGGAGGAATGCCGGAGAGGAGAGGAGGGGGAGGAGGACGCGCATGCGCAGTGTGAGTGTGGACGCCGCACAAGGGGACGCACAACGGTGGACGCACAGCGGCGGAGGGAACAGGCGCGACCATAAGCTGCTCCGCATCTAAAAAAAGAATTATGAGAGCCAAATATGTAAGAATGACGGATTTGCATTTTACTTAGTTGCTACAAATGTTTGTTTATTTTCTGGCAAAATATGACTTAAGGGGGCCAGTTTGGCCTAGTTATGTATTTGTTCGTATGTATGGAGATCTAATTCAACCTATGCAGAGATGCGCACAAAATTGTTATGGCTATTTTATTGATTTTATGCAATTTTAACTACGAGATATGCTGAATACTTTTGGTTTTTATCCCTTTATTGAAATAACTGTTGAACGTAATGTTCTTCGTTCATTAGTCCGACTACTAATTGGCCAACTGCTGTTGTTTCTAGCCCGAAAAGAAGATTTAGCGCATTAAAGACTCGGACGGCGAATGGACAGGGCTAGCGCCCTTCCTGCCCATCCGCCGTCGGTGTGTTAAATGCGCTAAAGCTTCTTTCCGTAATAATGAACCAACTCGCCAACATACGGTTTTACTCTTGTTTCAAGATTTTTAACATTTTCTTGCTTTGAAATTGTTAGTACATTTCCCCGATGTTTTTTCTTTCTCATTTTTTTTTGAGCACCAACTCTCAGGAGTATTTGTGACTGCTCCTAATAAGTCATGATGACTCTTAATAAATCGTGAGGGTACAGTTCGTGGTGTAGACTGAAGCGGATGCTTTTAGTGGCGTAAATGTGATGTGGCAGACGGGTTCGATTGATAGCGTGGTTAGATCAATGTGAGTTGTGCTGTCGTGGGAAGACGAGTGGGTGAACGCGCGAAAGCGAGAAAATTTGGGGCCGTGTCCGATGAAATGGCTAATATTGGCTGTGATGGTGTGGTGGCGGTATAGACATCGGGGGGCTTTCTTCGGGTAGTGTCATTTTCGGGTAGTCTCTGGTGCAGAAGAGGTATTGGTGAAAAACTTGTCAAGGAAGATTTCTTGTGCCCAAGTTAGGTGTTGTGGAATGAAGTTGCTTCGAGGTGTGAGAGATTTGAGACGTTGTCGTTTGGGTTGCTTATATTTACAGAGCCTGAATGCGGGAAGGGGAGGGGAGTTATCGTTGGGGTAGATGGGCCAGGGGTAGTTCGAGGCAGGCAAGCCCGGGGGTCCATGGAAGGCCGTAGTGAGAAGGGCCGCCTCGTGGCAATAGTAACGTGAGCTGCTGGGTACCCAAGAGGCAAGGGCGGCTCGTTAGCGACTGGGGTTTCCGTCAGTCAGGATTTGGTAGCCTGGACTGTAGGGTGGGTGAACTTTGGATGCGAATGTTCCTTCGTAAGCACCGGTTAGGATGCCGAGTTTGGTGGGAATGAGGATAACATAACTGTACATGATGTAGCCGAGGGCGTCTCGAATGGCGATGGGCATCACGTACACTGAAGTAATGCTCGAAATGCGGTGATATTGGGCGCCCATGATGGAGAAGTCCCCCTGGCTGACCTGCCTTGTGCTGTGGCTAGCGTTGGAGTAAGCGTCGATCTCACCGCGTTGTATGGTTGCGGTAAGGAAACGGCAGCGTTGTCGTCTAAGCCCAAATTAAGAACGTGGGACGGGTTACGAGGCGAACGTTTCTGGAAAGTGAAGATGCTGGCAAATTAGGTAAAAGATCACGGGTTCATTGGTCTCATGCACTCAAGAGTATACATTTATGGGTGAGTTTTTTATTTAATTTGTAAAGATCCGTTTGTTCCTGAATGTAGCGGTCGGTTGGACGGAGGGCAGCTGCTTGCTATAGCGTTGCAATTGACGTGATAAGGAGGAGGCCAGTGATGGCGCGTAGTTATCCTCGTTGTCGGTCAAGACAGAATAAAAACAGCGTTGACAGGACAAAAACAATCTGGATATTCCTAAATCAGTCACTCCTATTCTATTACTGGAAAGTGGGTGACACCAAAAATATTTATATTGAAGACAGGGTTCGTAGATCCTCTCCTCAAGGGAGAATGAGTGATCGATGACCGTCACCACCGAAATTGGAGTCACAGCATAATGATGAGAGAGAGAGAGAGAGAGAGAGAGAGAGAGAGAGAGAGAGAGAGAGAGAGAGAGAGAGAGAGAGAGAGAGAGAGAGAGAGAGAGAGAGAGAGAGAGAGAGAGAGATAATTCTTTCAACGTAGAAGTTGCAGATGATGCATGATGCCTCCGTAAAGCACGCATCACCTGAAAAGGAGCTATTAGCGCGTTTCATATCTGCTTTATCTTTTCCTTTTTATTATTTGCGAGGACAATTAACGAATGCTGCCTTGACAAAGGTACACGATTTGACGTCAATGCTAGCATCTTAGTAGGTAGGTAAAATGACGTCCCTTTAGGAGTTAAGTCAGGCCGTGCAGCTGCTCCTGCTATGGCACGCTGATGTAATTTTTGCGGCATAAAGGACTGAAACACAGTACGTAAACAAAAAAAAAAAGCGGACATTAATGCTTCAGTATAATGTAAAAATACCCAAAAGAAAGCTCGTGAAAGCTTTATGGGCGTTTTACAATTTGTGACGTCACACGTGCGACGTCAGCGAGCATGTTTATGGGTAGCCGCCACATTAAAAACGACTCGATGCAAAAGTCGGTCGCGCAATAAATTGATATTTTACGAACTTGCTGCCCTTTCATGTAAACAAAGGCACTGAATGGAGTTTTATGAAAACGACTGGCCCTTCTTTATTTACAACGTTGTTGCTCCGCGCTGTGATCGAAAGGCTGATAAAAGACGACGCCATGCACTCCGCGTTTTATTTTAAGCTACCCTCCGGAAAGAAGAGTTTTAAGCCTCGTAAAGTTAGAACACGCACAGAAGTTGCGGCGCCGTTACGGTTTTGTGCAAAATAGGTTAAGTACAATTAGGGACAAAAAGTACATCGAGTGCCGGTTCGTACGTCACTACGGTTGCGTGAGATACATCTTCTCAAACGAATATGCTGTAATCTAAAAGTGCAATTAGGGCCCGTGACTGCGTAGTAATGAACGCGAAACACAACGTTTATAAGGCACTGAGGGCCGGAACACGTCACCTCGGGGCTGTTGTTTGCAAAATGGGTTGGTTTATTTCGAAACCCCGCTAGTATGGCATTCCGCACTTTCGTTTTTTTTATTCTTTCTGAAGGAGAAAGAGGCGGAGATAGGGAGGATGGGGAGAGAAATAGAGAGGGGGGAGAGAAGGAAGAAGATGGAGAGGCGAGGGTGGGTGGCGCAATTTGGCTGAAACACAGGGCGTCCCGGGTGGTGACGTTGGTGCCACCCGCAACTCGATTCGCGATGCGGCATCTCGTTTCTCGCATGGAATATCTCCGTGCATAACGGAAGGGGTTGTTTTCGCCGCATCGCAGCGCTTGTACTCTGTCTTTCTCCTCCTTTCCCTCCCCTCCGTCTCCTTGCCCTTATCTCCCTCGGCCTCTCCTGCGACCATCGGCACGAAAGTCCCGCATAATGGCGCGCAAACATTCGCTGGCAGTCGGCCAGGGAGCGTTTTGCTAGAGGGTCGGGCGTCACGTGTGAGCAGTGCGGATAGGAAGTACCAAAGGTTGCGAGGAAATGCAAAAAAAAAAAAAATGCACGCAGAAGCATATAGGCACCACAAAGGCAAAAAGGAACGCTGAGACTGCACTCAGCCGTACTACAGAGGCTGGAATAAAAAAAAAGAACAGTGCCTTTTTCTGTGCCGTGCAGGCAAAACGAGCACGACACGAGCAGGCAGAGTCGAGTAGTTCCGCGGTGCCTCTTTAAGCTTTGGTTGGTTTCGTAATACTCACCGAGTGTTTCTTCTTGTTCCGTTCTCTGAGAAATTAGCTCCTACAAGCAAGGACCGGGAACTCACGGCGACAGGGCTGTGGTGCGAGCTGACATCTGCTGCGCTATTTTACTTCTGGTCTGCCCTACTCATCTCTTCCATTTTCTTCGCCCCTCCGGGTACCGCTTTAATGTAAGTAGTTTCCATGCAAATGTGACACAGCTCTTTCGGCATTCATCTGCAGAGTTATTACGAACAGGGAAAGAACGACAGTGATGGAATAATGAATGATGAAAATGGGAGGTTGTCTAACTCTGGGAGTTAGAACAACCGGAATTCGAATTTTTAACACGCCGAATCTACATATACAAAATGGGGCAGTCCCTACCAGTGCAGCGGTTAGTGTAAGTCACCTGGGGACCTCTACAGTGCGACACAAGATGTTGGCACGACAGTTTTTTTTTATTTTCCGCTTCAAACAGAAAAAAAGGTAGCTAAGTTCCAGCATAATCAGTAGAAACGCAATGTTTTCATCGAAATAAGAACATCTGCGCTCTTTCAGTCCGAATCGGAATGAGAAAAGTGAGTATGGTTGGTACGTACGTAGAATTCGATGCAGCATCGAATGTATGTACAATGATGGTTTGCCGCCTCCTGGGGAACTCCTCGTGATATATGAACCCCTGTCGGAGCAGTGCTTGCAGACAGGCATATACTGGGACAAAAAAGGTCCTCGACGAGTCTCGTTTTTCATCGCTTCGCTTGATGGCGTCTCAGCGGCTGCTCTTGCAGGTCGTTCGGCTGGGAGAGTGCGATACCGGAAAAGCATCGCTCAGGCGTCTGCGCCCAAGGGTGGAATCTCGTATACACGCGGCACTCAACATTCTGAGCTTTCTCTACCCACAATGGTGGAAGAATCAACATCACTTGGAACAGGCGTGGTCTTTCGAGAGTTTGGAGTGTCAGCTCGCCATCCCGGGCATTCGCTCGAAGAGACTTGGACCAGTGGCTGAAGCCAGGATGTTAGCATTCGGACGCTCGGACCGGTTGTACGGAGATTGCGGTCACGTGCTTACGGTCGGCTCTGTTGGCTAAATACGAGCGCAGCGGCCTTTCTGATTCCAGGCATGAACGTTTCCTTGGCGCCTCGCATTGACCATTTGATGTCATCCAGAACGGCGGAGCGTATAGCGATTGAGGCGGCCCTGAAAAAGATTGAATCGATTCTGGTGCGGCTTGCGGAAATTCTGACGGATTCCAAGTCAGCCCAACAACTTTTGCAGCTTTGATTTCCCGTATACAGAACTTGCCAACACTCCCCACGTCTCCTTTAGCAGTTATTGGAAAACGGCCCTAGCGTTCGCTTCCAGTGGGTTCCTTCCCGCGTAGCAGTGCTTAGAAACGAAGCCGCGGACAAGTTAGCTCGTGGAGAAAAAATCGTGTACTAGTTTTCTGAAAGTGGCTGGACGAAGAACGACGTGTTTTAAAAACCATCATTAAAAAACCGATCGCTCTAGCGACCACAACACCAACCTTGTGCTACCAAAGGAATGAAGAGGACAGGGACATCATTACTGTTCCGCATCCGGACCAACTCAGCGTGGACACCGGTGTGGCTTCATAAGCTGAACCTTATCTCCTCACCTCTGTGCCCAATGTGTGGATCACAGGTGTCGTCGGACATTTTCTTATGGAGTGCCGAGAGCATGCGACGGGGCGGTCAGTTTTGTTTAAAGAGCTTCCAAGGAGAGCAGCTCCGCATGCCTCTTTGGACGATGCCATTTTTCCTGGAGGCCATTGGATCACAAGGAGAAACATTTTGGGCCTGATCCTTCGGTTATTGAAGGACACAAGTCTCAGTGACTTTTGGTGATTCCCCGCGCATAACGTTGTAAAGTTTCTGATCGGGAAGTAGTTGCCGGCATACCACGCAAGCTAGGTCCGCCCATTAATAGACATCCCCACCACCACTACCATCATGTTAAATGATGGTGACAAATTTGATGCTCATCAAAAAACTCCAGCCCAAAACATTTTGTTTAATGTAGGCCAGCGTCCAGGAGGATGCTCTTAATTTCTTACGGCTGTTTAACACAATAGGCCGCGAACTCTTCGGAGCTATTTCTTCTAGTACTGACGATAAAGCTCGGACTTTGCAGAAGGATTCAGTATGGAAGAACGGCGTCATTAAACATTATTGACCAAACAATTTTATATGCGTACCATCGGGGATAAAATACCAATGAAAAGTTTTGTCGCAGCAAATCATTGTTATGTGCAGCTCCGAGAGCGTGTTCGCGAGTCACGGATACTCGCACCCATGCTTTATTTCAAGAAAAACAGAAAATAAAAAGCGGCAAGCTTCCGGGGTCAACTTTTAAATGATTAGGCGTGCATACCTACAAACGCGCTTATTTTAAGAAAGGGCACACACATTCGCTGGTTTTATAAATGATGTGAAGCACTTGCTAGTAATCGCCTGGTATACGCAGAAGCATGGAACCCGTATTAGATTGATTGATTGTAGGGTTTAACGCGCCGACGCAACGCAGGCGATGAGGCGCGCCGTAGTGGAGGGCTACGGATTAATTTTGACCACCTGGGGATCTTTAACGTGCGCCGAAATCTCGTACACACTGGCGTTTTTGCTTTTCGCCTCCATCAGAAAAGCGGCCGCCGCGGCCGGGAACCGAACCCGCGACCTCGTGCTCAGCAGCGCAACCGTATTAGAACGGAGCCACAAATATCCCACCAACCGGACTTCCTTTCCATCTGTATGAAGCCCCTTTGCAGCTAGTGAAAAATAAAGAAATGACTTAACCCTGCCTTCCCAAACAAAGTTGAGCGAAACGTGAAAGCCTTCTCGCATCAAAACTGTCAAAAGTGCGTCAAAACCTTCGCTCAAATCGCCTTCAAACTTCGCTGAAAGTGCGGTCATCGATCGCGAAGCCTTCAAAGACCCAATTCTCAAACCAAGAACGAACGTTTGCGACGATTTTTCGCGTACTAAGCGCATCTACGAACGATCTAAATGCACACCGATACGTAGTTTATGAGATAAAACTAAACTGTTGTACCCCTTCTTCGTGATCGATGTACTGTCTTATCTAGAACCATTCCTTTTCGCGATTTTCAAGTAACCGTGGTGGCATAATGGAAGATCGGTTTCACGCCAGCGCCGTGTATATAGAGACCTCATCAAAGCTTTTACGTCGACCAATAGGTCTATGGGGAAATGCATTATTGTTTTGACAGGACGCCATCGGTACCCATAAAAAAGCTTTCGCTGCTGCCGGGGATGAAACTGTGTCCTCTAAGTTGCGAATCCAATGCCTTACGGACCAAACTATGCGCCTGCAGGACGCCGTGTGTAAGCAAAAACTTAGACACGATGTCTGCGCAGCCGTCGCTGCTGCAGACTCTGCCACTCACGCTGCATGCCGGGGCGTGAGTGCGCAACTTCAAACCACTCAAAATTAAAAAAAAAAAAAAAACTTGACCTTGACTTTGACAAAGAATTTCTGCAAGAAAATGCGTTTTAGCCGCGTATTTCGCTGTTGCCACACCTAAATCGACCGTAATTTTTTTTACTGCTTTCTCTTCCTTTTTTCCTGTTGTATTTTTGTTGCCGGAAGCACCACTGGTGCCACCTATCACAGATTTGTGCAGTGCTTCCGCGTCTACATTAATATACCACATAAGGAGCCGGGTTATGCTCTCGCTCATTAACCTTAATTTTCACGTTAGTGACGAGATTAAAGAAATGCCCGTGATCACCTTCTAGTGGTTCGTAGCCCGGTTATTTAGCAACGCCCATGATGATGACGACAATGCGTCGTGACGTAAGTACGGGCAAACGTTTCCTTTAAACCCGGCATACGTCTAACATAAGTTAAAAATAGTAAGAAAAACTGCGGAAGCAGTTGTTGGACGCGTTCTAAAGTCCGCTATGACATGCACCCCGCATGCCTCATGAAAGAAAATAGCACAAAGCTGGTACGCAAAGCAACAACGAAAAAATTCGCTGACAGCAAGCTCTCGGTAGCTTCCGCGACGACTGACTCGTCGCAAAGGATAACTCACTGTCCCTCCTGTCGACAAACTCCGCAGCCGGCGGCCCGTACTGGATACAGACAGAGTGGAGAAAGCTGCAGAGTTGCAACATGACCCATTTATTGTCAGGCTGCCAGAAATAGTGCACGCTAGTACAGCGCGTGTGCGTGTCTTTGGTTATCAAGCGAGCACTGCCAAGGTTCAAGAAAAATGACACTGTTTTAATGTCCCTAGTCACTCCATGCTGAGAATGCGTTTTGGGCTGTCGCATGCTTTCTTCCATTAAGGCCCACACAAAGTGTACGACAGCATCCGGTGTAAGAAAATAACATTTAGATTGGGGCTGGTTGCATTGTTATTAAGAATTAGTTGATGACTCGGTGGAATGAAACATAGCTCGACCTGTTATGTAAGTTATGTTCGGAGTTTCGATTCCCATCGCACTGAAGTAACATTGTAATGACGTAGAAAATCTCTAGCGGGCTGTGCTTACTGTTTTAAAAAGTTAACATGCCGTGGCACCGCACATTTTTAACACATTTCGGGAGCGATGTAAGTCAAACAATGAAAAAATCAAAGCCGTTCCACTAATTGTGAAAGCTGTCGGAAGTGCAGATCAGTGATTCGCGTTAATGAGCTCTAGCGCCATTATCCGCTCACTGCTACTACCCAATGCAATTAAAATTTTCACCCTTCGCAGCGCTCGCGTGCCCCTTGCCTGAAACTGCGACAGCGCGAGTTCTGTTCTTTTTGTGCTTGCTTTTCCTCCCGCACGGGCCGGCGTTGCACTGCCACTTTTTGTAGCGTAAGCTACGCTGGCCGAGGTTGAGCAGTTTCGCGGGGACCTTGAAGGGCCGTGCTGCGCAAGCGCGAGGAGCATTGGATTGGATTGGATTTGGATTGGATTGGATTAAATGGGATTGTATTAGATTGGATTGGAAATCCAATCCAATTGGAGTACGGTTGTGTAGAGAATTGAGTCTGCACATTCGCCGGTCTGCGCATTCCAGAGGAGTGACGTCATAGCCGCGGCAGACGCACTGGCGCAGGCGCGTGCCCATCTGTGCACCTCCGTTCCGAAGTAGCTGCAGGTCAGACGCTGCGCCGGAGCCGCTTTATAGCCGTTTCGCGTGGCTCCTGGAGAGCCGTGCTGCGCATGCGTGAGGAGCAGTGACTTGACTGGACTGGACTGGACTGGATTGGATGGGATTGGACTGGATTGGACTAGACTGGATTGGATCGGAAATCGTTTTAGCAGCAGTAAGCATGATAATCAGCTAATCCTAGACAACCAGGAAACCTAAGAATAACTAGCTGAACCTTAGCTCACGCTATGTATATCCTAGCGACAGTCTCCGGGGCCAACTCAGTACCTCAAAGACCTGGAGACTGCTCAGATATCTTATGGACCCTTCAAAAAGCAAGACCGATTCAAACCAAACAATGCAAAAAATAATTCAGTCGCACCCAGGAGATTCCAGTGCTCTCATGAAGTCCCTCCTGGACAGGTACCTCCCCGTCCATCCGAAAACGCCACTACCGCCGTACACGGGACAGCCAAATCTCAAACTGGATGAAGACATCTACATCTATGAAGTAAAAGCGGCACTACAGACCATCAGACGCAACACAGCCCCAGGGGTGGACGGCTTCACCAACAAGCTTCTAGTGAACTTGGATGATGATTCCATCATTGAACTCACCGCCCACCTGAACACGGTATGGAGGTCGGGCCAACTTCCGGAAGACTGGAAGACGGCAGAGGTGCGCCTTATTCCGAAGCCCGGAAGACCACAGACCACCGAGAACCTGCGCCCGATATCCCTAACCTCGTGTTTGGGAAAGCTTCTAGAGCACGTCATCCACATAAGGCTACAGCAGTACCTCGAACAAAATAACATGTTCCCACATACCATGTGTGGATTTCGCAATCACCTCTCCACGCAGGACATCCTTCTTCAACTGAAGGAAGAGGTTATGCTGAAATGCTCGAGGGATAGCCCGAAAGCCATCTTAGCCTTAGATTTAAAAGGTGCGTTTGACAATGTCAGTCATACGGCCATACTTAAACAACTGAATGGCCTTAACTGCGGGGAACGTACCTACAAATACATTCGAGACTTCCTCGACGGCCGAAAAGCCATTCTGAAGGTGGGACGTTTAAAGTCCAATACAATTTCTCTCGGCAACAAGGGCACACCCCAGGGTGCGGTCCTTTCCCCCTTGCTGTTTAATGTAGCCCTCGTAGGCCTCCCTCCGCTCCTGGATGCCATTCCAGGCATACACCACGGATTATATGCGGATGACATCACCATATGGGCCACTCATGGGTCACTGGGGGAAATGGAGACCAACCTACAACAGGCAGCCGACATTGTCTGTGAATACGCACGACAGTGTGGCCTAGCGTGTGCGCCGGAAAAATCTGAGCTGCTTATCGTGTCACCACGTAAAAAACTCCCTCCCGGGTCGCCAACCATCTCCCTAGAAGTGGATGGCCACCCTATTGTTCCAACTCAGCAGGTGAGAATCTTAGGCATGCTTCTACAAGTGGATCGCTCCAATACCAAACTGCTGGACCAACTTAAGCACACCACGGAGCAAGTCTCCCACATGATCCGCAGGGTCAGCACAAAAACGAGAGGTATGCGAGAGGCGGATGTGCTAAGGCTAGTCGAAGCCTTTGTCATCTCTAGGATTACTTACGTCATCCCCTACGCTGTGCTCTCGAAGGCTGAAAAGGACAAGGTAGAGACTATCATACGCAAGGCATACAAGCTGGCGTTGGGACTACCTGTCAGCACCTCGACACAGAAACTACTACACTTGGGAGTTTGTAATACCTTGGATGAACTCCTCGAAGCTCATCACATGAACCAATTATTACGTCTGAGTTCCACCTCCACCGGCAGGACAATTCTTAACCAGCTATGCCTGCGCTCACCGATTCAACACCCACAGGCCGATGCGACTCAGCTTCCGCATGAGATTCGCCAATTTATTGATGTGGCCCCACTGCCCCGGAACATGCATCCAACACACCACCAGGATCGCAGAGATGCCAGAGCGAAAGCAATCTTCAAACGGTACGGCCAAAACTCCACCACAGTATACACGGACGCAGCGTCCTATCCCGGGAGGAGAGCTATGACCGCTGTTGTGACTACAGCTCAAGCCCTCCTCACAAGTGCATCAATTCCTACCACCCATGCACTACAGGCAGAACAAGTGGCCATAGCCCTAGCAATTGCTCAAACCCCTGCAGAGATCATCATTACAGACTGCCAACAAGCATGCAGAACATTCTCGAGCGGCTTCCTCTCACCCTGCGCCACACGAATTCTACTGCAGCATCCGCCACAACACCGTGTAAGGATTATTTGGGCTCCCGCCCATGCCGACGTCCCCGGCAACGAAGCTGCCCACCAGCATGCCCGAGATTTGACACACCGGGCTAGTCAGGAGTTCGGCGAGCAGTGGCGTGTCTGTCCCCTTTTGTCATACACAGAAATCACGCAGCACTACCGCCTGAAGCGAACAATGTACCCTCCTCCACACAAAAACCTCACAAAAGAGCAAGAACACCACCTTCGATGCATCCAAACCAACACCTTTCCCCACCCAACTAGAGCCCACATTCTGGCCCCCACCCTCTACTCCTCGGAATGCCGCTTCTGTGAGGCTCCGGGCACGCTTTACCACATTGTGTGGGGCTGCGAGAAGAACCCCAACCTACACCCCCTGCCCTTCCCCTCCCCTGAGCACTGGGAGAGAGCACTGGCCAGCTCGGACCCTGATGACCAGCTTTGGCTGGTGAAGAGGGCTCAAGAAGCCGGACGGTCTCAAGGGGTCCTGGAATAAGGACTCTTCCCCAAGGCGAACTGCTTTATAGGGACGTTTATTCCTCCTCCTCCTCCTCGCGTAACCGAGTAAGCCACTGCTAATTTTTTTACGCTTACTTACGTAAAAACCAACCCAACGAGCATTCCTAACTAAACGATCGCGCTGCCGGTTAATTACGTATATTTTGCCTCAAATGTACCTACACTTTTCTTTGCGCTGAACAACGGGGAGATGTATGACAAACGCCAGTGGTTCACGAGTTTCGAACGCTTATGACTATATAAACCACTTGGCTTTCTAAGCCTCTGGGTTACGCCGCGCCGACAGCCGCTACGACGGAACGCCGTGTGGCCCCACTTTGGTCCAGGAAGCGTGCCACGACGACAAGGCGAGCCCATAAAGTGCTCTGCACTTAAAAAGAAAAATTCCTCTCACAAATACCCAATCTACTCATTCACTCACCAAATATATCTATTTACACGATTATAACGTTTATATGTGTCAACTTCGCGATTTCCTATTTTAGTGCGAATGCAGCCATTTACAACGTTGGGGATACGAGGTACTCCAAAGAATGCATACGCATTCGTTTCTATGAATACGCTTTCACCGTTCGAAGAAAGAAACGCTTCGTGAGGGTATTCGCGCCGACAGAGGCCAAACTGTTCTGACGCAATGCTGTGCTTTCCTTTCACTGTTTTGGTTTAGGTTATTCGAAAATTCCCCATTTATATATGACCACCACAATCTTCAACCATGCCATGTGTAAGCCCGGGAATGCGGCAAATCTATGCTGTTAAAAACACGAATTCTTGAGAAATCGATTCCAAAAACCAGGGAGAACTGAATGCGATGCATCACGCTGCAAGGCCTGTCTGTTGACCGGAAATACATTTTCCGTTTTTTGGTCTTTTTGACAACAAAGGTGTACAAATTTTCGGTAATGTTATTAGAACGGCCAAACTGCTTTTGCAAACTGCTTTTATTCAGTGAGCAACAGGCTGTTGGCGTTGCTCCCTTTCGTAAACGGTACAGGGTCGGTATTCTCGTGTTTGTCCGTTTTGAAAACGTCCGTTTTGCGCTCGTTTTCTAGTGACGTACTTACAGTTGTAGGCGGGCTTTGGGTCGACTTTTGTGCAACTGTTCTTGTAAATACATTTTAAACGACTGAACCTACTTAAAACTATCTTTTATGTGTGTTTATTGTTCCGCCGGCGAACCATCAACAAGGCGACGAAAAATCGTCAGCTCCCCAGTCGTCTGTTCCGAGAAGCCACGGCTCGTAGCTCCGTCGTGCTTGTATGGCGTCACATACGGGTGATCGCTTTTAGTCAATCAGGGCTTGCTCAAAACTGACACTTTTGAAAGGCACACAAAACGGACAAAACACGAGAATACCGCCCCAGAGCTGAAAGCATCCAGAGCCATCTACTGGTACAATTTCAACACTCGCGACATTTGTTTGACCGTCAGCTAACAACGATCCACTGTTCGAAGTTCGTGGCTTTAAATGGGCCATGAAGACAAAATACAACCGTGTTCAATTTGAAAAAAAAAATTACTCGTTGTTAGTTAATTCATACCGATTCCAGCAATTAAAACGTTTTTACCCCTCCCCCCAAAAGAAAGAAAAATAAAAACGCGAGCAATATTAAAAAAAAAAGCTCTTAAATTTTGCGCCACAGTGACGCAATACCGGCAGAAGTGACGTAATATGGGCCAGCAATAAAAATATAGTTATCAGTGCGTTAAGTGCATGTCAGGCTTCAAGTGGTACGATAAAATGGAATTCCATGCTTCGCTACAATCGCCCAGTCATGTCTGTTGGCGATGGCTTGAATCAGCGGCCGCCGATAAAAAAAAAACAAGAAAACAAGACTCTGTGAGGCCATAGAGAGGTCACCGAAAGTGGGTGGGGAGTCCCTTGTCCTTCATCTGTTTTCTTTACTATCCTGATTATTTATTTGAAGTTCGCGATAAAATTGGTAGCATCGTTATCGGGACAAAGCAGCCGTTTTTAATGAACGAAACGTGCATTTTCTCTTCATGGTTACTTGTTTCTTGATTTCATTGATTGTAGGGTTTAACGCGCCGACGCAACGCAGGCGATGAGGCGCGCCGTAGTGGAGGGCTCCGGATTAATTTTGACCACCTGGGGATCTTTAACGTGCGCCGAAATCTCGTACACACTGGTTACTTGTTTCTCTTGAAATGGTGGTGTTTGAGCCCTCGCAAACACAGCTCTTTTTATGAAGTAGAGTGAGTTTTATATAAAAATGTTCTAAATAAAACCTGGCACCCACTTTTTCATAAATAACAATGTTCAGTATGACTGAAACTTTTTTAGGTGCAGTATGCAGGTAATCATATCGTTTGATTGACGCTTTACGCCGTGCAGAAGGGACCGCTTCTCTATTGGAGTATGGCCAGAACGAATAAGTCACGACCATGAGCATCACTCGTGGCTTTGGAACGAAGATGGTGCGCACAGTTGTGGCTTAGAGGTAATGAGGATAAGCGTACATAATAACAGAGTTAAATTTGAACAAACGCTGGTAATGCGTTGATATTTCAGAAAGAGAAGAAATTCTGCAATACAGTTGCAGAGAATCCCTGAGCATAACCTCGTGAGATGAGAACGGGAGAGCGTTTATTTTGGCTGAGATGCGTCGACGAGTCCTCTGCCGATGTCGACCACAGCCTAAAACCTCGACATCAAACTCACTGTAGGTACTTGTTGAAGGACCACTATACATGCTGCGGCGACACTAACCACACAAGATATGGGCTAACTGAGACTGCGGGCGAGAGAGAGAGAGAGAGAGAGAGAATACATTTATTGAGCGTCTAAATTGGGAGTGGTTCCTTATTCACTGGAGCCCATATGATGTCATGGCCGCCTGCGCCCGGTCGACCAGCGCTAGCTGGGTCGCGAGTGAGGAGCTGGACATCAAAATCTCCCATTGCTCTCTAAAAGAGGGGGCGGGGGGATGGAGGAGGGGTGGATTGATTTATGATGCATGCGCTTTTGTTTGCTTTTTATTGTGTTTGATTTTTTAAGAGCGAAAACTTTTCGGAGGCGAAAGCTTTTGTAGTGGGACCGGTGACATCCTGTCTAAAAGCTGATGCATTTCCCGATAGACCGGTGGGTCGACCGAAAAGCTCCGATTGCGCTGCTGAGCACGAGGTCGCGGGTTCAATTCCCGGCCGCGGCGGCCGCTTTTCTGATGGAGGCGGAAAGCAAACACGCCCGTGTGTACGAGCTTTCGGCGCACGTTAAAGATCCCCAGCTGTTGTCAAAATTACACCGGAGCCCTCCACTACGGCGCGCCTCATCGCCTAGGGTCGTCGGCGCGTTAAACACTACAATCAATCAATCCGAAGAGCTCCGATAAGACTTTTCCATGGACACACGGCCCGTCCGTGAAACCAGGCTTCCAATGGGTCAAAACGGTTACTTGAAATTGGCGATAAAGGAACGTTTCTAGATAAGACAATACACGCATGGATCATGAAGAGGGAGTGCAATAGTATACCTTCATCTCATAAACCACGTATCGGTATACATTCAGATCGTTCGTAGATGCGTTTACTTTGTGCGCGAAAAATCGTCGCATGGGTTCGTTCTTCGTTTGCGATTTGGGTCTTTGAAGGATTGACGATGGACGGGACGCACTTTCAGCGACGGTTGAACATACTTTGAGCGAAAGTGTCGACTCCCTTTTGATGAAGTGCTGATGTGAGAAAGCCTTCACGATTCTCTCGACTTTCTCTAGGAAGGGGTGGCAAACTTTGGACGCACGCGCTACGGAACGCCCCGCAGCCAGTTAGAACAAAATAAATATAATAATAGCCGATGCTTAGCTTTTTAAGAACGCCGTTTGAGGACACCAGCAGGGTACGCGCGTTCACCAACCTAGCCAGCTAACGCTTTCGCGTTAGAAGATCTTTCCAGGTATCCCTAGTATCCTGCTTACGATCGAAAGCTGCCCCGATAGCAACCCTGTAGCGGTGGCGCATAATTCGAAGCGGTGGCTTCGCGGGAATTGTGCGAGCCCAGCCACGGCTTCTGGGAATCACTGCAAAGTAAAATGCAGCAATACAAATAGCAAGAAGAATTTCCTGTGCTACAATGTATGTAACAAAAAATGACGCATACCTCCTGATACCTATAGTGCAGGCTATCGCTCTTCCCATCCCGGAAAAGCGACAGCCTGAAGAAGAACGAGAACGATTAGCGATACCCTGTTAAAAAAACGAACAAGTTAAAGCGCGAATCGTTGCGGACATGAAAGAAAAACTATTGAACAACAAAATAAAATAACCCTGTATATTTTGCCTCGTTAAAAACCATTAAAAACCCATTGCACAGCAAAATAAAATTACGTAGTATGGTTTGCCCAGTAAAAACAAGGAGCGTGAAGAACATTTTAGTATCAGTTTTTTGGATGGAGTTTGACACATTGTCATTAGTCATCTCGAAGCGTTCCGCTTGGCGGCTAGCGACCGGCCGACGTTCATTCAGAAAATTAATCGTGGTCCCGAAAACAAACATCGAAAAAAATGAGAACGACGTTCATAATACAATACAACACACTACAATACAATACAATACAATACAAATACGATACAAATACGATACAAATACGATAAGCACGTTTGTCACGCATAGGTGCAACGATTACGAATCGTTGTGTTTATCCGCAAATACAGGACGCGACGTGGTAGATGCACTGACAGCAGTTTTATGTAGGATATCTTTATTATTGCTCATCTTCGAGCTGTACAAAGAAAGAAAATATGCCCTTTTTGCCGCATTGCATACCAGGGTGGATTTTAAAATGTACTACTCGGAGACGTCTTGCTTTCGATTGCCCATGAAGCAGAAACAGAATACACGCTTTTTTTGGAAGTGAGTTAATTGAAAGCTTAAATCTTTGATACGGGCTTAACTGTTGTATTGGATGCTGTTAAGCGTGAATTATTTGCGGTCCAAACAGCCACCAACATCACCAATCGCTTCATCGTAACGAAACAAGTTTGGACGAGTGAAAAAATTCCGCCATCTCCACGAAGTGAATGATGATGAGAGGGGCGAAGCAAAAATTCTTATCGGTAAAACCGTGAAAAATTCGCCCGCACATCATATACAGACTCGACACGTCAAGCTTTCCACCGCTCCGTTGACAAGCCCGTTGACAACGTCGATGTTTGTGGTGGTTATGTAGGGGTTGTTTTGGACGATGATAATCTCCATGGGTAAGTTGGCGAATTCGGTGTGTGTCATTTTAGCCACCTTGGCCGTCACCTTCTGCAGAGCGTCTTGTGTCGTGTACCCCCGTTCCTTGTCTTGAGCTCGCAGGCGACGAACGACAACCTCTTCTTCTTCCTCGGTAGCAACGAACGCGTTGAACGTTTTGTCCTCTTCGGCCAATCTTTGGTTGGCCAATCCCTAGGGGGATCCTGCCACGATTATCATTAATGTGCCGTGCCGTATACAGCAGCAACGAGGGACGGGAAAGGGCCCGAGCAAGAGAAGCTTCGCCCCTAAAATATGCATTACTTGATGGGCAGCAGTACCTAGTTAAAATAAGTTTCATACGAGAAATTCATTATGAAAACATGCAACTTCGTAGAAATAATAGTTTAGACATTTCTCCGACGTACGCGTCGCGTGGCTACAGTTTGTCATTTGATTGTATATTCAGTGCATGTGTTAAGGTGGCCTGTAAAACATATTGCCAAGGGGCGCTAGTTGTGCAGACCCGGAATAAAACATCACAGGCTGCCTATTTAACAGCCAAACTCGCCACCCGGCACAGCCGTGGGGAGGAACTGTTTCGACGTTGGCTAACCGGGTTCGAGATTTTTTTGGCACCAGATTTTTTAATGCGATGACATCTTTGCGATAAAATGTCGCTACAGAGCTCGGATAATCCGTAGATAACATCACTGAGAGCTCAGAGAACAATCTTACAGAACAAAAAAGAAATCCTGGGAAAGCATGAAATTATTTTTTTTGTACATTATAACTCAAACTGTCGAACATTGGTGCCTTTTTTTAACAATAAGAAGCTATGCTTCCCAGTATTGTTTGACGAAAATATTCAAGTTATTTAGAATAGAGAAGCATTACAGATGTTTCAAAAGTGAATTTGTAAAAAGAAAAAAAAAACGAGTGCTAACACGCGAGGAGCACCTCCCATGTTTAATTTGCGTTAAAATTGACTACGGCAAGCTCTCCAAGCCGAATTTGGGGAAGCTTTCATTGAAGATCTATTTAAAATTCTTTACAATTTGTGAGACTGGTCGTGTTCTCTTAGGGTGTTTGCAATGACACTACAGCCCATGTAAAACCTTATGAAGTTTTGTATACGCATTTAGTTTCGTCCTTCCTGCGTTGGTGACGACGGAATGGCGCCCTGCGCGCTGCTGCTGTATCTCCAGGTGTTATTGTGAGAAATGCCAGGCACGCCGTGCCACGACAGTCAAAATATGAAATCGCCTCGTAAAGAATTCACTACGTATTAAAAGAGAGACAACGTGCTAGATGTCTGGCGGGGAAGCGAATAATTCAACGCGCCCCACGCCGCCGCCGGGAAGAGGCTCGGCTGGCCGGGTCTAAAACAAGAACACAGTCTCGTCATTTCGAACCTGAATTAAACCGGCGGCCGTGGCGAGCGGAGCGGAGAGCCCGGCTGTATAAAAGCCTACGTGCTACCGGAACCCCGGTGGGGGCGGCCGCAGTAGAGCACTTCAAAGCGAGCACCCACAGCCGTTTTGCGCACGCTTTAAAAGAGGACGCCGGGTTCACTAATTTTTTTCTTCTTATCTCTGTTTCTCTCTCTCTAAACACCCGTCCCGCTGCTATTTTGTTCACTCATTTCTCTGGTCTCCCCCCCCGGGAGTTATTTTAGGTCGTTGTCGTCGTCTCCACGGGACTCTCCTCTTCCTTACCTCCCCCTCGCGCGTTTTTTTCGAGCAGCTAGCCGTCGCGGCCTTTTAAACGTTATAAACGTGTGACCCTCCTCTCAAGGTAGCTGAGCTGTAGGAAACGAAGCTGCTGCTGGCGGTGGCGTCAAGCAACTGGCGTGCCTACGTCTGTCGACAACCTTGAACGACGGACGAAAACGCAAGGACAAAAGTCACCGCGCGGGCCCACCTCACACACAACTGCTCGCTGCTTCCCTACGACAAGAGACGCGAGAGTCGACTTTTTGAGACGCTCGCAGCGTCGAATTTTCACCGCCGAAAAAGAGCCGAAGTTTGTAAAGAGATCAGCGCGACGACGCGGGATAAAGACTAAAACGTGTACGAACCGGCGGTATCCGCCGCGCTCGAACCCTCGTTCTCGGAAGGGGATAACCCCGGAGTGTTTCATCCTGCCCGGGAGAAGTGCAGGTTTTCTTCCCGAGCACGGCCTAACTTCGTTCCTCAACGCCTGACGAGGACGGACGAAACACTGAGCGACAGAGTTAAAAACAGAAACAAGAAAAAAAAAACTTTAGGTTTATGTCGGCTTTACACTTCACTCGATATTTCGCGTTTCGGCAGACGATACATCGCCTGCAGCCGCCTGTTTTCTCGTTTCGTCTCGACGTTCGCATAAGTGCGGAGACGCGGTGCAGCGAAGGTTGTCGCGCCTGCTTTTCGCCCGTACTTACTTGGCGCGGCATCTCTTAGGGCGTCCCGCAGAGAGCCTTTAAGCTCCGCCACAGCGCGGTGCGCCGTAAGTGCTGCCCCTTAAGTGTTTCTGTTGCGACACGGCGAGCTTTGACCGCTTCTTTCGCGTTGGAGCGGCGCAATCGTTACAAATACTTTGAGCTCTTCGAGAGGCGCGCTCGGTTATGACGCAAAGAGCAGCACGACTTGCTCGCGGGCGAGTTTGATGAAGATGGCACGTTTCGAGAAGAGAGTCGGCGCAACGGCTACGGTATACGTTGTGTCAAGCGCAGTAATAAAGTATGCCCTTTGTATCAGGATATTTGGTTACAGCCTACTCTCAGAGAAGGGGCTAGACATCGACATACGACACGGCCGTCTTTGTGAGCAAAAGAGATCGATTGAGAGAGAAAGTAGGTGGTCGATGAGCAAGTGAGTGAGTGAGTGAGTGAGTGAGTGAGTGAGTGAGTGAGTGAGTGAGCGAGTGAGTGAGTGAGTGAGTGAGTGAGTGAGTGAGTGAGGAAGTCAGTAGTGAGTGAGTGAGTATGCAGTGAGTGAGCGAGTATTTGGTGAGCGAGTGAGTGAGTATGTCGTGAGTGAGTGAGTATTTAGTGAGTGAGTATGTAGTGAGTGAGTGAGTAATTAGTGAGTGAGTGAGTGAGTATGTAGTGAGTAGTGAGCGAGTGAGTGGGTGAGTAAGTGAGTATGTATTGAGTGAGTGAGTATGTAGTGAGTAAGTGAGTGAGTGAGTATTTAGTGCGTGAGTGAGTGAGCGAGTAGTGAGTTAGGGAGGGAGGGAGTGAACAAACGTTTATTTAACGTGAAAAAAAGGGCGCAAGGTTGCCTTTAACCGCGATTTAAAACGATGTGGGGATGATTGTATTGTACACATATGCATACAATGCTACGCAGCAATATCTGGACGGACTATAAGACTGAGCAGGTAAACAGACTAAGTGTATAAAAAAATACCGCTAATAACAGACCGCAAGTAAACCGCCGCACTTACACAAAGCTCCTCGTATACTGTGGTAATAGGCTGACCACCCTGTACGAATAGCACAGAGTTATTGCAGGAATTGCATTAACGAGAATTGTATTTAGCGTCGTATCAGACTTTCGCACTTAGGAGAAGGAATAAACTTTTATTGCATCCCAATCCGACTCCGTGTGTGGGGACCGACCAGGGTGTAGACTCCTTAGTCCAGGAGTCCCTGGCTCTGGCTGGCCGTCCGGGACCGTTTCACCAGGTTAAGCTGGGAGCCGGGCTCAGAGCGGGACAGCTGCGCCGCCCACTGTGAAGAGGAGGGGTGATGATGGGGAGAGGTGGCGACGGGAGCATTCCCCCACGATGTGATAAAGAGTCCCTCTTTCGGGGCAAAACTTGCACTGCGGTGAGTGAGAGGTGGGGAAGATCAAATGCCAAAGTGTATTGTGAGGGAAGGTCCGAGTTTGCAGTTGACGGAGAGCGATTTCGTCGGACTTCGCTAGAGAGAAGTGAGGTGGAGGGAAGGTGCGGCAAGAGTGCTTATAATGCGCGAGAATGTCGTTGTAGATGAGTAGGAGGTGGGCATCTAGGGTGGGAGGAGAGGGGTCGGTGGCAATGACCCGGTGTATCGCTTCTCTGGCCGCGTCGTGCGCTGCTTCATTGCCGGCCAACCCGCAATGACCAGGAGTACAGGAGCACATTGAATGTGGCACTTCGCGGGGAGGTAAGTGGAGTGTTCAATTATGCGTAGGGCAGGGCGAGGAACTAGACCTTTCTGAATATGTCGACGGGCTTCCTACGAGTCCGTTATTACTGCCAGGTAGTCGCAACGAGTGGAGGTAAGGGAGAGCGCAATGGCTATCTCTTCAGCTTCAGTTTGTGTTGAGGCCCGCATAGAGGCAGTGGCGATGACACGTTTTTGGCTGTCTACAATGGCGACGGCACAAGTCGGTCGGTTGGGGTTTGGGGATGCATCGACGTAAAGTGTGTGCGGAAGATGCTGGTAGTGGGTGCGGATATAGGTGGTGCGGGCGGTGCGACGACCGTCGTGGATGCCTGAGTGCATGTTCCGGGATAGCGGGGCGACTTTAATGCGAGCGCGTAGTAGTGGAGGGAGGCGTGCCAGGCGGTGAGGCTGAGTCGAGGCTGGATAGTCCAGGCGAGCAAGGTACTGCAGCCTGTGGGCGTAAGCTTGAGGCGTGGAAATTGCGAAGTTCGTTTAGCTTCACACAGCTCTGGCTAAGGGTTATGTGTTCCCAAGCGTAGGAACAAGTCAGTAGAGGTGTGCAGGCGGGGGGAGGCTGAGTGCAGCTTTGTAGGCTTTGTAGGCTTTGTAGGCTTTGTAGTCTAATTAAAATGTCCAGCTTCTTGTGCTCTGCTGGTTTGAGTGACAGGTAAGGAGTTCCGTATGCAAGGCGACTCATGAGGAAAGCTTGGACCAGACGGCCAGTTTCGGCATTTTTGAGACCAGTACGTTCGTGGGTGATGCACTTAGCTAGTTGAGCGAATGGAGTAACTGTACGTTGAAGTGCTAGGATGGAGTGCGAGCTAGAGCCAAAATGAAAAGCAAAAAAAAAAGAAAAACCCGGGCCATCTCCACTAACGTGAAACCTTGGGAGGGGCGAAGAATTCAGTGTATAAGTGCATTCAAAGATTGTAAGCGTCTCTTTTGCCACACGGCGGGCGCTGATATACGCGACATCCCAAATACGAAGACAGAGGAGAAGTGAAATTCGAAACAGAGAACTGCAAATTTTAAAATTAAAACAAGTACGGAGAGAAATAGAAGCAAGCAAGCAAGCAAGCAAGCAAGCAAGCGCGAACGAAAAACGAGTGTCCCGGTGTGTTCTTTTATTAGCGTTACGTTCTAGCGTGAGGCGTTGGAAAACGAGTGTCCGGGTGTGTTAGTACCGTGACGACATGAGAATACGACGACGAACGACGAATAGGACATGACACACCGACAGCCCGATCCCCTAAGGTGCTTAGTCACTAAAACGGAAGGTGTATCTGCTGCGACGAGGAAATCACGCAGTGCCGCTCCGGCATGGCGATAGCTGAAGCTTTCGCAGTGCTTCCAGACGAGAAGGAAAGAGTGAACGCGTCTATGGGCAGTATTACAAAGGCTATTTAGATGGATTAGTGTAGGAGTAAGGTGGATTAGGATAGATTTAGCTGGACTAAGAAAGATAAAAGCGGATTAAGATATATCAAGGTGGGGTAAGATTGATTAACGATGGTAAAATAGCCTGACGGCTGTATCGACGAGTGAAGGTATAAATAAAAATACCTGTCGCAGTGGTACACCCGGTTTTTGCCTAGAAAGCACGTAAGCAGACTTAAGTTCCCGAGAATTTTTTTATAGCGAAGCTCTCAATAGCACTTCGGCAAGATTTGCCTATGTAGGCTGGTACCGATTGCACAGGCGGGTTATTAAATAGCCAAATACGACTTTGGCCAAACACTCTACCAGGTGGTTGCTAGTGCTAGGGCGGCCGAGCAAAGCACCGGTTGTGAAAGGCGAATGTCCGAGCAAAGTCTTCTAGACGAACGGCATATATCATCTTAGTAGGTTGCGTTTCCTCACCACCTGACGTTATACCGCTAATATGAACGTTCCGTTGTACCCGAATTTGTTAGCGTGCGCTTCAAATCAGCAGACACGTGAGCTTTTCCACTGGAACAATCTCCGCACTGACGTAGTAGTTCTCATTTTTTTATCTTTCTCGCTAAGAATCTATTAAAGCTTTCGTATCTGCTTCCATCATAAAATATATAATAGCAACTATACGCAACGACCAAGGTAATCTGCAGGCGCAAGAATTAGTTTAGGGACAAAATGGTCATTTTGTCCCCATAAGCCAAAATTTACATGTGTGACTCTAGACGTTTATGATGTTAGAATCATCAGTACCCATCACCACCACCCCCTCCACCACCACCATCATCATCATCATCACCACCACCACCACCGCATCCAGCCATCAAGACCATTACCATCATCACCATCACCACGATCATCACCATTATCATTGTGCCACACTGTTTAAAGAGCAAAAGTAGTGTATGCCATCCTGCTGTGCCACTGTAGTGTAAAAGTAGTGTATGTCACCCGTTACCTGCCATCAGGGCAAGTGACAGGTTAGGAATCCCATCTGTGCCCTTAGTGTATACCTTATTGACGTATAATATTTTATCAACGTTACCCGACTGCGTCCTGGCCAATTCTTTCCAAACAATAATTTACTCTGAATTTTTAAAGGGATGATGTCATGGCTAGATAGCTTTCGTTTAGCCAACTTTAGGTACTGTGACCATTCGTCATCACTAGTTTGGAAAAATGATTAAACGACGGCGGCTTCGAATCACAAGTAGTCCGAATTTGCGCTTCGCGCAGAGAAGTGTTGACGAGAAGTTAAAGAGGAAAGAATGGTAGGAGTGTGAGATAAAAGAGAGGGGATTGAAGGCAAGATTAAGCGAGTTGCAAGAGCAAGAGCGCAAAGCAAGAGGCGAAAGACAAATCAAGGGCACGACGAGGCGGAGGCTGAGCGAAGGCGCGGATGAGGATGAAGGGATGGAGGGATGGAGGACAGGCGCCTAGGAGTTGCGGACCATTATGCGGGCGAGGAGGCTCTACTGAACGACGGCCATCTCAAGTGAATTGCGCGATAAGCGAAAACGCGCGGTGCTTTGCTTTTCCGCCCACTCCCACAATTGCTGCTGTCCCTCGGTGTTGCTAGTGGTGGCGCAGCCATCTTGCCGCCGTTTCCATGGTGCCGCAGTATACTACATCGCCCGCCTCCAGCTCCCTTCTTCTTGTCCTGGTAAACGGCCAGTGTTTGCGCTTAAACGGCGCCACGCCGAACGCAAAGCCATGCTCGGGAGTTGGGAGGGAGACAGTAATCAACGCCTCCGAGATAACGGGAAGGCCTCGCCGTTATTACAACGAAAAGAAATTACTTCTGTTGGTTGACAAGTTCCCTCTCAGCTTAGGAAGGAATTTTTTTCCTCTCAACCTTGTTCATAAAGAATACCAGTAAGCCTTATCATTCCTTTTAGTGCTTCGTCACAGTCAGTGGGCTTTAATTTGAGGGATGAGCGTTATATTAAAAAAGGATTGTGCATTCGCCACCATCTTCGACACCGACAGCTGCGTCGGTGTCGGAGCTGTCACCCTTCAAATGAGTTCGCCTGATGGCGGAATTGGAGCAAAAATTTAGGCGTTACTTTCCCTTTCAAACAAATCGGTAATAACGCAAAACGTATTCAAGCGTAATGAGTGATGAGGCGTAACGGCACGCGTCACTGTGACTCCCATGATAACCATCCCGCTTCTCAGGGGAGAGCTGCATGTACTATCGTGATAAATTGAAATACGAACAACGGAGCGCGTGGCTTTCAGTACATGCCGTGCATCCTGGCGACGGGCCGCGCATGCGCAGTGCGAACACGTTACGAGAGTTTGTGTTCAACGCTGATATGGATCCCTCATGGTCGTTCAGCGTGTGAGCGTTTTGGTTTGTCTTCCACCGCGCTCGGCGCCCGCTCACGAAACGTTATCTTACTTTGTTGCTGTAATGAGGGAAAACTGCGCACGCAGCTATGTTCGTTTATTTTTTATTTCGTGCTGAGCGCCCAATTGACGATGGAAACACGATGGTCTTTCCATATCAAGATTGGCCACGAACTATCGTAACCTGTTCGCGTAGCGCATACACGGCCCGTCGCCAGGTGGCGCGGCTTGTACTGAAAGCCACGCGCTCCGCTGTTCGTATTGCAGTTAATCCCGATAGTACATTTTGCTTCCTACCCAATCACGACCCTATTATCCTGCGAAGAGAAAGGCCGCTGTTTGGTTTCACGTTACAGTGACGCCGTTAACGAGGATTGAGTAATAACTCGCGTTCCGGTATTACGGCGAGTGGGCAGTTATTACGGCGATGACGATCGTTACGTATGCATGAACAGCTTGGAGTTGGTGATAGATCATATTTACGTCCTTTTCCGAACACGCTGTACGGGAAGCACATAAACGAAGCCCTGCAGGTAATTTAATCGGTGACCCGTCACCAAGCGATCTGTACGCCAGTCTGCATTCCTGGAGACCGCTGTAGGATTCGCAGCAGTTAAAGCAAATGTTTAAATAATCTGAGGCCTCTCGCCGTAATGAACTACAGGTGGTAATACCATAGGCTTTGCAGTTTGCAGCAACGTTTCACTCGCTGCTGCACGAACACGATTGAGCCGCCAGTTTCACTTTTTCGCGAAATGGGAAAGAAGTGAGAGCGAAATTGTCAAATTGCGAATTGCACTGTCAGGGGAAATTCGCACACCTCCAAGGAGAAATTCTCCACCGCTGTATTAAAAATTATTAGCAAACGAAAAATGCGCAGGTATAAATGCGCGCGGATTTCAAAAAAATTCCAGTGCGACTAAAAAAGAAAATGCGCCCATGCACTCCGTACAGATAGTTAACCAGCGATGCAGTCAGGTAGTGCCGGTGTTTACGCGTGTGTTACTCCGTAAGGTTCAAAAAAGTATTTTTCATTATACGTTGCGGGGCTGTGGTATTTTCGTTAGTTCCCGTTCCTGCTCGCGGCGTCGCTGACTGTAAGCTGCCTGCTCCTCTCAAATACAGTCGGTAAAACGCTTGCCTATAACAGCGATTTCAACCTCAACTAGTTACATCTGAAAACTGCCGAAAAATACTCTGAAAACATGTTGGAGACAAAGGCTTAGACTTCAGAACACCACAGTAGTTTTCTTCTAATCCCACTCGGGCGAGGCGGGCTAAGGCTGCAAGTACGAAAGCTCTGTTATATACAAGCGTTTTACCAAGGGTACGTATAATGCGTCACCTACTCATTTCGAAGTAACGCACCGCCGGTGTTGGTCATTGTAACGTTGACGCTGCTCTTCCTGCACCAACACCGCCTCCACCCCCCGTTATCGTTTGAACTGTGCTTCATTCAGCCGCCAGGGAGATACACTCAGCCACCATCTCCCCCTTTCATCTAACTCCTCTCCAACCTGGTTTTCTCACGCATGCTTATCGAATTTCGGCAAGGGAGTTTTTTTTCTGCGTACAAAGGACCACCAAACTTTCATTTTGCCTATCCATATAAAGCTTCGCTTTAAGGATAATTGTTGGCACAGCTGTGGGCCCGGCGCCACCCGCCTTAGTGTTGCTGCGTTAGCAATGCAGAGCGAATCATCATAGGATTGCGTGAGCAATAGATGGAGCTTTTCGACAAAGTGCTATCCATACGCGGACGCAGGGCGACGGAACAGAGAACAACAGCGCACGCTTGGAGAGGGCGATGTCAAACAAAGCCCCGCGCAGGCGGCTGCATTGGCTGCGGTGACATTGCACGTTTTGGAACAGTGTGCAACGGCCGTAAGAGAAACATCGTGTTGCAGGCGTCTAAAGCTTGAAAGAGGTGTGCGCACTGGAATCACAAATTCTGAAAGATCCACAAATGAATATTGTATTAATTTTTGTCGTGGCTTTGACGAATTAATCTGGTTAGATAAACGAGCTGCGCTGACTCCGTAAGTGCCTTGTACACGTACGAGCTGTTGCCGGTAATGCGATGGAAACAGCACGCAAGCTCTACCGCTTGCAGCGGTGGTTCAGCGTGCTAGCCTGACGAAGTGCGGCCCCAGATTTTACGACATTTGGGCGTCACATACTCCGCCCACCGCGAGTGCAGCCATAAAAAAAAAATGAATTTCAGGGTAGAGACAAGGTGAAGCAAAAAAATTAAATGCCTGCCATCTCTTAAATGATGGCCACCAACCATGCAAAAAATACAAAGTAACCCTAGAAGTATTTCATTCCTTTATACCTTCTACATTTTAGAAGCGTTCGTAGCTTTTTTTTATTAGCGTCTAAGAAATATACCCAGGGTCACAAAAAAAAGATTCAATCTCCATATACATGAAGTAGGCGTGATATACGCTCTCTCTGCGTAGTATCTCGTTTATGCTCTCAAGCATGGCGTGCGTAGCCCCTCGTTCGATGCAAATTTTATTCTTGACGAAATGTCTGTTTTTTTTTCTTTCTTCTCTCGTGAGAGGAACTAGGCTCTCTTTCGGTGGTTCGCGGCCTGAAGATCAATCAAACTCCGAGTGGGTCGTGTCGGCACCCTTGTCGATGCCTACCCTTTCACTTAGACTAACTTTGGTTTTCGGTTCGGTGCTCTTTCGAGACTGTAGCGGCTTTAGGCTAGAGAGAAATGGTTCGAGCCAGCCTCTTCTCGAGTGATGTATTGCTTTACCGAAGAGTATGTTTGGTAGGCTCAAATTGCTCATAAATGTAAGCTTCCCTTAGCACGGCATAAACAAGGCCATGGACCTCTTCATTTTTTTAAGCATTGACGTGGTTCGGGGATGTTGTGAATCGTGTTGCTCTTTAGAGTTAAATTATCACATGAACGACGCCAGTTATAACGCTACCAGTGCAAGCAAACAAAAATGGGCTGCTCCCCAGACGAATAAGGAAGAAACAACATATTTCATCGCGCATGACTTTCAGCAGCTACACCGTGTTTCGGACAATGTTTAAAGACAAAGGTGGTGTACTTCCGGACTTGTTTGGCTTGGATACCGGAAAACAGTAAAGTCAGAAGCCCGTTGTAACAGGACAGGTATTCCAGTGATGGACGGGATGAACCGTTGTCATCCCTGGAACTTGCATCTTTGGCCTGCAAGTTTTATTTTTTATGTCAGCCGTGCCAGGATAATAATTCGCTGTTTTCTATGCAAGTTGTAGTCCCCATTTCGGTGTTTTTTTGCGTAGCTTGCTCTACTTCCCACATTTTTGCCGAGCTCCCGAATATCAACGCAAGCTTGATTGAGATAATCTTGGTTACAGGAATGCTGCTTGAAAAAATCCAGGTTGGAAAACTTTGCGTTTGAAAGAATCAAGCAAGGTTGAAAGAATCAACTAACGAATCTGCACTATTTGGTTTGATTGTGAGAAGATAAATTTTGGTTTCGTATTACGCACAGCCACAAGCGAAGTGAAGCATGAGCTACGTAAACAAACTGCTATTACGGTCCCCAGCGTCTCAGTGTTTCTGGCTGTAGGCAGTACAAGCTTGGCAATGCAAATACCAGCTTGAGAGCACTTTATAAGTGCGAATATCGGATACAGAAACGATAAGTTGAGTCATCGCGTGAAATGTTAGCGCGAAGGTCTTAATAGGTGGAAACAAAATCTTACTGTTTGATGTGTGCGTTAAAGAGATTCGAGCGTAGAACTTAATTTACAAATAAACGGGGTATGCTTTCTGATTTCAGATTTGAAAACTTTTCTGCGTTGATTAACCTAGAATAAGGGCGCTTCGAAGAAGCAAAACTTGCTAACAAAGCCGAAAAAAAAAAGACACCAATTATGTCAAATTTCAGTGGGAGCTGACAACAAAAAAAAAAGGGAACTCATTAATCTTTCCTTTTTCAATTTTTTACCCCGCTTTTACAACGATCACTTTGGCCGCAGTCGTTTCTACAGTTTGGGCCTTCTCTGTTTTCTCTCGAATAGGGGTGCGTCTCATCCGGGAGGACGGATGAAACAAAACTGCGTACCAAGGCCATGCGAGTTGCTAGGATTCGCATCCCCAAACGCTAGTCTCGCACGACTGCAGCTCTGCGAGATGAAAAAAGAGAAAAGAAAAAAGACAGAAAAAAAATAAAGATCCCACAGAATAAATTGACCGGCTCCTGGAGGAGGAGTTTCTTGTTTCCGACGAGCGCACCAGGCCTTGCAATGAATACGAGACTTCGGAAGATTGAACCGGCCGGATGGAGCCATTCGATGCGCGCGTACACGACAAAGAAATAACGCCAGCTTATGTCCAGCACGGGATGCACCCTCGTCCTTTCGCATCCATCATTATTGAATTCCGATGGCGAGCGGTCTTTCCGCTGCTTCCACGTATGGATGGACTGATTGGCTTCAATCGTTAATAGAGACAAGGCTCTCTGTTCACCGGCTTCCGGTATAAAAGAGCACATTCGTCGAGGCTTTCAGGCAATGAATGTTGTGAGGTGCCGCCTTGGAAAAGACATCTTTTCGAGACGAAAGAGAGAGGGAGAGCGAGAGAGACAGAATGATGGGAAGGAAGACAGGTAGAGAGAGAGAGAGAGAGAGAGAGACAGAGAGAGGAGAGTAATGGGAAAAGAGGGAGACAGGGGTGTA